>NC_041382.1:710747498-710777494 GCF_002162155.2 Triticum dicoccoides | reverse complement strand
TTTAATAGTAGAGATTTGTGCGACATAGATTGGGGAAAAAGATCGAATGAGAAGTGGAGGCGATGCTACCAACTCCCCTTTAGTAGTAGAGATATGGGCGGCATAGGTTGGGGAAAAAGATCGAATGAGAAGTGAAGGCGACGCTACCAACTCCCCTTTAATAATAGAGTTTGTGCGGCATAGGTTGGGGAAAAAGATCGAATGAGAAGTGGAGGCGACACTACCAACTCCCCTTTAATAATAGAGTTTGTGCGGCATAGGTTGGGCAAAAAGATCGAATGAGAAGTTGAGGCGACGCTACCAGCTCCCCTTTAATAGTAGAGATTTGTGAAGTATATGTTGTAGGGTGGAACCCTAGATGGAGATCTTTCACGAATTGGAGGAAAAATCCCCAAGAATAAGAACACAAAGGGGGAAAACAAGAGGAACACTCAAATTCTTGATCCAATCACACGTGTGCTAGATCCAATCACACAAAGGGAGATACCAAGGTCCAAATCCAACACAAAGAACATACAAGAGGTAACTAGTTCATCCCAATCCTATGAGGAAAGAGGTCTTGATGATCCTATGATGGGGATCCTTCTCCAAGAGGAGGCCTTGCTATCCACAAGAGGATCTTCTCCCTTAGGAGGTCATGATCTCCAAGACGAGGAAGATGAGCAAAGCTCTCTCAATATATCACATATACTTTGCTATCCCCTCTAATGAGCTAGGTGAGGAGTATATATAAGCTAGGGACGAATTGGGGGTAAAACCAGGGCACATAGGTAAATTATCCCGAAATACGCGTAGCCACGGTGGAGGGTCTGGGCACCCGGGGTCAAGGGGTCCGAGCACCCGGGGGTCGCCTGGAGACGAAGGGCTGGGCACCTGGGGCGCGCCTGGGGACGGGGGGCCAGGCACCCGGGGAGTCCAGGGGCCGCGCCCTTGGCGGCTTGCGGGGCCAGGCACCCGGTGGTGGCGGTGCGGGCACCCGAGGGTGGATGGTGCGGGCACCCAGGGTGTCCAGAGAGCTCTGATGCTTCACGTCTTGGGTTCCTTTTTCCTCCTCCTTCTCCCTTCTTAGATGGTGTAGATGTTCTCTTGCTCTTGAATTCCTCCTCGTCGTTGATGAAGCTCCGGTAATACCTATACATGCACACGAGAGGGATGTCAAGTAGTATACCATCCTCGAAGGGGTCAAGTGAACATGTGTAAAGGAGATGATTAACCTTTATGTATGTGAAGTAGATATCGCACGTGTCACTTGCCGAACAGACTCTTGACAGGGTGATGTCCGTAGGATGCTCCGCATCACCCCGTCCCCCTTGGGAAAGATCCGACCACGGATCGAAAACCAAATCACCATGGGAAAGAGATGGTGTTGCCGTGTAGAAGTGAACATGCACCAAGTACTCATAGTCTTCAAGCTCGAAATGGGCACTCTCCAATGTCGCACCATCTAGTGATTCCTTCAAAAGGAGCACAAACAATAAACACTTGGAAGAACAAATGTGGTTAGCATTAGTGCAAAACCAAGCATTCAAGTGGTGATTCACCGAACAAGTGTCATCATCATGCATAGCATATGGTGTAACAAAGGATTGTGACATGGCATGAAAGCACATAAATTGAGAGAAATCAAGGACATCATGGAAACAAGCATGTAAATGTGAGATAGCGACGAAAATATGTGCGTCAAGAGAATAAGCATCTACCTCAAACTCATAGAAAGCATGCATAAGGCACTCAACAAATGGTGTATGGTATGCATATGAAGCATTCACAACACCAAGATAAATGAAGTGTCTAAAGTGCAAGACAATCCAAGCGTAACGTGCATGGGGTGTAGTGAATATAGAGTGGCACTCAACAGAATAGAAAGAGAAATTGTTCATCATGTGCGAGGAAATCAATTCAAGCAAGCTAGTGGTGCAAAGATGCAACATACTATAGGTAATCATGGCAATCATGTCATGTGTGCAAATAGTAGGCCTAGGTAATGCACATGGCATATCGCAAGCACGAACACTAAGCAAGATCAAAGTATCATCATAGGCATTGGGCACAAAGCAAACATGGCAATAACAAGCAATATCTTCACTAAGCTTACAAATACACATACAAGTAGTAGAATCAATCATCATGTGTAATGCAAAGCATGGGTCACAAATGCATGGTAAAGGCATAGGAATAGGCATGTCATGCAAAGTGAACATGGCAAGATGGGCATAAAATATGTAATGGACAATAACCGATAACCATGTGAGGGCCATATAGAAGAAATGCGTGAAGTCATTGTGCGGAGGGAGTGGTGGGAATGAGAATCCACGGTATCCCAAGTCATCATTGCTCTCTAGAGCTCATTTTGTCAACTCATGGGATTGTGAGGTTGACAAGTATGCATGGGTACCTACACAACAAATACACAAACAAAAGAAATTGTGTGTGTGGTAAATGTATACATCATCCATCATGATGTGTATGTGCACGTGTGGGTTAGCACAAGATAAGCATCGCTCAAAGAAATTTGATGCATGGTACAAGAACATGTCATCCATCATGAAAGAATATTTCTTATGTATAACACGATGGGGACACAAATTGAGAATGCAATTATAGCAAGTGTGTGGCACAACAAGAGAATTTTTATTCATGAGATGCATATGGTGCACACAATCATGGGAATCATGCAATGGATGGGATGGATCAAAATCTCCTAATATGGATGAGGAAACTATGGGGGTCTCCTCATGAGAAATAGTGGAAACATCATATGGATAAAATGGATAACATCCGAAACAATGCATATTCGAAGCTAGGTGGTAATGGCATGGCATATGAGATAAATAATGCAAAGTAATCATATCAATATCATCACAAGAAAAACAAATGCCAATAACCATGGGCTTGTCATCTATGCCATATGTGCAAATTGGGTTTATTTTAATGGCATATGCAGAGTCACTATGATGAGATTGGAATGATGCAACATGGGAGATCTCACTCATAGCATATGACGAAATTAATGGATTGTCAAACATAATGTGACCAATAGAATTTTCACATGATATCCTATTGAGCATAGCATCACAACTAGGTAATTCGATATGCTCAACATCATATTCATAAATGGGTGGAATATCGAAACAAGTAGATGATTGCTACCTCTTGAGCACTACGTTGGTTTTCCCTTGAAGAGGAAAGGGTGATGCAGCAAAGTAGTGTAAGTATTTCCCTCAGTTTGTGAGAACCAAGGTATCAATCCAGTAGGAGGCCGCGCACGAGTCCCTCGCACCTACACAAACAAATAAAATCCTCGCAACCAACGCAATAAAGGGGTTGTCAATCCCTTCACGGCCACTTATGAAAGTGATATCTGATAGATATGATAAGATAATATTTTTGGTATTTTAATGACAAAGATGCAAAGTAAATAAAGCGAAATAAGAACGACACCCGAAATAGCTTGTTAACGGGAGATTAATATGATGGAAAATAGACCCGGGGGCCATAGGTTTCACTAGTGGCTTCTCTCGAGAGCATAAGTATTATGGTGGGTAAACAAATTACTGTTGAGCAATTGACAGAATTGAGCATAGTTATGAGAATATATAGGTATGATCATGTATATAGGCATCACGTCCGAGACAAGTAGACCGACTCCTGCCTGCATCTACTACTATTACTCCACACATCGACCGCTATCCAGCCTGCATCTAGAGTATTAAGTTCAAAAGAACAGATTAATGCTTTAAGTAAGATGACATGATGTAGAGGGATAAAGTCATGCAATATGATATAAACCCCATCTGGTTATCCTCGATGGCAACAATACAATATGTGCCTTGCTGCCTCTACTGTCACTGAGAAAGGACACCGCAAGATTGAACCCAAAGCTAAGCACTTCTCCCATTGTAAGAAAGATCAATCTAGTAGGCCAAACCAAATTGATAATTCGAAGAGACTTGCAAAGATAATCAATCATACATAAAAGAATTGAGAGAAGATTCAAATATTGTTCATAGATAAACTTGATCATAAACCCACAATTCATCGCTCTCAACAAACACACCGCAAAATAAGATTACATCGAATAGATCTCCACGAGAATCGTGGAGAACTTTGTATTGAGATCCAAAAAGAGAGAAGAAGCCATCTAGCTAATAACTATGGACCCGAAGGTCTGAGTTAGACTACTCACACATCATCGAAGAGGCTATGGTGTTGATGTAGAAGCCCTCCGTGATCGATGCCCCCTCCGGCGGAGCTCCGGAAAAGGCCCCAAGATGGGATCTCACGGGTACAGAAGGTTGCAGTGGTGGAATTAGGTTTTTGGCTCAGTATATGGTAGTTTGGGGGTACGTAGGTATATATACGAGGAAGAAGTACGTCGGTGGAGCAACATGGGCCCCACGACGGTGGAGGGCGCGCCTGGGGGGTAGGCGCGCTCCCTACCTCGTGCCTTCCTGGTTGATGTCTTGACGTAGGGTCCAAGTCCTCTGGATCACATTCGTTCCAAAAATCACGTTCCCGAAGGTTTCATTCCGTTTGGACTCCGCTTGATATTCTTTTTCTGCGAAACACTGAAATAGGCAAAAAATTAGCAATTCTGGGCTGGCCCTCCGGTTAATAGGTTAGTCCCAAAAATAATATAAAAGTGTATAACAAACCCCATTAATCATCCAAAACAAAATATAATATAGCATGAAGCAATAAAAAATTATAGATACGTTGGAGACATATCAAGCATCCCCAAGCTTAATTCCTGATCGTCCTCGAGTAGGTAAATGATAAAAACAGAATTTTTGATGCGGAATGCTACTTGGTATAATTTTTTTAATGTAACCCTCTTAATTGTGGTATGAATATTCAGATCTGAAAGATTCAAGATAAAAGTTTAATATTGACATAAAAGCAATAATACTTCAAGCATACTAACTAAGCAATTATGTCTTCTCAAAATAACATGGCCAAAGAAAGTTCATCCCTACAAAATCATATATTTTAGTCATGCTCCATTTTCATCACACAAGAATGCTCTCATCATGCACAACCCCGATGACACGCCAAGAAATTGTTTCATACTTTAGTAATCTCAAACTTTTTCAGCCTTCACGTAATACATGAGCGTGAGCCATGGATATAGAACCATGGGAGGAATAGAATATAATGATGGGGGTTATGTGGAGAAGACAAAAAAGGAGAAAGTCTCACATCAACGCGGCTAATCAACGGGCTATGGAGATGCCCATCGATTGATGTTAATGTAAGGAGTAGGGATTTCCATGCAACGGATGCACTAGAGCTATAAATGCATGAAATCTCAACAAAAAAAACTAAGTGGGTGTGCATCCAACTTTCTTGCTCACGAAGACCTAGGGCATTTGAGGAAGCCCATTGTTGGATTATACAAGCCAAGTTCTATAATGAAAAATTCCCACTAGTATATGAAAGTGACAAAACAAGAGACTCTCTATCATGAAAATCATGGCGCTACTTTGAAGCACAAGTGTGGAAAAAAAGGATAGTAGCATTGTCCCTTTTTATTTTCTTTTTTGGGGCCTTTCTGTTTTATTTGGCCTTTCTCTTTTTTGGGGACAAACTCTATGAATGATGATCATCACACTTCTATTTATTTACAACACAATGATTACAACTCGATACTAGAACAAAGTATGACTCTATATGAATGCCTCCGGCGGTATACCAGGATAGCAATGAATCAAGAGTGACATGTATGAAAAATTATGAACGGTGGATTTGCCACAAATACAATGTCAACTACATGATTATGCAAAGCAATATGACAATGATGAACGTGTCATGATAAATAGAACGATGGAAAGTTGCATGGCAATATATCTCGGAATGGCTATGGAAATGCCATAATAGTTAGATATGGTGGCTGTTTTGAGGAAGATATAAGGAGGTTTATGTGTGAAAGAGCGTATCATATCACGGGGTTTGGATGCACCGGCGAAGTTTGCACCAACTCTCAATGTGAGAAAGATCAATGCATGGTACTGAAGAGGCTAGCAATGATGGAAGGTAAGAGTGCGTATAATCCATGGACTCAACATTAGTCATAAAGAACTCATATACTTATTGCAAAAATCTACAAGTCATCAAAAACCAAGCACTAAACACATGCTCCTAGGGGGATAGATTGGTAGGAAAAGACCATCGCCCGTCCCCGACCGCCACTCATAAGGAAGACAATCAAAGAACACCTCATGTTTCAAATTTGTTACATAACGTTTACCTTACGTGCATGCTACGGGACTTGCAAACTTCAACACAAGTATTTCTCAATTTCACAACTACTCAACTAGCACAACTTTAAACACTACCTCCATATCTCAAAACAATCATCAATCATCAAACTTCTCTTAGTATTCAGCACACTCATAAGAAAGTTTTTTACTAGTCTCGAATACTTAGCATATTAGGATTAATTTCTCAATTTAATAAAATTACCATGATGTTTAAGACTCTCAAAACAATATAAGTGAAGCATGAGAGAATAATATTTTCTATAAAAGAAATCCACCACCGTGCTCTAAAAGATATAAGTGAAGCACTAGAGCAAAAACTATATAGCTCAAAAGATATAAGTGAAGCGCATAGAGTATTCTAATAAATTCCGAATCATGTGTGTTTCTCTAAAAAGGTGTGTACATCAAATATGATTGTGGTAAACTAACAAATGAATACTCAAATAATACAAGACGCTCCAAGAAAAACACATATCATGTGGTGAATAAAAATATAGCTCCAAGTAAAGTTACCGATGGAAGTAGACGAAAGAGGGGATGCCTTCCGGGGCATCCCCAAGATTTGGCCTTTAGGTGTCCTTAGATTATATTAGGGTGCCATGGTAATCCCCAAGCTTAGGCTATTGCCACTCCTTGTTCCATAATCCATCAAATCTTTTACCCAAAACTTGAAAACTTCACAACACAAAAGTTAACAGAAAATCTCGTGAGCTCCGTTAGCGAAAGAAAACAAAACACCACTTCAATGTACTGTAATGAACTCATTCTTTATTTATATTGGTGTTAAACCTAATGTATTCCAACTTCTCTATGGTTTATAAACTCTTTTACTAGCCATAGATTCATCAAAATAAACAAACAACACACGAAAAACAGAATCTGTCAAAAATAGAACAGTCTGTAGTAATCTATAGCTAACGAAAACTTATGGAACCCCAAAAATTCTAAAATAAATTTATGGACGTGAGGAATTTATCTTTTAATCATCTGCAAAAATAATTAACTAAATAGCACTGTCCAAATAAAAATGGCAGCAGTTCTCGTGAGCGCTAAAGTTTTTGTTTTTTACAGCATGATTAAAAAGACTTTCCCCAAGTCTTCTCAACGGTTCTACTTGGCACAAACACTAATTAAACACAAAAAAACACAACCAAAACAGAGGCTAGATAAATTATTTATTACTAAACAGGAGGAAAAAGCAAGGAATAAAAATAAAATTGGGTTGCCTCCCAACAAGCGCTATGGTTTAACGCCCCTAGCTAGGCATAAAAGCGAAGATAGATCTAGGTATTGCCATAATAATATGATAGATCATTAAAACGCATTTCATATTCTCTACGTTCAGCAGCAAGTTTTCTTTGAGGCAAGCAAAAGTAATCGAAAGGGCTAAATTTAATGGGACAAAAGTCCCCAAGATCAACTTTAGGAGGTATAGATTCCTCCTTCGGCCCTTCGTATTGCACAACCAATTCATCATTACAAGCATTCTTTTGACAGAACTTTGTGAGCCTATACTTGAGAGAATACCCTAGCTCATTATTTCAAATAGCCAAATCATTATTAACTTCAGAAATTCTATCAACTAGAACATTGGTAGGAACCCTCTTTCTAAGATTTTCATTGAAAGCAACATAGTCTAGAGATTGAAAACGCATTATTTCTTCTTGATCAAAGAGAATAGCCTCTATGGGAGGACTGCCAGCGTCCACCCTATAATGCGCAAAGATTTCTTTGGCCTCTTTTATTATAAATCTAAACTCATGAGCCAAAAAGATAGTAGCAGCACGCTTAACAGAAGAATGCTCAATATTAGAAAATTCTAGGAAAATCCTTTGTATGCAAGGATGCATGTGCATAAATTGTCTTTCAAGTTCAACTACAAGCATGGCGATAGCGTCCGCAATACTACTAGTTCTATGAAGAATAGAACTACCCATAGAAGGCAAAGCACCGACACAAGTAAAGAAATCTTGGATAACTCCTTTTCCAATAATATTACCATTACCAATTCGGAATTTTTTTGTATGTAAGATAGGGGGTTCTTTAGCAGGAGCATCAGAATTTTCCATCATATTATTATTGTCAATATCGACAATAATTTCCCCAATTTCAAACATAACGGCAGAAAGTGCAAGGGGCAAAAAGAAGGAGGAAGGCGAACGAAAAGAGAGGGTGAATAAAATAGCAAGGATGAAGTGGGGGAGAGAAAACCGAGAGGCAAATGGCAAATAATGTAATGCAGGAGATAAGGGTTTGTGATGGCTACTTGGTATGTTGACTTTTGCGTAGACTCCCCCGCAATGGCGCCAGAAATCCTTCTTTCTACCTCTTCAGCACTGCGTTGGTTTTCCCTTGAAGAGGAAAGGGTGATGCAGCAAAGTAGCATAAGTATTTCCCTCAGTTTTTGAGAACCAAGGTATCAATCCAGTAGGACGCCACGCACGAGCCCTCGCACCTAAACAAACAAATAAAATCCTCGCAACCAACACAATAAAGGGGTTGTCAATCCCTTCACGTTCACTTACGAAAGTGAGATCTGATAGATATGATAAGATAATATTTTTGGTATTTTTATGATAAAGATGCAAAGTAAATAAAGCGAAATAAGAACGGCACCAGAAATAGCTTGTTAATGGGAGATTAATATGATGGAAAATAGACCCGGGGGCCATAGGTTTCACTAGTGGCTTCTCTCGAAAGCATAAGTATTACGGTGGGTAAACAAATTACTGTTGAGCAATTGACATAATTGAGCATAGTTATGAGAATATCTAGGTATGATCATGTATATAGGCATCATGTCCGAGACAAGTAGACCGACTCCTGCCTGCATCTACTACTATTACTCCACGCATCGACCGCTATCCAGCATGCATCTAGAGTATTAAGTTCAAAAGAATAGAGTATTAAATTTAGTGTTTCGCAGAAAACAAATATCAAACGGAATCCAAACGGAATGAAACCTTCAGGAACGTGATTTTTGGAACAAACGTGATCCAGAGGACTTGGAGTGGACGTCAAGAAACAAATGAGGAGTCCACGAGGCAGGGGGTGCTACCTCTTGAGCACTGCATTGGTTTTCCCTTGAAGAGGAAAGGGTGATGCAGCAAAGTAGCGTAAGTATTTCCCTCAGTTTTTGAGAACCAAGGTATCAATCTAGTAGGAGGCCGCGCACGAGTCCCTCGCACCTACAAAAATAAATAAATCCTCGCAACCAACGCGATAAGGGGGTGTCAATCCCTACACGTTCACATATGAGAGTGAGATCTGATAGATATGATAGGATAATATTTTTGGTATTTTTATAAAGAGAAATAAAAGATGCAAAGGAAAATAAATGGCAAAGGAAATAACTAAGTATTGGAAGATTAATATGATGGAAGATAGACCCGGGGGCCATAGGTTTCACTAATGGCTGCTCTCAAGAGCATAGGTATTTACGGTGTGTGAACAAATTACTGTTGAGCAATTGACAGAATTGAGCATAGTTATGAAAATATCTAGGTATGATCATGTATATAGGCATCACATCCGCAACAAGTAGACCGACTCCTGCCTGCATCTACTACTATTACTCCACACATCGACCGCTATCCAGCATGCATCTAGAGTATTAAGTTCAAGAGAACAGAGTAACGCTTTAAGCAAGATGACATGATGTAGAGGGATAAACTCATGCAATATGATATAAATCCCATCTTGTTATCCTCGATGGCAACAATACAATATGTGCCTTGCTGCCCCTACTGTCACTGGGAAAGGACACCGCATGATTGAACCCAAAACTAAGGACTTCTCCCATTGCAAGAAAGATCAATCTAGTAGGCCAAACCAAACTGATAATTCGGAGAGACTTGCAAAGATAACCAATCATACATAAAAGAATTCAGAGAAGATTCATATATTGTTCATAGATAAACTTGATCATAAACCCACAATTCATCGGTCTCAACAAACACACCGCAAAAGAAGATTACATTGAATAGATCTCCACGAGAATCATGGAGAACTTTGTATTGAGATCCAAAAAGAGAGAAAAGCCATCTAGCTAATAACTATGGACCCGAAGGTCTGAGGTAAACTACTCACACATCATCGGAGAGGCTATGGTGTTGATGTACAAGCCCTCCGTGACCGATGCCCCCTCCGGCGGAGCTCCGGAAAAGGCCCCAAGATGGGATCTCATGGGTACAGAAGATTGCGGCGGTGGAATTAGGTTTTTGGCTCCGTATCTGGTAGTTTGGGGGTACATAGGTATATATAGGAGGAAGAAGTACGTCGGTGGAGCAATGTGGGCCCCACGAGGGTGGAGGGCGCGCCTGGGGGGGGGGGGGTAGGCACGCCCCCTACCTTGTGCCTTCCTGGTTGATGTCTTGACGTAGGGTCCAAGTCCTCTGGATCACGTTCGTTCCAAAAATCATGTTCCCGAAGGTTTCATTCCGTTTGGACTCCGTTTGATATTATTTTTCTGCGAAACTCTGAAATAGGCAAAAAACAACAATTCTGGGCTCGGCCTCCGCTTAATAAGTTAGTCCCGAAAATAATATAAAAGTGTATAACAAAGCCCATTAATCATCCAAAACAGAATATAATATAGGATGAAGCAATCGAAAATTATAGATACTGATGTAGACCGAACCCCGTGGCGAGATCCTATCCGTTGTTGTGGCCCGACCTTTAACGACACTCCACCACCAATAGCAGCAACCTCTCGCCCGCGCACGCGATGTACATGAAGTAGAGGGTTTGAACCTTGCGGCCCAGCACGAGAAAACCAATCTCGACGAAGGTACTCACGCGCAAAACAATTTCCACGAAGAGAAATCGCAACTCAGAGGTTTTCTAAAGATCCCTCCAAAACTTGATACGGGTGTCTACTCTAAAAACACATCGTGTCTATTTCATCAAATATAACCTGCTTACATAACCTCACCCTTCTAGTACTTATAGCTGACGTGATCCATCTAATCAACTTGACCCTCACGTAAAAAAATAATTCTATCTATACATGCTACGCACAACTCAAAGGGAAACTGACACTTTAATCTACTCTGGACTCTACTCTATTTAATTACTAGTTGCCTTTTACATCTCAGCAACAGACACCATCTAACATGTATTTGTCTCACCGCAGGTGGACCCCATCCCGACTCCTTTAAGCACAATCTGTCCCGCGTGATAAACTTCTTGATGCATGTAACTTGTTCTGGTGGCCGTGGACGTCCAAAGAAATAACCAACTTGATTTATTTTTTCTGCGTCCAAAACAGACTCTTGCATGCCCACGTAGTACATAACTTGGTGTCCACTAATTGATTTTCGGTTGGACCCACTTCCATGCATGCGTGCTCCTTCATGTCCTAATTTATGGGAAGATAGAAACATATCTCCTTTTTTCTTGCTCATCATTTGTACAACTATGTCATGCTTAGTTGTGGCGCCTACTAATCCATCTACATCTTGGAAAACGTCTGTAGCATATTCAGTACTAGGTGTAGACGTTGTATCATCAGCGATCATCGTAGTTAACTTACACAAGGTCGTATCATCCTCTCCTCCTTGAAACGAAACCGTCCTTGGTTTCGAGTTGATCTCTTCAACAGTACTTTTCTTGGCGGACCGAATGACGACAGTAAGAATTTCAGTGATTTTGACTTTCTTCTTTTCTTCTTCTTTCTGCCCCTTTATCTTCTCAAGATGTTCTTTCCTCCAAGAAATAAAACGCTTTTCATCCATTGGCATGAGGCTGCACTTCTTACCCCTCCTGACAGTATATCTATGTGATTTGCAATCATACTTAACATCATGCTCTTTATACCATGGCTCGCCCAATAGCAAGTGACATGAAATCATAGGTGCCGGAATCACGTCACATAAAACCTCGCAAAAATAATTTCCCAACAAAAACGGTACCTTGGTTTGGTGCGTCACAGTGAGCTCTTCATGACCCCAACGAAACAAGTACGGTCGTGCTCGTGGTACCGTCGGTAGATCCAACTTCTCCACCATCTCGATGCTTGCGGCGTTGATCAAATTCATGTGATCGATAGTCATGGCACATGATCTCTCTCTGACCACCACACGGGTGTGAAAAAGTCCAGTCCAACGGCCTTCCTCCTCCAACTGAAATCCATAGCTTAACTTACTGAATAACGATGCACTTGCCATCTTCTCCATAGTGTCGTGAACAACCTGATGCTCTGATACCACCTGATGTAGACTGAACCCCGTGGCGAGATCCGATCCGTTGTTGTGGCCCGACCTTTCATGAAACTCCACCACCAAAAGCAGCAACCTCTCGCCCGTGCACGCGATGTACACGAAGTAGAGGGTTTGAACCTTGCGGCCCAGCATGAGAAAACCAATCTCGACGAAGGTACTCACGCGCAAAACAATTTCCACAAAGAGAAATCGCAACTCAGAGGTTTTTTAAAGATCCCTCCAAAACTTGATACGGGTGTCTACCCTAAAAACACATCGCGTCTATTTCATCAAATATAACCTGCTTACATAACCGAACCCTTCTAGTACTTATAGCTGACGTGATCCATCTAATCAACTTGACCCTCACATAAAAAAAAATTCTATCTATACATGCTACGCACAACTCAAAGGGAAACTGACACTTTAATCTACTCTGGACCCTGCTATATTTAATTACTAGTTGCCTTTTACATCTCAACAACAGAAACCATCTAACATGTATTTGTCTCACCGCAGGTGGACCCCATCCCGACTCCTTTAAGCACAATCTGTCCCGCGTGATAAACTTCTTGATGCATGTAACTTGTTCTGGTGGCCGTGGACGTCCAAAGAAATAACCAACTTGATTTATTCTTTCTGCGTCCAAAACAGACTCTTGCATGCCCACGTAGTACATAACTTGGTGTCCAGTAATTGATTTTTGGTTGGACCCACTTCCATGCATGCGTTCTCCTTCATGTCCTAATTTATGGGAAGATAGAAACATATCTCCTTTTTTCTTGCTCATCATTTTTACAACTATGTCATGCTTAGTTGTGGCGCCTACGAATCCATCTACATCTTGGAAAACGTCTGTAGCATATTCAGTACTAGGTGTAGACGTTGTATCATCAGCGATCATCGTAGTTAACTTACACACGGTCGTATCATTCTCTCCTCCTTGAAACGAAACCGTCCTTGGTTTCGAGTTGATCTCTTCAACAGTACTTTTCTTGGCGGACCGAATGATGACAGTAAGAATTTCAGTGATTTTGACTTTCTTCTTTTCTTCTTCTTTCTGCTCCTTTATCTTCTCAAGATGTTCTCTCCTCCAAGAAATAAAACGCTTTTCATCCATTGGCACGAGGCTGCACTTCTTACCCCTCCTGACAGTATATCTATGTGATTTGCAATCATACATAACATCATGCTCTCTATACCATGGCTCGCCCAATAGCAAGTGACATGAAATCATAGGTGCCGGAATCACGTCACATAAAACCTCGCAAAAATAATTTCCCAACAAAAACGGTACCTTGGTTTGGTGCGTCAGAGTGAGCTCTTCATGACCCCAACGAAACAAGTACGATCGTGCTCATGGTACCGTCGTAGATCTAACTTCTCCACCATCTCGATGCTTGCGGCGTTGATCAAATTCATGTGATCGATAGTCATGGCACATGATCTCTCTCTGACCACCACACGGGTGTGAAAAAGTCCAGTCCAACGGCCTTCCTCCTCCAACTGAAATCCATAGCTTAACTTATTGAATAATGATGCGCTTGCCATCTTCTCCATAGTGTCGTGAACAACCTGATGCTCTGATACCACCTGATGTAGACTGAACCCCGTGGCGAGATCCGATCCGTTGTTGTGGCCCGACCTTTCATGACACTCCACCACCAAAAGCAGCAACCTCTTGCCCGTGCACGCGATGTACACGAAGTAGAGGGTTTGAACCTTGCGACCCAGCATGAGAAAACCAATCTCGACGAAGGTACTCACATGCAAAACAATTTCCACGAAGAGAAATCGCAACTCAGAGGTTTTTTAAAGATCCCTCCAAAACTTGATACGGGTGTCTACCCTAAAAACACATCGTGTCTATTTCATCAAATATAACCTGCTTACATAACCGAACCCTTCTAGTACTTATAGCTGACGTGATCCATCTAATCAACTTGACCCTCACATAAAAAAAAATTCTATCTATACATGCTACGCACAACTCAAAGGGAAACTGACACTTTAATCTACTCTGGACTCTGCTATATTTAATTACTAGTTGCCTTTTACATCTCAGCGACAGACACCATCTAACATGTATTTGTCTCACCGTAGGTGGACCCCATCCCGACTCCTTTAAGCACAATCTGTCCCGCGTGATAAACTTCTTGATGCATGTAACTTGTTCTGGTGGCCGTGGACGTCCAAAGAAATAACCAACTTGATTTATTTTTTCTGCGTCCAAAACAGACTCTTGCATGCCCACGTAGTACATAACTTGGTGTCCACTAATTGATTTTTGGTTGGACCCACTTCCATGCATGCGTGCTCCTTCATGTCCTAATTTATGGGAAGATAGAAACATATCTCCTTTTTTCTTGCTCATCATTTGTACAACTATGTCATGCTTAGTTGTGGCGCCTACTAATCCATCTACATCTTGGAAAATGTCTGTAGCATATTCAGTACTAGGTGTAGACGCTGTATCATCAGTGATCATCGTAGTTAACTTACACACGGTCGTATCATCCTCTCCTCCTTGAAACGAAACTGTCCTTGGTTTCAAGTTGATCTCTTCAACAGTACTTTTCTTGGTGGACCGAATGACGACAGTAAGAATTTCAGTGATTTTGACTTTCTTCTTTTCTTCTTCTTTCTGCTCCTTTATCTTCTCAAGATGTTCTTTCCTCCAAGAAATAAAACGCTTTTCATCCATTGGCACGAGGCTGCACTTCTTACCCCTCCTGGCAGTATATCTATGTGATTTGCAATCATACATAACATCATGCTCTTTATACCATGGCTCGCCCAATAGCAAGTGACATGAAATCATAGGTGCCGGAATCACGTCACATAAAACCTCGCAAAAATAATTTCCCAACAAAAACGGTACCTTGGTTTGGTGCATCATAGTGAGCTCTTCATGACCCCAACGAAACAAGTACGGTCATGCTCGTGGTACCGTCGGTAGATCCAACTTCTCCACCATCTCGATGCTTGCGGCGTTGATCAAATTCATGTGATTGATAGTCATGGCACATGATCTCTCTCTAACCACCACACGGGTGTGAAAAAGTCCAGTCCAACGGCCTTCCTCCTCCAACTGAAATCCATAGCTTAACTTATTGAATAACGATGCGCTTGCCATCTTCTTCATAGTGTCGTGAACAACCTGATGCTCTGATACCACCTGATGTAGACTGAACCCCGTGGCGAGATCCGATCCGTTGTTATGGCCCGACCTTTCATGACACTCCACCACCAAAAGCAGCAACCTCTCGCCCGTGCACGCGATGTACACGAAGTAGAGGGTTTGAACCTTGCGACCCAGCATGAGAAAACCAATCTCGACGAAGGTACTCACATGCAAAACAATTTCCACGAAGAGAAATCGCAACTCAGAGGTTTTTTAAAGATCCCTCCAAAACTTGATACGGGTGTCTACCCTAAAAACACATCGTGTCTATTTCATCAAATATAACCTGCTTACATAACCGAACCCTTCTAGTACTTATAGCTGACGTGATCCATCTAATCAACTTGACCCTCACGTAAAAAAAATTCTATCTATACATGCTACGCACAACTCAAAGGGAAACTGACACTTTAATCTACTCTGGACTCTGCTATATTTAATTACTAGTTGCCTTTTACATCTCAGCAACAGACACCATCTAACATGTATTTGTCTCACCGCAGGTGGACCCCATCCCGACTCCTTTAAGCAGAATCTGTCCCGCGTGATAAACTTCTTGATGCATGTAACTTGTTCTGGTGGCCGTGGACGTCCAAAGAAATAACCAACTTAATTTATTCTTTCTGCGTCCAAAACAGACTCTTGCATGCCCACATAGTACATAACTTGGTGTCCACTAATTGATTTTTGGTTGGACCCACTTCCATGCATGCGTGCTCCTTCATGTCCTAATTTATGGGAAGATACAAACCTATCTCCTTTTTTCTTGCTCATCATTTGTACAACTATGTCATGCTTAGTTGTGGCGCCTACGAATCCATCTACATCTTGGAAAACGTCTGTAGCATATTCAGTACTAGGTGTAGACGTTGTATCATCAGCGATCATCGTAGTTAACTTACACACGGTCGTATCAGATACGTTGGAGACGTATCAAGGATGTAGTATGTGATGAATCCGTAAGGTGATCAACATGATGCAAGCAATCAATGTCAAGAATGTCCACTAGTGCACTACT
Organism: Triticum dicoccoides; assembly: GCF_002162155.2. Lineage (NCBI taxonomy): Eukaryota > Viridiplantae > Streptophyta > Magnoliopsida > Poales > Poaceae > Triticum > Triticum dicoccoides. The sequence goes on along the minus strand of NC_041382.1, from coordinate 710,760,832 downwards.
AGGAAAAGGCCTACTAGTGGCGCACCTGTTTTGCCTACTAATGGCGCACTACAGGTGCGCCACTACTAGCACGCCATTAGTATTTTTTACTAATGGTGCACCATGCAGTGCACCATTAGTATAGCCCACGGTGCGCCATTAGTATGCCTCCTAGGGGGCCATATTTACCCATGTGCTTTGGCATACTAATGGAGCACTAGTGGATGATGCGCCATTAGTGTGCTCTGGCTTACTAATGGCGTACTATGTGGTGGTGCGCCACTTGTATGAATATTAGGGATTTTTTTTCTTTTCTGATATTTTCACAGGTTACAAAATATATTATTGGACAGAATATAGCTAGCACCACACAACAACAACAGATTCATCGAATACAATAGAAGATTAGTCTCTGAATACAATTCATCATATTAGTCTCCGAATTCAAAAGACCGAACAAAGATAGAACATTACAAATCTCGAGACCGCGAGTAGCGAGTTTGTCAGAAGTAATACTAATCCTAACAAGTCCTACTAATCATCATCATACAACTTCTACTCGTTATTAATAACAAGTCATACGATCATCATCTTGATAGTCATCGAACCAACCCTACTTAATTGTTCTTAGCACATGATCATCAGTATTAGGCAGGACCTAAATACCATATTTAAGGTAAAATAGCATAAAATAATATAGACCCCGACTCTCCATTATGGAGAATGGAGATCATCCTGAAGGAAATATGCCCTAGTGGCAATAATAAAGTTATTTATTTATTTCCTTATATCATGATAAATGTTTATTATTCATGCTAGAATTGTATTAATCGGAAACATAGTACATGTGTGAATACATAGACAAACAGAGTGTCACTAGTATTCCTCTACTTGACTAGCTCGTTAATCAAAGATGGTTATGTTTCCTAACCATGGACAAAAGAGTTGTTATTTGATTAACGAGATCACATCATTAGTTGAATGATCTGATTGACATGACCCATTCCATTAGCTTAGCACCTGATCGTTTAGTATGTTGCTATTGCTTTCTTCATGACTTATACATGTTCCTATGACTATGAGATTATGCAACTCCCGTTTGCCGGAGGAACACTTTGGGTGCTACCAAACGTCACAACGTAACTGGGTGATTATAAAGGAGCATTACAGGTGTCTCCAAAGGTAGATGTTGGGTTGGCGTATTTCGAGATTAGGATTTGTCACTCCGATTGTCGGAGAGGTATCTTTGGGCCCTCTCGGTAATGCACATCACATATGCCTTGCAAGCATTGTAACTAATATGTTAGTTGCGAGATGATGCATTACGGAACGAGTAAAGAGACTTGCCGGTAACGAGATTGAACTAGGTATTGGATACCGACGATCGAATCTCGGGCAAGTAACATACCGATGACAAAGGGAACAACGTATGTTGTTATGCGGTCTGACCGATAAAGATCTTCGTAGAATATGTAGGAGCCAATATGGGCATCCAGGTCCCGCTATTGGTTATTGACCGGAGACGTGTCTCGGTCATGTCTACAATGTTCTCAAACCCATAGGGTCCGCACGCTTAATGTTACGATGACAGTTATATTATGAGTTTACATGTTTTGATGTACCGAAGGAGTTCGGAGTCCCGGATGAGATCGGGGACATGACGAGGAGTCTCGAAATGGTCGAGACGTAAAGATTCATATATTGGATGACATGGTTAGGCCAAGGGGTCAAGCCCATGAGGCTTTAGGTCGGTGCAAAAAGGAGTTTTGCGGAGGCCAGGGGGCCAAACGCCGGAGACCCTGGCGTCTGGCCCTGGGCCAGACGCCGAGGCCCTTGGCATCTGGGCCAGACGCCATGGATTGTGGCGTTTGGTCCTGGAGTCCGAGTGGGACTCTTGCCTTTCGGGCAAAACCGACTTTGAGGAGGCTTTTGCTCCAACTTTCGACCCCGGGGCTCAACATATAAATAGAGGGGCAGGGTAGCACCAAAGACACAACAAGTTGATCCACGTGATCTATTCCTTAGCCGTGTGTGGTGCCCCCAGCTATCATAATCCTCGATAATACTGTAGCGGAGTTTAGGCGAAGCCCTGCTGCTGTAGTACATCAAGATCATCACCACGCCGTCGTGCTGACGGAACTCTTCCCCGACACTTTGCTAGATCGGAGTCCGGGGATCGTCATCGAGCTGAACGTGTGCTCGAACTCGGAGGTGCCGTAGTTTCGGTGCTTGATCGGTTGGATCGGGAAGACGTACGACTACTTCCTCTATGTTGCGTCAACGCTTCCGCAGTCGGTCTGCATGGGTACATAGACAACACTCTCCCCTCTCGTTGCTATGCATCACATGATCTTGCGTGTGCGTAGGAATTTTTTTGAAATTACTACGATATCCAACAGTGGCATCCGAGCCTAGGTTATTTATGTTGATGTTATATGCACGAGTAGAACACAAGTGAGTTGTGGGCGATATAAGTCATACTGCCTACCAGCATGTCATACTTTGGTTCGGCGGCATTGTTGGACGAGACGACCCGGACCAACATTACGCGTACGCTTACGCGAGACCGGTTCCCCCGACGTGCTTTGCACATAGGTGGCTTGCGGGCGACTGTCTCTCCAACTTTAGTTGAACCAAGTGTGGCTACGCCCGGTCCTTGCAAAGGTTAAAACGGAGTCTATTTGACAAACTATCATTGTGGTTTTGATGCGTAGGTGAGATTGGTTCTTGCTTAAGCCCGTAGCAGCCATGTAAAACTTGCAACAACAAAGTAGAGGACGTCTAACTTGTTTTTGCAGGGCATGTTGTGATGTGATATGGTCAAGGCATGATGCTGAATTTTATTGTATGAGATGATCATGTTTTGTAACCGAGTTATCGGCAACTGGCAGGAGCCATATGGTTGTCGCTTTATTGTATGCAATGCAATCGCGATGTAATGCTTTACTTTATGACTAAACGGTAGTGATAGTCATGGAAGCATAAGATTGGCGAGACGACAACGATGCTACAATGGAGATCAAGGTGTCGCGCCGGTGACGATGGTGATCATAACGGTGCTTAGAAGATGGAGATCACAAGTACAAGATGATGATGGCCATATCATATCACTTATATTGATTGCATGAGATGTTTATCCTTTTATGCATCTTATCTTGCTTTGATTGACGGTAGCATTATAAGATGATCTCTCACTAAATTATCAAGAAGTGTTCTCCCTGAGTATGCACCGTTGCCAAAGTTCGTCGTGCCCAGACACCACGTGATGATCGGGTGTGATAAGCTCTACGTCCATCTACAACGGGTGCAAGCCAGTTTTGCACACGCAGAATACTCAGGTTAAACTTGACGAGCCTAGCATATGCAGATATGGCCTCGGAACACGGAGACCAAAAGGTCGAGCGTGAATCATATAGTAGATATGATCAACATAGTGATGTTCACCAATGAAACTACTCCATCTCACGTGATGATCGGACATGGTTTAGTTGATTTGGATCACGTAATCACTTAGAGGATTAGAGGGATGTCTATCTAAGTGGGAGTTCTTAAGTAATATGATTAATTGAACTTTAATTTATCATTAACTTAGTCCTGGTAGTATTAGCATATCTATGTTGTGGATCAATAGCTCGCGTTGTTGCTTTCATATGTTTATTTTGATATGTTCCTAGAGAAAATTGTGTTGAAATATGTTAGTAGCAATGATGCGGATTGGATCCGTGATCTGAGGTTTATCCTCATTGCTGCACAGAAGAATTATGTCCTTGATGCACCGCTAGGTGACAGGCCTATTGCAGGAGCAGAAGCAGACGTTATGAACGTTTGGCCAAGCTCAATATGATGACTACTTGATAGTTTAGTGCACCATGCTTAACGGCTTAGAATCGGGACTTCAAAGACGTTTTGAACGTCATGGACCATATGAGATGTTCCAGGAGTTGAAGTTAATATTTCAAGCAAATACCCGAGTTGAGAGATATGAAGTCTCCAACAAGTTCTATAGCTAAAAGATGGAGGAGAATCGCTCAACTAGTGAGCATGTGCTCAGATTGTCTGGGTACTACAATCGCTTGAATCAAGTGGGAGTTAATCTTCCAGATAAGATAGTGATTGATAGAATTCTCTAGTCTCCATCACCAAGTTAGTAGAACTTCATGATGAACTATAATATGCAAGGGATAACGGAAACAACTCCCAAGCTCTTCGTGATGCTGAAATCAACGAAGGTAGAAATCAAGGAAAACATCAAGTGTTGATGGTTGACAAGATCACTAGTTTCAAGAAAAGGTCATAGGGAAGAAGGGGAACTTCAAGAAGAACGGCAAGCAAGTTGCTGCTCAAGTGAAGAAGCCCAAGTCTGGTCCTAAGCCTGAGACTAAGTGCTTCTACTGCAAAGGGACTGGTCACTGGAAGCGGAACTACCCCAAGTGATTGGTGGATAAGAAGGATGGCAAAGTGAACATAAGTATATTTGATATACATGTTATTGATGTTTACTTTACTAGTGTTTATAGCAAACCCTCAGTATTTGATACTAGTTTAGTTGCTAAGATTAGTAACTCGAAACGGGAGTTGCAGAATAAACAGAGACTAGTTAAGGGTGAAGTGACGATGTGTGTTGGAAGTGGTTCCAAGAATGATATGATCATCATCGCACACTCCCTATAATTTCGAGATTAGTGTTGAACCTAAATAAGTGTTATTTGGTGTTTGCGTTGAGCATGAATATGATTTGATCATGTTTATTGTAATACGATTATTCATTTAAGTAAGAGAATAAATTGTTGTTCTGTTTGTATGAATAAAACCTTATATGGTTACACACCCAATGAAAATAGTTCGTTGGATCTCGATCGTAGTGATACACATAATCATAATATTGAAACCAAAAGATGCAAAGTTAATAATGATGGTGCAACTTATTTGTGGCACTGCCGTTTAGGTCATATTGGTGTAAAGTGCATGAAGAAACTCCATGCTGATGGGCTTTTGGAATCACTTGATTATGAATCAGTTGATGCTTGCGAACCATGCCTCATGGGCAAGATGACTAAGACTCTGTTCTTCGGAACAATGGAGCGAGCAACAGATTTGTTGGAAATCATACATACTGATGTATGTGGTCCGATGAATATTGAGGCTCGCGACAAGTATCATTATTTTCTGATCTTCACAGATGATTTGAGCAGATATGAGTATATCTACTTGATGAAACATAAGTCTGAAACATTTGAAAAGTTCAAAGAATTTCAGAGTGAAGTGAAAAATCATCGTAACAAGAAAATAAAGTTTCTACGATCTGATCGTAGAGAAGAGTATTTGAGTTACGAGTTTGGCCTTCAGTTAAAAACAATGTGAAATAGTTTCACTACTCACGCCACCTGGAACACCATAGTGTAATGGTGTGTCCGAACGTCATAACCGTACTTTATTATATATAGTGCGATCTATGATGTTTCTTACCGATTTACCACTATCGTTTTGGGGTTATGCATTAAAGACAGTTGCATTCACGTTTAAAAGGGCACCATCTAAGTCTGTTGAGACGACACAATCTGAACTGTGGTTTGGCAAGAAACCAAAGTTGCCGTTTCTTAAAGTTTGGGATTGTGATGCTTATATGAAAAGGTTTCATCCTGATAAGCTCAAAACCAAATCGGAGAAATATGTCTTCATAGGATACCCAAAGGAAACTGTTGGGTACACCTTCTATCACAGATCCGAAGGCAAATTCGTTGCCAAGAATGGATCCTTTCCAGAGAAGGAGTTTCTCTCGAAAGAAGTGAGTGGGAGGAAAGTAGAATACTTGATAAGGTTTGTACCTTCTCCCTTATTGGGAAGTAGTTCATCACAGAAATCTGTTCCTGTGACTACTACACCAATTAGTGAGGAAGATAATGATAATGATCATGTAACTTCAGATCAAGTTACTACCAAATCTCGTAGGTAAACCAGAGTGAGATCCGCACCAGAGTGGTACGGTAATCCTGTTCTGGAAGTCATGTTACTAGACCATGACGAACTTGCGAACTATGAGGAAGCGATGATGAGCCCACATTCCACGAAATGGTTTGAGGCCATGAAATCTGAGATATGATCCATGTATGAGAACAAAGTTTGGACTTTGGTTGACTTGCCCGTTGATCGGCAAGCAATTGAAAATAAATGGATCTTCAAGAGGAAGACGGACGCTGATAGTAGTGTTACTATCTATAAAGCTAGAATTGTCGCAAAAGGTTTTCGACAAGTTCAAGATGTTGACTACGATGAGAGTTTCTCACTCGTATCTATGCTTGAGTCTGTCCGAATCATGTTAGTAATTGCCACATTTTATGAAATCTGGCAAATGGATAAACAGAACTGCATTCCTTAATGGATTTATTAAAGAAGAGTTGTATATGATGCAACCAGAAGGTTTTGTCAATCCTAAAGGTGCTAACAAAATATGCAAGCTCCAGCGATCCATCTATGGACTGGTGCAAGCATCTCGGAGATGGAATATACGCTTTGATAAAGTTGATCAAAGCATATAGTTTTATACAGACTTGCGATGAAGACTGTATTTACAAGAAAGTGAGTGGGAGCACTACATCATTTTTGATAAGTATATGTGAATGACATATTGTTGATCGGAAATAATGTAGAATTATTCTGTAAAGCATAAAGGAGTGTTTGAAAGGAGTTTTTCAAAAGAAAGACTTCAGTGAAGCTGCTTACATATTGAGCTTCAAGATCTATAGAGATGGATCAAGACGCTTGATAAGTTTTTTCAATGAGTACATACCTTGACAAGATTTTGAAGTAGCTCAAGAATGGAGCAATCAAAGGAAAAGTTCTTGCCTGTATTACAAGGTGTGAAGTTGAGTAAGACTCAAAGCCCGACCACGGCAGAAGATAGAAAGAGAATGAAAGTCATTCCCTATGCCTCAGTCATAGGTTCTATAAAGTATGCCATGCTGTGTACCAGATCTATTGTATACCCTACACTGATTTGGCAAGGGAGTACAATAGTGATCTAGGAGTAGATCACTGGACAGCGGTCAAGATTATCCTTAGTAGAATAAGGAAATATTTCTCGATTATGGAGGTGACAAAAGGTTCGTCGTAAAAAGTTACGTCGATGCAAGTTTTGACACGGATCTGGATGACTCTAAGTCTCGATCTGATACATATTGAAAGTGGGAGCAATTAGCTAGAGTAGCTCCATGCAGAGCATTGTAGACATAGAAAATTGCAAAATACATAACGGATCTGAATGTGAAAGACCGTTGACTAAGATTCTCTCACAAGCAAAACATGATCACACCTTAGTACTCTTTGGGTGTTAATCACATAGCGATGTGAACTAGATTACTGAATCTAGTAAACCCTTTGGGTGTTGGTCACATGACGATGTGAACTATAGGTGTTAATCACATGATGATGTGAACTATCGATGTTAATCACATGGTGATGTGATCTAGATTATTGACTCTAGTGCAAGTGGGAGACTGAAGGAAATATGCCCTAGAGGCAATAATAAAGTTATTATTTATTTCCTTATATCATGATAAATGTTTATTATTCATGCTAGAATTGTATTAATCGGAAACATAATACATGTGTGAATACATAGACAAACAGAGTGTCACTAGTATGCCTCTACTTGACTAGCTCGTTAATCAAAGATGGTTATGTTTCCTAACCATGGACAAAAGAGTTGTTATTTGATTAACGAGATCACATCATTAGTTGAATGATCTGATTGACATGACCCATTCCATTAGCTTAGCACCTGATCGTTTAGTATGTTGCTATTGCTTTCTTCATGACTTATACATGTTCCTATGACTATGAGATTATGCAACTCCCGTTTGCCGGAGGAACACTTTGGGTGCTACCAAACGTCACAACGTAACTGGGTGATTATAAAGGAGCATTACAAGTGTCCCCAAAGGTAGATGTTGGGTTGGCGTATTTCGAGATTAGGATTTGTCACTCCGATTGTCGGAGAGGTATCTCTGGGCCCTCTCGGTAATGCACATCACATAAGCCTTGCAAGCATTGTAACTAATATGTTAGTTGCGAGATGATGTATTACGGAACGAGTAAAGAGACTTGTCGGTAACGAGATTGAACTAGATATTGGATACCGAAGATCGAATCTCGGGCAAGTAACATACCGATGACAAAGGGAACAACGTATGTTGTTATGCGGTCTAACCGATAAAGATCTTCGTAGAATATGTAGGAGCCAATATGGGCATCCAGGTCCCGCTATTGGTTATTGACCGGAGACGTGTCTCGGTCATGTCTACATTGTTCTCGAACCCGTAGGGTCCGCACGCTTAAGGTTACGATGACAGTTATATTATGAGTTTACATGTTTTGATGTACCGAAGGAGTTCGGAGTCCCGGATGAGATCGCGGACATGACGAGGAGTCTAGAAATGGTCAAGACGTAAAGATTCATATATTGGATGATATGGTTAGGCCAAGGGGTCAAGCCCACGAGGCTTTAGGTCAGTGCAAAAAGGAGTTTTGCGGAGGCCAGGGGGCCAAACGCCGGAGACCCTGGCGTCTGGCCCTGGGCCAGACGTCGAGGCCCATGGCGTCTGGGCCAGACGCGAAGGATTGTGGCGTTTGGTCCTGGAGTCCTAGTGGGACTCTTGCCTTTCAGGCAAAACCGACTTTGAGGAGGCTTTTGCTCCAAGTTTCGACCCCGGGGCTCAACATATAAATAGAGGGGCAGGGCTAGCACCAAAGACACAACAAGTTAATCCACATGATCTATTCCTTAGCCGTGTGCGGTGCCCCCAGCCACCATAATCCTCGATAATACTGTAGCGGAGTTTAGGCGAAGCCCTGCTGCTGTAGTACATCAAGATCGTCACCACGCCGTCGTGCTGACGGAACTCTTCCCCGACACTTTGCTGGATCGGAGTCCGGGGATCGTCATCGAGCTGAACGTGTGCTCGAACTCGGAGGTGCCGTAGTTTCGGTGCTTGATCGGTCGGATTGGGAAGACGTACGACTACTTCCTCTACGTTGCGTCAACGCTTCCGCAGTCGGTCTGCATGGGTACATAGACAACACTCTCCCCTCTCATTTCTATGCATCACATGATCTTGCGTGTGCATAGGAATTTTTTTGAAATTACTACGATACCCAACACATCCTGTCTCCAATTCTTGCGCTTCGCTTCCTTTTGCTTCCAAGAACCTCCTTACGACTGTCCATACATTTTTTCCATCCTTTGATTTTCATGTCTCCACTTCTTTTAGAAATCTCGTATGGACAATTGAGGTTCGTAGGATGACCTGGCTGTATGTTCAAGACATTAAGACTACCTTTCTGATACATCAAATGAGGCACACAATGCTCTGGGATTATCTGTTGAAAAACATAGTAATAACTTCATAGTTAGCAATGATGTACTAGTTTTAGAAGTATGCAAAAGATGCACGGATGTCGTAACAGTAAAAAATCTTACCAGGGTATCTCCATGGTAGTTACCGTAGTTGAACACATGCACTAGTGGCACATATTGACCATAATGTTGAGGAGTTTGATTGTAGATATTGTAATTCTCAATGTCAGTACAAAATCCGACCAGATGATTTTTCTCCTTGTAAGTTGTTAATTCGGAGCCATCGGTGCAATGGGTTTTGTCTACCATATCCCGCACATTCTTTGAACAATAAAAATAAGCTGTTAATGGAAATAAGCTGTCAACTATTTTGAAATAAACAATATAAATTAGCTAATAACTATGTTTGAGAAACTCACATAGCGGTAGAATTGGAGGTGTATCAACAAGGACTCAAATGTCCATATTGTCTTGCTCGATTTTAGGATCACCAAGATCCATGGTGACAAGAATAACCTCATCAAAACCATACATCTTGCAAAATGCTTCCCAATTTTTGCAACCAAAATGGGTTACGCTCCTAGAATTATACAGATTTACTTCAAAATCCACATCGTGATGAGTCCTTAGGTGAATTTTCTTTGTTTCAGAAATTTCATGGTCTTCAAAATCCATCCTCTCCAAGACATAGCGTCTTGCATGGCATGGGATAAGCTATACTCGAATTGTAAAAGATGAAAATTACACATTGAAATAGTTGAAGTCATGCTTAATTATGAAAATAACACTTGTCGTCGTTGTGTACCGTTCAACTTCAAAGGTCTCCTCGAGCTTAATGCTGAAGCGCCGATCATCGTCCAGGTGAGGCATGTCGCACAAACCTCGATCGTCGTGGCACCAGCCGCACTCCCCCGGGAGACTTTCATCGTCCGATGACGACATATCCTATGTTCATAATTCAAAACTACATCATCTCTTGCGTTGGGTCCAATAAGATAATCCACAATGTGGTGAAAACACGCCCTTCGAATTGGTTTCAGCTATTGGTGAATGGAGATGGTCTAAGATTTTCAGTAGTAAGAAGTGAAGTGGTAATTTGAGAGCAAATGGTTAGGATGAGTGGTTCCTCTTTCCTATTTAGCTTTACAATAGAATATTGTTAGTCATGCACACTTGTGCATTTACAGCCAGGCCTAGTGGAGTTGGCCTAAAAACATTTCTTTCTTTGAGCCTGCTACATCCATCTCAAGTATTTATGGTCAAGGGTTAGCAGGGCCATCCAAATAGAATATGTGGTATGGGCTTTTTTAGTAGGTCATCCTACCAGATTAGGATTTATCGATGACGAGCAACTGACATTAGTAATAACTATGAGTTGATATCACACTTCTATATGTATAACACAAGAGGCAGTTGATCCTACTTAATTAAGTACTAAGATACCCCGACCCATGCATTAGTCGCAAGTACCCCATATGTCCTATTTTTTAGCAAAGTCATGCTAAAATTCACGAAAAATTTCAGCATGACCTTTGCTGAAAATAGGTCATATGGAGTACCCAAATTTGCCGAAACGGAAGTTAATCGACATTCCAGTAAACTCAAGGGCCTCTCGGGGTACCTGCAAAATCATTATCCCCACATAATGAAGTCGCCAACGGGTCATTTCAGAAGATCACAAGTAGCAACATCACAAGTACAACTTCATCACAAGTACAACAGTAGCAGCAGTGAATACATGCATAACAGCAGAAGCAGGTTTATTCTTCTTCTTCACAAACATTAATTGGTGTGGGTGATTCTATCTGCCCTCTAATGACTTACTCAACTTAACAGGACAACCCACAAGCATTGTTTTGATTCCAACAGCTGCTGTAAAATACATCCAGCAAATGTGCTCCAAAATCAGAAATACTACCCCCCAAATCTTTAGCTCAATTCTGAAAATACATGGCTAGGACTACGGTAGCATTCAACCACAAGCCCAAGCCTATACTTAACTAGGCCTAGGTCCATTAAATTCTTACAGAAACCAAGAAATGGAATCAACTCCCCTTGTTGCTGATTCAGTCATGGGAGATGCCATGTCTCAAAAATATCAAGTAGCACCATCATGTTCGATTTCAGTATAAGTAAGGATGGCAATTTTACCCATGGGTACGGGTACCCGTGGGTACTGTACCCGTATGGGCAAGGTATGGGCACACTTTTATACCCATGGATAGTACCCATACCCTACCCGTTAAGTCATGGATAAGGTACGGGTATAATCTTGTACCCGTGGGTATACCCATACCCTGCCCGCTTGTGAAATAATGTTAAGTTGACATCAATTAATTATTAATTTTTCATGTGACTTTTCTACTTCTATTGACTTATGAGTATGTTGTACTCATCTATTTGTTATTGAGCTAAGATAATTGTTTTTTGTCAAATTTTTTATCAATGAGTGTAAAAATGTGAACAACTCGTGTGCTATTTGTTCTATCCGCTGGGTACCCAATGGGTACGGGTACCCGTCGGGTATGGGTATGGGTAAAGTTTCATACCCATGGGTACGGGTATGGGCAGAATTTTGTACCCACTGACTATACGGGTATGGGTATGGTATTGCTCTACCCCGCCCATACCCTACCCATTGCCATCCTTAAGTATAAGTAATATTACAAAATTAACAGTTAAGATCCCAGGTGAGTAACACACTTTGGTCTTCTAGTTACAAAACAAAACTGACATAACTCCTTAATCACTATTTCAGCAAGCAGGAGAGGAGGTTTAAAGGAAAGGAGCATATGTAGAAATACACAGCAGAAAAATACAAGAAGCCTTTGACACTCCGCTGCTCAAGGTACCACTACCCCATGCACATGTATTTGGGTAAGCAACAGAGCAGAGGAGGAGGCCATTTAATCAGGTAAATGGTGCATTTACAAATTCTTTTCTCCTAGGAACTAGAAGAAAATCTCAGTCACTCAAATGGACACACAAGGCAACAAAACTAGTGCCTAAACTAACTAATTAGACTAACTAACTAAACTAGTCCCTAAACAAGGAGCCTAAACTAACTAATTAACTAACTAACTAATTAGACTAACTAATTAGGCTAACTAACTAACTAGACTAAATAACTAAACTAGTGCCTAAACTAAACTAACTAATTAGACTAACTAACTAAATTAGAAGAAAATCTCAGTCACTGAAATGCAGAAGCAGTTAGTAGCAGAGGAGAGCGGGACCAGCGAGCAACAGGGCAACCCGGAGGGAGGGGGAAGGGGGGCGAGGGAGGAGCTCACCTCGGTGGCGACGACGAGATGGGGAGCAGCGGTGGCGATGGCGAGCGGAGGAAGAAGAAGTGCTCGGGCCTCCTCTCCTGGTTGACGCGGGCCTCCTCCTCCTAGTGCTGCGGGGGCTGGCAGTTGTGGCGGCAGGCCATCAACGTCGAGGACCGAGACGGCGAGGCGGGGCGCGGGGGTCGTCGGAGCGGGTGTGGAGTGAGGGGGGAGTGGATCTGGTGAGGGAGGGACAAAGGGATCGGGCAAATTAGCTAGGGGGGAAGATTACTAATGGCGCACCCCCTGGTGGTGCGCTATTAGTATGTTTTTTATAGCAATGGCGCACCCCCGAGTGGTGCGCCATAAGTAAACTTTATTAGATAGCAATGGCGCACCAGCCAGCGGTGCGCCATAAGTAAAAATTTTTATTATCATTTTATGTTGCATCTAATAATTTTTTAGAAAATGAATATGAATATGAAACAGTAATAATTTTTTTATAAAAACAGTAATAATTTTTTAAAGAATATCATCAAATTTTTTATTTGAAAATATTTATGAATATAAAAAAATATCATCAAATTTTTTATTATTTTTTGTCGCATTCATTAAATTTGTTAGTTGAAAATATCATCCAATTTGTTATTTGAAAATATAATCAAATTTGTTTTTTTTGGATTTTTAGTTGCATTCATTTGTGACGGTGGAGCGGGGGTGGATGCGGGGGGTCA
>NC_041382.1:710706462-710747309 GCF_002162155.2 Triticum dicoccoides | reverse complement strand
GGCGGCGGCGGTGGAGCGGGGGAGGGTGCGGTGGGTCGTTGACGGGGGTGGAGCGGGGGAGGGTGCGGTGGGTCATCGGCGGCGGTGGAGCGGGGGAGGGTGCGGTGGGTCGTCGGCGGCGGTGGAGCAAGGAAGGGTGCGGTGGGTCGTCGGCTTGAGGTGCGCCATTATAGTAGTTTCCCAAAAAAATAGTAGTGGTGCACTGCGCTGGTGGTGCGCCATTAGTATTTTTGGAAAAAAAATTGTTACTAATGGCGCACCGTGTGTCTGGTGCGCCATTAGTGTCTACCACACTAATGGTGCACCAACTCATGGTGCGCTATTACTATATAGTAGTGGCGCACCACATGTCTGGTGCGCCATTAGTGGCCATATCATCTATAGCCCTTTTCCTAGTAGTGGTGGGACTAGAGCATCACCATCACATATGTTACCTTTGTCATTCCACTCATGTGGTGTAGGTGAGGTGGGAAATACCAAATGGTGGTCATCATCTTCATCTGGATGGAACCATGTGGGGGGTGCATCATATTCCACCATGGCCATCATTTTGTCCATAGGAAGGACGAAGTCGTCGCGGATTGGCGCATCATCATATATGGGACCTAGCACAAAATGAGAAGACACAATAGAGGTAGAGGTTAAGTTTTTATAAATCAAAATGGCCTCACATGCCCTATCAACTACCTCACTCTCTCGATGTGGCGGTGGCTCACTCACTCCCTCAAGGTAGGTGCACTCAATGTCACATATGGTGGAGTCACTCCAATCACTCAAGTGGTGGTGGTGGTGGCTCTCCGCTCATGGGAATTGGGACAACTCATCATATATGGGGCTAGTAGTGAAGTCACTCTCACTCGCAATATGGTGGCTAAGGTCACTCAAGTCATCATACATCGCCGTGGTCGCAGGGAAAATCTCATGCTCAACCCTCTTGTCAGCGTGGATGAAGGCCGAAGATGGCACATCATCACTCTCATCGCCAATGGTGGAAACACCATCTTGGAGCTCATCGGGCTTGGACATCTCGGTGGTACTAGCCTCATGCTCGACGTCTTGGTGTGTGGTCATCATGAAGTGAGCTCGGGGTCGAGTAGGCTTGGCCTTCTTGAGTTCTTGCTCCGCCTTGAGAGCACCCATGTAGTTGTCGTCGAGGGACTTGTAGTTCTCGAGGAAGATAATCTTGGAGATGTCGTTGTTCAATCCCATCATGAAGTAGAACTTCATCCAAATGGGGTCGTCCACACCGGCTTGTCGCAAGGCTTTCTTCATCTCGAGGAAGTACTTGTCGAGGGACTTGGATCCTTGGATGGTGTTCTCCAATTGGCATTGAAGATGTTCCATGTAGGTGGAAGGAAAAAACTCTTGCCGCATAGCTTTCTTCGTCTTGGGCAAACTCATGTCGAAGGTCTTCAAAGGTGTATGAAGCCACCATGTCGACGTGCAGCCGCGGAAGGTACTTGAGGCGCACTTCACTTGTTCTTCGGAAGGGACTTGACGTAGCTTGAGGTAGTCATCCATCTTGCACTCCCACTCGAGATACTCCTCAGGGTCTGATACTTCTCCAATGTATCTATAATTTTTGATTGCTTCATGCTATATTATATTCTGTTTTGGATGATTAATGGTCTTTGTTATACACTTTTATATTATTTTTGGGACTAACCTATTAACCGGAGGCCCATCCCAAATTGTTGTTTTTTGCCTATTTTAGAGTTTCGCCGAAAAGGAATATCAAACAGAGTCCAAATGGAATGAAACCTTCCGGAGCATTAGTTTGGAACAAACATGATCCAGGGGACTTGGAGTGGACGTCAAGAAACAATCGAGGAGGCCACGAGGTAGGGGAGCGCGCCTACCCCACCTGGGCGTGCCCTCCACCCTCATGGGCCCCTCGTTGCTACACCGACCTAGTTCTTCCTCCTATACATATCCACATACCCCGCAAACATCCAGGAGAACCACGAAAACCTAATTCCACTGCCGCAACCTTCTGTACCCAAGAGATCCCATCTTGGGGCCTTTTTTGGAGCTCCGCCGGAGGGGGCATTGATCACGGAGGGCCTCTACATCAACTCCATGGCCCCTCCGATGATGTGTGAGTAGTTTACTTCAGACCTTCGGGTCCATATCTAGTAGCTAGATGGCTTCTTCTCTCTCTTTGGCTGTCAATACAAAGTTCTCGATTCTCTTGGAGATCTATTTGATGTAATCTTCTTTTGTTGTGTGTTTGCCGAGATCTGATGAATTGTGGGTTTATGATCAAGTCTATCTATGAACAATATTTGAATCTTCTCCGAATTCTTTTATGTATGATTGGTTTATCTTTGCAAGTCTCTTCGAATTATCAGTTTGGTTTGGCCTACTAGATTGATCTTTCTTGCAATGGGAGAAGTGCTTAGCTTTAGGTTCAATCTTGTGGTGCTCGATCCCAGTGATAGAAAGGGAAACAACACGTATTGTATTGTTGCCATCGAGGATAAAAAGATGGGGTTTACATCATATTGCATGAGTTTATCCCTCTACATCATGTCATCTTGCTTAAGGCATTACTCTGTTCTTATGAACTTAATACTCTAGATGCATGCTGGATATCGGTCGATGTGTGGAGTAATAGTAGTGGATGCAGAATCGTTTCGGTCTACTTGTCACGGACGTGATGCCTATATACATGATCATGCCTAGATATTCTCATAATTATTCGCTTTTCTATCAATTGCTCGACAGTAATTTGTTCGCCCACCGTAATACTTATGCTATCTTGAGAGAAGCCACTAGTGAAACCTATGGCCCCCGGGTCTATTTTCCATCATACAAGTTTACAATCTACTTTATTTTGCTATCTTTTACTTTCATTCTATTTCATAAAAATACCAAAAATATTTATCTTATTATTATCATCTCTATCAGATCTCACTCTTGCAAGTGGCCGTGAAGGGATTGAGAACCCTTTATCGCGTTGGTTGCGAGCTTCTTATTTGTGTGTGTAGGTACGAGGTGACTCGCGCGTGGTCTCCTACTAGATTGATACCTTGGTTCTCAAATACTGAGGGAAATACTTACGCTGCTTTACTACACCACCCTTTCCTCTTCAAGCGAAAACCAACGCAGTGCTCAAGAGGTAGCAGGGTCTTGAGTCCCATAGAAAGGAAGCTCGTGGTCAGTGTGGAGGTCGTAGTAGCTCGTGGAAGTCGCGGACTTGAGCTTGGGGAGCTTCTCTTGAGCGTATTCTTGAGGTGCTTGTAGGTGAAGATGCCGAATGTCCAAAGGCGAAGGTGCCTTGAAGTCGCTTGGCGAAGATGCCAAGGTAGATGGTGAAGTCGTTGAGCGGTTGTTGGTGTTGAGCTCTTGACCTTCACGTTCTTGCTGGTGATGGTGTCGATGCCGATGTGACCTTGCCGGAGATGGTAGCTTGGAAAGATGTGCACTAGAGCGTCTTCTCGAAGATGAGGAAGATCTCTTGTAGGACTTGATGAGGACCTTGAGCTCCTCCATTTGAGCATCCATCTTGGCGTCCAAATTGTTCTTCATGGCATCGAACTCGTCGTTGTCGTGGAAGACCGGAGATGAAATGCCTTGCCTATCCATCACAAGACTCGAGCAACTGTGAGTGGAAGAAAGTAAAGAACTAGACCAAATGTACCATTGCAATGTTGAAGATGGATCAATGATCACTCGATAATGTATCAAGGAAAGAGCACAATTGGTATCGGATCTTGTCAATTCTCACACCTACACAAGTAAGGCTTATGGCGGAGCTTGTGAGGATAGTGGCACCAAAATTTGATGCAAAATGCTAGCAAGAGTCAATAATCTTTAAAAAGATTCACAAATTTACAAGTGAAACAAGTAGACCAATAGCAATGGGTGGCACACACAGAAACATACACACGTGTAGATAAATGGGGTCGTGCAACGAAGGAATGAGCACAAAATGTGAAATCCACGGAAAACGCTCATGTTGTACAACTCTAGAGAGACGCTAGCACGATTGCTCAATAGGCAGATATGACACTTGTGCACTACCTATAAGATGCAAAATGTATCAACTTTCTATCCCATGTATGCTATATATGTATGGTGTTCCGGTGTTTCGCATACGATGATCCAAGATGATCAATATGGTAGTATGGTATGCAATGTGGCGATGCTATGGCTCTTTCTTACAAGCTTCTTTGCTCTCTTTTTGCTTAAAAGCTTATTCTC
This sequence comes from Triticum dicoccoides, assembly GCF_002162155.2. Lineage (NCBI taxonomy): Eukaryota > Viridiplantae > Streptophyta > Magnoliopsida > Poales > Poaceae > Triticum > Triticum dicoccoides. The sequence continues at coordinate 710,743,103 of NC_041382.1, read as the reverse complement.
TTTTTTTTTGTATGGCCACTTATGCAAAATGCACAAACCAAGATAGCTATTGTGTATATGCGGGAACAATCTTGTGACACAAGGGATGGTACTATGATACCAATGGAAGGCGTAGATCAATGACCACTAATGTGCACAAGTAACGTTGCCAGCAATACTCAATGGCTAGTCTCGATAGGCAAGTGACACAAAATGGGCTAAGTGGTTAACAATGTAAAGGCAAGGGGAATATACAATGATGGGATACCATGATACCAATATGATATAGAGGTTACTAATCTTGCTTATGGTTAGGGTATCAAATTGGTGAAGGTGGTCGATGTCGAACCCTTATCGAAGTTGAGCGGCGGTGTTGTTGATGTCAAACCGTTCCTAGTTAGCTGAAACACCCTAGGAAAAGGAAAAACCGCAAACTCAAAATCTCAAAGGAAAATGTCAAATGGTGGTAGTGGAATGCGTTGGTGGTTCCGGAGTTAGCAATGCGGAAGTGGTGGTGGTGGTTGATGACGAAGCAACCGTCCCTAAGTAGCCGAAACACCTTAGGAGACTCAAGTCACCACTCAAGCAACCACAAATGCTAAATGGAGTTAATGGGTTAGGTTGCGTAAAGCTATGGTGGTTTGCGGATGATATGGTGGATGGCCTAAGCAAAGATGCGAAAATACCAAAATTTTGATGGAGTCAAATGATGTTGGAACCTATCTAGGTGGATGGGGGATGTCAATAGTACTCAACGAGCTAAAGAACGTCAAAATCGGACTTCGGGAGTGAAAGTTATGTCCAAAACGGTTTTTGTTGGTGAGATAAAACTGGTAGGTGCAGGTGCCCAGGGGTTGGAGGTGCGGGCACCCGGGGTGGTCAGCGGGGTTGGGCGGAAAAATGATCGAATGAGAAGTGGAGGTGACGCTACCAACTCCCCATTTGATAGTAGAGATTTGCACGGCATAGGTTGGGGAAAAAGGTTGAATGAGAAGTGGAGGCAACACTACCAACTCCCCTTAAATAGTAGAGATTTGCGCGGCATAGGTTCGGGATAAAGATCGAATGGGAAGTTGAGGCGACGCTGCCAACTCCCCTCTAATAGTAGAGATTTGTGCGGCACAGGTTGGGAAAAAGATCAAACGGGAAGTGGAGGCGACACTACCAACTCTCCTTGGAGGCGATACTACCAACTCCCCTTTACTAGTAGAGTTTGTGCGGCATGGTTGGGGGAAAGATCGGATGGGAGTTGGATGCGACTGAAGGAAATATGCCCTAGAGGCAATAATAAAGTTGTTATTTATATTTCCTTATATCATGATAAATGTTTATTACTCATGCTAGAATTGTATTAACTGGAAACTTAGTACATGTGTGACTACATAGACAAACAGTATGTCACTAGTATGCCTCTACTTGACTAGCTCGTTGAATCAATGATGGTTATGTTTCCTAACCATAGACATGAGTTGTCATTTGATTAATGGGATCACATCACTAGAGAATGATGTGATTGACTTGACCCATCCGTTAGCTTAGCACGATGATCGTTTAGTTTGTTGCTATTGCTTTCTCCATAACTTATACATGTTCCTATGACTGTGAGATCATGCAACTCCCAAATACCGGAGGAACACTTTATGTGCTACCAAACGTCACAACGTAACTGGGTGATTATAAAGGTGCTCTAAAGGTGTCTCCGATGGTGTTTGTTGAGTTGGCATAGATCAAGATTAGGATTTGTCAGTCTGATTGTCGGAGAGGTATCTCTGGGCCCTCTCGGTAATGCACATCAATATAAGCCTTGCAAGCAATGTGACTAATGAGTTAGTTGCGGGGTGACGCATTACGGAACGAGTAAAGAAACTTGCTGGTAACGAGATTGAAGTAGGTATTGAGATACCGACGATCGAATCTCGGGCAAGTAACATACCGATGACAAAGGGAATAACGTATATCGTTATGCGGTTTGACTGGTAAAGATCTTCATAGAATATGTGGGAGCCAATATGAAAATCCAGGTTCCGCTATTGTTATTTACCGGAGACGTGTCTCGGTCATGTCTACATAGTTCTCGAACCCGTAGGGTCCGCACGCTTAACGTTCGGTGACGATCGTTATTATGAGTTTATGTGTTCTGATGTACCGAAGGTAGTTCGGAGTCCCGGATGTGACCACGAACATGACGAGGAGTCTCGAAATGGTCAAGACATAAATATTGATATATTGGACGGCTATATTCGGACACCGGAATTGTTCCGGGTAATTTCGTAGAAAACCGGAGTACCGGAGGGTTACCGGAACCCCACCCCCCGGAAGAACTAATGGGTCACGTGGGCCTTAGTGGAGAGAGAGAGAGGGCGGGCTAGGGCAGGCCGCGCGCCCCCTCCCCCTTTGGTCTGAATTGGACTAAGGAAGGGTGGTCGCCCCCTTTTCCTTCTCCCTCTCCTCCTTCCTTTCCTCCCCTAGTAGGAGTAGGAAAGGGGAGTCCTACTCCTACTAGGTGGAGGACTCCTACTCTCCTGGTGCGCCCCAAGGGCCGGCCGGCCTCCCCCTTTCTCCTTTATATACGGGGGCAGGGGGCACCCTAAAACACACAATTTGATTGTTTCCAGCCGTGTGCGATGCCCCCCCTCCACCATAATCCACCTCGTTCATATCGTAGCGGTGCTTAGGCGAAGCCCTGTTTTGGTAGCATCATCATCACCGTCATCACACCGTCGTGCTGATGAAGCTCTCCCTCTACACTATGCTAGATCGTGAGTTTGTGGGACGTCACCAAGACGAACGTGTACAGATCGCGGAGGTGCCGTACTTTCAGTACTAGCATCGGTCGATCGTGAAGACGTACGACTACATCAACCGCGTTGTCATAACGCTTCCGCTTACGGTCTACGAGGGTACGTAGACAACACTCTCCCCTCTCGTTGCTATGCATCACCATGATCTTGCGTGTGCGTAGGATTTTTTTTTTGAAATTACTGCGTTCCCCAACAGTGGCATCCAAGCCAGGTTTATGCATAGATGTTATATGCACGAGTAGAACACAAAGGAGTTATGGGCGTGGGTATATACATATTGCTTGCGGTCACTAGTTTATTCTTGATTCAGCGGCATTGTTGGATGAAGCGGCCAAGACCAACTTTACGCGTACTGTCGGGGATATACCCCGCGGTATGACCGGCCAGATGTATAACCTGGCCGGACTTGGCGACTCACTAATGACCCGCCCTGACAAGACGACTCACTAAGTGACCCGCCCGAGCCTGGCGACTTATGGGTGACCTGGCAAGCGGATCAAAGGAGCGACAAGACCCGGGGGCCCAAGAGGCTCAAGGCCCAGAAGGCCGGCTACATTATGGTAGGCCGGCTTAAGAGGAAAGGCGTGAGGAATATCTCATTTACGAGGAAGCAAGACCCGGACTTGTAATCAACTTGTAAGAGAAGATAGACTAATCTTAGTCCTACTAGGACTCCACATGTAACCCGCCCCTCTAACTTATATAAGGAGGGGCAGGGCTCCCCAAAGAGGGATAGGGAAGAAGAAACAATCTCTAGGGCTAGACACAAAGAGCCGACTTACCGGCGACTCTCTCATGAGCATAATGAGACCTAGCCACAAACAACATGTAGGGCTATTACCGGATGATGTTTCCCGGGGCCCGAAGCTGTCTAAATCCTTGTCTTGTGTGTTGCGTTTATAGTCCCGATCAACCCCTCCAAGCTATCGCATAGATGCGTTGGCCTCGCGACTAAGTCCTGACACTAAGGACATCTGCCGTGACAATTCCACGACAGTTGGCGCCCACCGTGGGGCCAGACGCACGGTGGTGTTGAGTTCTTGGAGGGATCTTTTCTAGGGTTTGAGAAGTTCGCAATTTTCCGGTTCAACTAAAGCCGGCGTGGAAGATTCACATCAACGTCAAGTTCGTTAGATCCGAAGTGGGGGAGTTTCCGTTTGGTTCAGCAAGGATTCAACGGATCTGATGGGTGCAAATCCCAGATACGTACAAGGGCAAATTTCCGATCGAGTTATCGGATCAGACGAGGGATCGGGCACTATTTGGAAATTGATTAGCCTTATATCTGATGAATCAAACAAGGTAGAAGACAAAAAGACCAAAAGCAATTACGTTCCCGATCCAAAAAAGGAAACAAACCACGACCCAGAAGTTTGGGCGTGAAACTCGTTTTGACTGTTTTCCATCGGGCCAGTGGCCCCTGAGTCGCCGCGGCTCTCCACATCCGAGTCCGGGTCCGCGTCCACTTGTGAGCCAGCTTGCCGCGTCAAATCGCTGGGTCGTCTCTCTTGGTTCCCTCTGGGCTGCCCCCGTGATGAGCCGACCTGTTGACCAGCGAGGCTCGCGTCATTTTTCTGCTGCGGCCCCGTGCGTCCACCGGACCAGTCTCAGGAGGCTGGTTGACTGACAGGATATCTTCTGGGGTTAAAGTGCAACTCAGCCATATTGCAAAATTATATATGAACACTACTTATGAGCAATCCGTCATCCGAACAAATCAGGTGATATTCATCTAAAGTTTATTTTTCTTAACACATATTGTTTTTATCAAAGAACAATTACTTGGTCTAGTAATATTTTTGCAGGACCATTACGAAAAGGTGTCGCCTAAGGGGGCGCATCAACATCACTTTTTGCATTGGTGTTTGTCCATGCTAGGATGCTCGACGGATATACATGCAAGTCACCGCCCTGATGTTCGGATTACATCCGTCCGCACTTATTGCAAATTCATGCATCTACACCCGTTAAACAACATCACGTTTGACTCACTGCTCGCGCCGCTTTACAAACACCATGGAAGACTCGTCCATCTGCCCTCATGGCGGCTCACACATCCGCATCGGTTCACGCGTCCGCACTGGCTTACAATGCCACGGCCGACTCATCTGTTGTTTGGGTGAATCAGGTGATATCCCTCTAAGTATAATTTTAGCACATATTGTTTTTGTTAGAGAGCAATTGCTTTGGTCTTTGCATTTTATATGCAGGACAATTGGTCATTGCAAAGTCGATGGCCGGATCATGGATATATAAATTGCGTAATTACTGTCATGTGCTAGCATATGACCGTGCCACAAGGATCAAAGAATATGTGTACAAGACGCCGCCCTTGTGGCCCGGACTACTTCGACTCATCGGGACCGCACCCACGATTAACTCGCCCGTCCGTGCCGGTTTACAACACCGGTGAAGATTTTCCCCGTCCGCACCGGCTTACAACACCGTGGCCGGCTCATCTGTCGGGGCCGCCACTGATGCTGCGGTCGTCTCGGCCGTCCGTCTCTCGCGGCCTGGTCTACATCAACACACTGGGCCGCACCTGTCAGCATGAGCTGTTTATTGAGTATGAGCAAGTCACCGCTTGGGAAGCTGGTTTTCTCTTCCAACAAATTGGAGGCAAATTATCATATATTATCAACCGCCGTCTGCACTGGATGGCTCAATGGGCAGGCGCACAAATTGCCGCCACTACTGTTTGATTAAGCTTCAAACAACCAGTTGGAGGGAACCATTGGCCGAGTTGCTGACATGGCTCATACGTGATCATTTATAACCCGCCGCAGTCACCTCAACCTTCTGTGGATTCACATCACGTTATCAACGATAATGATATACACCTTCTGCTATGGTCAAATATGGAGAATCTCAAGCCAACTCTTTGAGTCATCTTGAGACTCGGGGGCTACAATGGTATGGCTCGGCAAAATTAGCCGGTTTCAATGAATTCAAGAACTCCGGGTCATTGCAGGGAAGATAACCCGGCCCCGGAGGCTACTCTTTATTGGTGAATATTTAAAGGCCGTCAGAAAAATTTCCGGCTCAAAATGAAGATTCCAGTTTAAAATATAGCTCAAGAGACATCTCTCTCCCGCAAAGCTTTGAAGCTATCAAATCCGGTTCAAAATCCGGCTCAAGGTAAATTTGTCTTTCACAAAGTTTTGAAGTTTTTAAATCCGTTTTAAAGTTCCAGATTCAAAAAGTTTTAAATATCTCGCAAGTTCGAGTTCTCAGAAAAATTAAAGGTTGCCAAAAAAACTTACTGCCATGATGCGCGGTTCAAACTTGGATATCCTGCCTTACGGCTTATCTTATTATGATCACTTGGGGGCTTCCTGCTCATCGAGCATAGCTATCAATACCCTCTTGATCGGCACAATGCCAAAATTTATATGGCCACTTGGGGGCTTCCTGTTCAAACATAGGTCGTATTCGAACCAAAGAGAACATAGCTGTCGATACCCTTTTGATTGGCAAACTGCCGAACCTACTTGGGGGCTTCTTGATCGTATCCGAATCATAGCTCAACTCCTTTAGGAATCAACGTGGATCGTATTTGAATCAGCATCGTTAAACAACTCTCAAGGTCATTTGGGGGCTTCCTGTTCAAACATAGGTCGTATTCGAACCAAAGAGAACATAGCTGTCGATACCCTCTTAATAGGCATCGCCAAAGCCACTGGGGGCTATATGATCGTATTCGAATCTTAGCTTAACCCCTTTGGAACGTTTTACTGATCGTATCCAAATCAGAAGCCTCAAAAAGTTTTATTCCATCTCTGGTAAAGTTTATTGCAGCCACAATTACTTAGCTTTAGACCTTTTTGGATTATATCTCAAATATATATAAGTGTTTTATGCTTAACCCGGCTTGAATTTTGACTATAAGTCGCCAGTTTATGACAATTATCATCTATGTGGAAGCATTGTCTTCTAAGGATTGGGTTATCACCCTTACTGCACAGGTTATGTAAGCCGGCAGTACAAATTCAATATCACAGTAGTTATATGTGAGATATTATGACCCGCCCTGGTTTTGACGCTAAGTCGCCAGGGCATATGTTGTTTAAACTCTCTGCAGGATTTGCAGAAATATGACATGTAAATGATTAAGTTCAAGCTCATTACCAAAGTTGATGCTTCAAAATGATTATCTGTTCTGGATTTTTCTCAAAAGGCTATAAGCCGCCGGGTCATGAAAATTCCGGTTTACAATGAAGGCGTATTGAATCGCCATCGGCCAAGAGCCACCGGGTGTTTAAACTCCGGATTTACTTGTCAACAGATAAGGTATTTGAATTCTTTAAATAGCCAACATGGCTGGATTTCTATTATGATTATCAATAACCAGTATTATGATTGAGGTTTTCAAAGTCGCTTTAGCGCCACATCTATTATCTTTATCAATGGGCATGATTTATTTTACAATGGAGAAAATAGTCCCCAGTCGCTGCTGGCTTACGACCCGGCACTTGGGGGCTACATTATTCAAGTTGAGGTTACATCAAATATGCAAGTTTCATGTCGCTGCAAGCATGCACCATGACACTTGGGGGCTAATGCAAAGTCATTTTTATTGGCCTTATTGAAGACCCGACTCATCCCATTGTAATGAGCCGGCCCTTGGGGGCTACCAATTGCTCCTGTTAAAATTCAAGATACACAAGCCTTATTCCATTATATATTGAAGGATCCACTGCTCAGTTGGTAAAGCATAAAGCTCTTAACCTTGTGGACATGGGTTCAAGCCCCAGGATGGGGGTTACATCATATGATATTATTTTCAATGAAAAGTCCCAGCTTAGTATTATCTTACTAAGCCGGCCCTTGGGGGCTACACGTTACTGCTCAAATTTACATCATCATATTTACAAAGTCCCTTCTCATTATTACATAATGACCCGACACTTGGGGGCTAATGCATATTGCTCTTTGCTTAAGACAATTCTAGGATGACCCGGCTACACTACTATGACTATAGCCGACTCATGGGGGCTACACAACTGGATTTCATTTAAAGCCATGGTGATAAGTCCCGGCTTATTCATGCTGATTAAACTGGCCCTTGGGGGCTACATGTATTATGGATATAAGGGAGAAATATCTTCAAATTTTCAGTTTGAGTAAATCAGATTGACCCAGTGTCTGCAAAAATCATAAACCGGCATCGGCGACAATTATGACTCGGCATCATATATTTATAACCCGGCAATTTTGGTAATCATAAACCAGCAAGTTTTATATCTCAAGTCGGCTGAATATAAGTTGAATATTTGAAGACCAATATTTTTGTCAAGTCAGAGCATTGAAGGCCGACTCAAATAGATGCTTTATTTACAATATTTCTTCTACAAGCAAATTGACTACGAAGTTGGTCCATTGACCCGGATTTTCCAGAAGGAGGAGATGACAAGGACTTAAGGATGATCAAGTGCCGGCTTACAAGAATATTTAACCCGGAGTTCAACCTGTCAATTTGTTCTTGTGTTTATGTTGCAGATTAGTTTAACATGGATAAATCCAAATTAAACTTGGGGGCTAATGTCGGGGATATACCCCGCGGTATGACCCGGCCAAATGTATAACCCGGCCGGACTTGGCGACTCACTAATGACCCGCCCTGACTGGACGACTCACTAAGTGACCCGCCCGAGCCTGGTGACTTATGGGTGACATGGCAAGCGGATCAAAGGAGCGACAAGACCCGGGGGCCCAAGAGGCTCAAGGCCCAGAAGGCCGGCTATGTTATGGTAGGCCGGCTTAAGAGGAAAAGCGTGAGGAATATCTCCTTTACGAGGAAGCAAGACCTGGACTTGTAATCAACTTGTAAGAGAAGATAGACTAATCCTAGTCCTACTAGGACTCCACATGTAACCCGCCCCTCTAACTTATATAAGGAGGGGCAGGGCTCCCCAAAGAGGGACAGGGAAGAAGAAACAATCTCTAGGGCTAGACACAAAGAGCCGGCTTACCGGTGACTCTCTCATGAGCATAATGAGACCTCGCCACAAACAACATGTAGGGCTATTACCGGATGATGTTTCCCAGGGCCCGAAGTTGTCTAAATCCTTGTCTTGTGTGTTGTGTCTCTAGTCCCGATCAACCCCTCCAAGCTATCGCATAGATGCGTTGGCCTCGTGACTAAGTCCTGACACTAAGGACATCTGCCGTGACAATTCCACGACACGTACGCTTACACAAGACTGGTTCTAGCGATGTGCTTTGCACATAGGTGGCTAGTGGGTGTCTGTTTCTCCAGCTTTAGTTGAATCAGATTCAATGAACATGGTTCTTTTTGAAGATAAAAAAGCAATCACTATACCGAGTTGTGGTTTTTGATGCGTAGGTATGGACGGTTCTTGCTCAGCCCATAGCAGCCACGTAAAACTTGCAACAACAAAGTAGAGGACGTCTAACTTGTTTTTGCAGGGCATGTTGTGATGTGATATGGTCAAGACATGATGCTAAATTTTATTGTATGAGATGATCATGTTTTGTAACACAGTTATCGACAACTGGCAGGAACCATATGGTTCTCGCTTTATTGTATGAAATGCAATCGCCATGTAATTTCTTTACTTTATCACTAAGTGGTAGAGATAGTCGTAGAAGCAATAGTTGGCGAGATGACAACGATGCTTAGATGGAGATCAAGGTGTCAAGCCGGTGACGATGCCGATCATGACGATGCTTTGGAGATGGAGATCAAAGGCACAAGATGATGATGGCCATATCATATCACTTATATTGATTGCATGTGATGTTTATCCTTTATGCATCTTATTTTGCTTAGTTCGGCGGTATCATTATAAGATGATCTCTTACTAAATTTCAAGGTACAAGTGTTCTCCCTGAGTATGCACAGTTGCTACAGTTCGTCATGCTGAGACACCACGTGATGATCGGGTGTGATAAGCTATACATTCACATACAACGGGTGCAAGCCTGTTTTGCACATGCAGAATACTCAGGTTAAACTTGACGCGCCTAGCATATGTAGATATGGCCTCGAAACACTAGAGACCGAAAGGTCGAGCGTGAATCATATAGTACATATGATCAACATAGTGATGTTCACCATTGAAAACTACTCCATCTCATGTGATGATCAGACATGGTTTAGTTGATATGGATCATGTGATCACTTAGAAGATTAGAGAGATGTCTATCTAAGTGGGAGTTCTTAAGTAATTTGATTAATTGAACTTTAATTTATCATGTACTTAGTACCTGATAGTATTTTGCATGTCTATGTTGTTGTACATAGATGGCACGTGCTGTTGTTCCGTTGAATTTTAATGCGTTCCTAGAGAAAGCTAAGTTGAAAGATGATGGTAGCAACTACACAGAATGGGTCCGTAACTTGGGGATTATCCTCATTGCTGCACAGAAGAATTACGTCCTGGAAGCACGCTAGGTGACAAACCCGATGCAGGAGTAACGCCAGATGTTGTGAACACCTGGCAGAGCAAAGCTGATGACTACTCGATAGTTCAGTGTGCCATGCTTTACAGGTTAGAACTGGGACTTCAACGATATTTTAAACGTCATGGAGCATATGAGATGTTCCAGGAGTTGAAGTTAATATTTCAAGAAAATGCCCGGATTGAGAGATATGAATTCTCCAATAAATTCTACAACTGCAAGATGGAGGAGAATAGTTCTGTCAGTGAACATATACTCAGAATGTCTGGGTACCACAACCACTTGACTCAGCTGGGAGTTAATATTCCTGATGATAGTGTCATTGACAGAGTTCTTCAATCACTGCCACCAAGCTACAAGAGCTTCGTGATGAACTATAATATGCAAGGGATGGATAAGACGATTCCTAAGCTCTTCACAATGCTAAAGGTTGCGGAGGTAGAAATCAAGAAGGAGCATCAAGTGTTGATGGTCAACAAGACCACTAGTTATTCGCGAACACAGTAATTTCAAAAAAAAAATCCTACGCACACGCAAGATCATGGTGATGCATAGCAACGAGAGGGGAGAGTATCGTCTATGTACCCTCATAGACTGTAAGCGGAAGCGTTATGACAACGCGGTTGATGTAGTCGTACATCCTCACGATCGACCGGTCTAGTACCGAAGATACGGCACCTCCACGATCTGCACACGTTCGGCTCGGTGACATCCCGCGAACTCACGATCCAGTAGAGCTTCAAGGGAGAGCTTCATCAACACAACGGTGTGATGACGGTGATGATGTTGCTACCGGAACAGGGCTTCGCCTAAGCACCGCTATGATATTACCGAGGTGGATTATGGTGGAGGGGGCACCGCACACGGCTAAAGATCAATGATCAACTTGTGTGTACATGGGGTGCCCCCTTCCCCCATATATAAAGGAGTGGAGGAGGGGGAGGGGGCCGGCCTCTCTAGGCGCCCCCAAGGAGTCCTACTCCCACTAGGAGTAGGATTCCCCCCTTCCCTTTATTGGTTCTAGGAGAGAAGGAAGGAGAGGGAAGAAGGAAGGAGAGGGAAGAAGGAAGGAAAGGGGGCCGGCCCCCCTCCCAATTTGGATTGGTCTTGGGGGGCTCCTTTGCTTCTTTCCCCTCTCTTCCACTAAGGCCCAATAAGGCCCATATACCTCCCGGGAGGTTCCGGTAACCTCCCGGTACTCCGGTATACTCCCGATTTCACTCGGAACCATTCCGATGTCCAAACATAGGCTTCCAATATATCAATCTTTATGTCTCGACCATTTCGAGACTCCTAGTCATGCGTGATCAAATCCGGGACTCCGCACTACCTTCGGTACATCAAAACACATAAACTCGTAATACCGATCGTCACCGAACGTTAAGCATGCGGACCCTACGGGTTCGAGAACTATGTAGACATGACCGAGACATGTCTCTAATCAATAACCAATAGCGGAATCTGGATGCTCATATTGGTTCCTACATATTCTACGAAGATCTTTATCGGTCAAACCGCATAACGATATATGTTGTTCCCTTTGTCATCGGTATGTTACTTGCCCGAGATTCGATCGTCGGTATCTCAATACCTAGTTCAATCTCGTTACCGGCAAGTCTCTTTACTCGTTCCATAATGCTACATCCAGTAACTAACTCATTAGCTACATTGCTTCATAGTGATACCTCTCCGACAATCGGAGTGATGTTCATTACCGAGAGGGCCCAGTGTTACCTCTCCGACAATCGGAGTGACAAATCCTAATCTTGATCCATGCCAACTCAACAAACACCATCTGAGACACCTGTAGAGCACCTTTATAATCACCCAGTTACGTTGTGACGTTTGGTAGCACACAAAGTGTTGCTCTGGTATTCGGGAGTTGCATGATCTCATAGTCATAGGAACATGTATAGTTATGGAGAAAGTAATAGCAACAAACTAAATGATCATCGTGCTAATCTAACGGATGGGTCAAGTCAATCACATCATTCTCTAATGATGTGATCCCATTAATCAAATGACAACTCATGTCTATGGTTAGGAAACATAACCATCATTGATTCAACGAGCTAGTCAAGTAGAGGCAAACTAGTGACACTCTATTTGCCTCTGTATTCGCACATGCACTAAGTTTCCGGTTAATACAATTCTAGCATGAATAATAAAAATTTATCATGATATAATGAAATATAAATAACAACTTTATTATTGCCTCTAGGGCATATTTCCTTCAGTCTCCCACTTGCACTAGAGTCAATAATCTAGATTACATTGTAATGATTTTAACACCCATGGAGTCTTGGTGATGATCATGTTTTGCTCGTGAGAGAGGCTTAGTCAACGGGTCTGCAACATTCAGATCCGTTTGTATCTTGCAAATCTCTATGTCTCCCTCCTTGACTTGATCGCGGATGGAATTGAAGCGTCTCTCACTACAATAAATATGTCAACTTGCGACCATCACTATTGGTCACCGAAAGGTCATTGTTTTTCATTTTCGACCTTTTTTTGACCAAAAACAAATGGTCAAAAGCTGGCGGTCCTAAACTGAAATTAACGACCTTCTCTGTGAGAAGGTCGTGGAATTCCATGACCAAAATAAAAGGTCGTTGATTCTATGACCTTCTGTTTTGGTCGCTAGCTCTCTGCCCAGGCCACGTCGGATCCGACGTGGCAATCTGATGTGGCAAAATTGCGACCAATTGAAAAGGTCGTTGATAAGATTCAGCCTGGTCCGACTAGGTGTTTTACATGGTCCGAGCCCATTAATTCAGCCTTTCTACATTTTTTCCTGTCAATTTTTGGTCGACTTCATGGGCTAAGCCCAACAATTCAGCCTTCTTATTTCATGGGCTGTGGCCTTTTTGTACCAACATTTTTAGTTTTCTTTTTTTTATAAAATGGGTCCACTAGTCAAACAGGTCCCACTTGTCAGGTTCTGATAAGTGGGTCCCAACTATTAGGCCTAGATTCTTCACATTTTAATTTAACAGTAAGAAGAAAACAAATAGTTAAATTGGCAAGCAGAAAACACACATGATACTTCCAATAACAATAGCCAGATTCAGTACAAGTTCTACAAATGACACGTACTACAAGCTGTTACATATACAATACTTTAAAAGTTCTACAAGTTACACGTATTACAAGCTTAGTTGATACAAGCTCTACAAGTATGGGAATCATTGGTCTACAAGTGTTTTCTTCTTCTACATGTAGCTCCTTCAATAGTCAGGACTGGGCCTTCCACGGACGCCCTGTTACATGAATCAACTGATAAGAGTTAGAAAAACTGGAGCCAATATATTATGAACATTCCATTCAAAAAAGGAGTAAAGGAGTAAAGGACATTCTTTGTTTCATCACATTACAAAGGAGCAGCACAAACCACAACTTTACTCCACACACACACACATACACACATGAATATTAAGCTCAGTTCCAACAACTATATCATGGTTTAACAGAGCATGTAATGAATGACAGTTCAATTTCACAGCCGGCCTCAGCATCATCAAACCACCATGCTTATGATCATAATCTAAGCATATCATCAAACAAAACCTACACAAATAAAGATCATAGCACATCAAGCGACAGGTGCACCAGCGCTGGAATGAGATTCAATGCAACAGCGATGGGGCTACCACAACAGCATCGAAAACCTACACATCAACCAACTATTTACTGATAATGAAAACCAACGGCCTACTCACACACTTTGCGCCTTGACCAACTGTCAAAGCATCTTCAGATTTTTCAATTAGTTTGCCAATAATTTCAGGTGATTACATGTCTGAATACTTCAAACCACTGATTTTGTACCAAATTCAAAGAACACACACATTTTGTAAGCCAAAAAAGCTACATCCAGGGGCTTAATGCTACATCCACAACAGTCTAACTTCTCAAATGGCAGATTCACCTTCCGAACCATGTAGGAGAAAGACATCGAGACCATGGAATCAATAGGTAATCGTTCCTTGAGTAGCAGAGCAGGCGCCTCAGACGATCACGGGAGCACGATCCCGCCGCATTGCCTTGTTGCTGGCCTCGACGGACGCTTCACCATTGGCCAGAGGAGGAGTAGCCAGAGAGTCCATGACTGTAAATGCCAAAGAGAGCAGCGAGTAAAATGAACTGGATTTTTCTGCCGCTAAATGAGTGCTATATACCTATGCTGCTGCTAAATGGTGCTTGTGCATAACTGAATTTTGCTGCTGGCACTGAACGTTGACAGAAAACTATTGCACTAAACTTTTCTGCTACTAGTATGTGATTTTCAAATGAGCTTATGTAAAAAACACAGGTTGCACGTGTCCAACTGGAAAGGACATGACAGATATAGCTATGTGAGCCAGCCTGATAGGTAGGTCAGGCAACTTGATTCAGTGAACTGGGAATGATCTAAGACGGACAATAAGAATGGAAAGCAAACATTGAACCCCATGTTGATCTGAAACTTTGGGATTCAAGCAAGAAGTCACAAACGTGCAACCAAAATGCTCCTGTCAACATTATTATTCAAGGTAATAGGCCAACAACATCAGGAACACTGCTCGATGATTTGTATGTGGCATAGACATGATCCAGTTATCATGATACAATGACCATCCTATAAAATGAAAGGCATGTGCTGCTCATTACAATTATTTTAAGCTGAGTGTTTCTTTCTTCTCTTTGATTTATGCAAGCGGAGATGTAGCAGGCAGGGAGCCATCACATATGCATGTATGTATGAAGCAGAACATGAAAAGAGCAACATCTAATTAACTTGATTAACATGACATGGCAGGGTGTTTTTGTAGCCGATGCCAAACAACACCATCGCCACCACCGTTGCATGGAAGCATCAGAAAAGAGGAGCCTGGCATGATGAACCCCTTGTACAGAATCAAATCATGCTGCACATGGACAAGAGAAATAAGAAGATAATACGGAAGTTGTTAAACTGAATCATAGAATGCCATCACGTAGCCCAGACAAATTGAACACATATATATGCATGCTTGTCAAAGTTTAATTCCATAGAATTAAAGTGCTTCCGATAGTAATGAAATTGTTTTAATATCAGCCATCCAGTACCACACAGGAAGCAAATCCTAAAATAAAAATGCACTTTTGAACAGAGCGACACACTACAAGAACTTACCAACAGGTTTGAACAATGGATGACATACAATACAAGAAAAAGAGCAGGAGAATGTATTCTGATAGACTGCACAAGATGACTGCAGTGACTAGGCTACAAGTTAATACAATTAACAAAAGTTAATACAAGCCTGGTGCACTACTCAGGCTAAGAAGAAGCAAGTATAGTAGTAGTTTTAGCATACTAGTACATGTGTTAAAATGGAAGCATCGCTGCTGGGTTATATTAATAAATAATCCAAGTGTTGCAACAGCCAACAATAAAAACTATACACATGCATAGACCACAACACATTTACCAACATTGAAGGACTGGACAAACCTAACACATACTTATCATACTAATGCAATACAAGGTAATGCATTAGAGTGTCTGGATTTGCATGAACAAGATGATCAGTTTCACATCGGATTTGCATGAACATGCAAAGTATGTATTAGTGTAAAGTCTAGCAAGTATTTGCATGAACAAGATAATGTTATCCATCCAATAGAGACAACAAACCAGCTTATCACAAGCCTGATGTTGGACTCCATTGCCGGAATCAGTGTCATGTGTTATATTCGAACTGTGCTGCAGTTTAGTTGAGTTGCAAGTAGAACTACAGTGAAGATGCTATTCCAACTTATGTGACTGAAGAAAAAGACACACCGTATGTACATCATATGTGCTAAACATTAGCACACAGCGCTGATGCTACTATACAACCACAAATTAAATCACTGGACACCGAGGCCGGAATGGAGCTAGAGTGAACCAAGCAGCCAAACTAGGACATGTTGGATGATTTTACCCTTGAGTAATCTAAGCAGCTGGAACTGACGTCCTCCCCCTCTGCACGCTATCCTCTCTTCACTGTCTCACCCGAACCATCATCTTCCTCGACACCCGCAGCACCTCGGCTTACCATGGTGATAGCCTGCACAAACCCCCTCAACGGATCAGATCAGATCTAATCAAGAAGAAGTAGAGGAGGGGAGGGCAGGGGAGGAGGGACACCTCCATGGTGTCGGTCATCAGTAGGGTGGGTCGGACCAGCTCCTCCTCTCCCTCTTGGATTCCATGACGCAAGAAGAAAATGAGATTCAGATATTAGAGGAGAAGAAGAGGACCAGGATAGGGGAGAAGGGATTCGTACCCACCCTTGCCGATCTCCTGTTGTGTGCGTGGTTGAGGAGATGGGAGGAGCTCCATCTCCTTCCATGGCGGCATCTCGTACGACAGAGTGAGGCACTCCTCCTCATCTTCCATGGCGCAGGCGCGTGGTGGTGGCGTCCCGGCGAGGGCGGCGACGCAGGTGGGTGCAGATCCGGCACCGGCGCCATCCTAGCCCCGTCCACATCCATCCATGGGTGGTTGAGGGGCGAGGATCTCCTCATCCATCCCCATGGCAGGAGGGAGAGCTGCGGATGGATGGATGTCGTCGGTGGCATTGGGATTGGGGGGGGGATGGGGAAGAAGGTCTTGAGCGGAGGAGAATCGGGATAGGTTCTGTGGGTGGGAGCGGGATCGGTTCGGTGGGTGGGTTGGAGCGGAGCGGAGAGGACTGGATCGGGATCGGGAGGAGAGGGGAGATGGATCGATTCAATCAGGGTGCATCGCGGAAGGAGGTCGGGGACGGGGAGGAGGTGACGGCGATGGCGAGGAGACGAGGACGAGGGAGGAGGAGACAGGCGGCGGCGGGAGAGAGATCTGGATGGAGCGAGGAGAGTGGGATGCTAGGGTTTGGGTTGGGGAGAGAGAGACCTGAGAGGTGATGAGAGTCGTTGGATCCGTCGGATGTGGACGGTTCAGATCGGCTACATTGGGGTGATCCGTGGGAAGTTCCCTGATTGGTTCAGAAAATTTATGATTTGAAATAGTTTCTAAGTACTAAAACTAGGAGGTTTTGTGAAGCAACTATCAAAAATATTTTGCAAAACGGCTCAACTAGATTTATCACTCAAGTTAGAGCACATTTGATGGATGATCACAAATTTTCATGCATTTTTTATCTTTCTAGCTATTTTTAATCATTTTCCGAGTGCCCGAATTGAGTTCTTGTTGTGAAGTACCTACCATATATTTGTTGCAAAATTGGACCAAATCATTTTTCTAAAATACTAGGCCATATTTGATTCACAATTGACCAAATGGTTAGGTGTCAAAAGCCTTGATCCACCTCCGGTGAAAAAGACAAATTCTCGCAGATTCAGTAGGAAGCGGGTCAAATTTGAACTGTAGCTGCCTCATAGTTTGCTCTTTATTTTTTCAAAAAATCATTTCTAGGTACATAAGTATCTATTTAATTAGAGAAACATCAAAAGTTTTCTAAGATTCAACCACTAGCTAGGAACGGTCAAACCCGTCGTTTTGATCGCATTTCGAAACGGGCATAAAAAATTCAAAAAAAATCAAAAAATTGGAAAACCTTCGCATTGTGTCATTATATATGACCAAGTTTCCAGGAAAAATAATAAACTTGTAATACGACAATTATTTTAAAAAAGTGTTCTCAGAAATGAGCTATCATGCATGAAGATTCAGGGTTTTCAAGCCAAATGATCAATCTTATGGCCACATTCACGGCATAGTTTGTTCAAATGATCTCATATTGTGCACAAGGGTGCATCTTGGAATTCTAAACAATGTTTCCTAAGGGAGTTTTCATTTTCTTTGCGCGGAAAATTCATTTTCCATTTTTTGAATGCCCAAAATGAGTTTTTTATGTGAAGGAGCTACCATATATTTGTTGCAAAATTGTACCAAATAATTTTTATAAAATATTAGGCCATATTTAATGCATAATTGACAAAATGGTCGGGTGTTAAAAGTTTTGATCCACCAGTTGTGAAAAAGACAAATTTCTGCCGATTCAGCAGGAAGCGAGTCAATTTTGAACTGCATCTACCTTATAATTTGCTCTTTATTTTTTTTACAAAAATCATTTCTAGGTATATAAATATCTATTTAATCAGAAATACATGGTTTGGTGGCGATACATCGAGGTTTGGATGGTGGACGAGGGCCCCAACTCCAGAGCGCGTAAACTCACATGCCCGTCGCGTGGTCACCGCGTGACCATGGTGTTGCCATGTGTTCTGGGAGGCCTAGTCATGTCTAGGGGGTTGGGTACTCCCCAGGCAGGTGCTAGGAAGAAAATTACAGCATAAGATTCTCACGAGGAGACCGAACTATGCTCAAACATGAATTAGCAGCCAAGTGTTTGATTAGCGATACGGGAAATGCATGCGGCCAATGGGCGTGAGTTTTGGCTGAGGATGATGATCTACTAAGAAGACTGTCTTCAAAATTTTTTAGCTCAAAAGGAGGAGCCTAGGTGGTACTTGCTTTGCAAAGTACCACACTGGACAAAAATATGAATGTTGAAGCTGGGCTCAAAATAATGAATGGATTGAGCTGAAATTTGGTGGGGGATGGTTATTTGGGCATAGCAAAGCACTCTAGAAAATTGATACCATTTGAACATGCCAAAGTGGTACTTCCTTCAGAATGCTATTCCCTGGACAAAAACTTGGGAAAATTAGCGAGAGAAATTAGATAAATGAAATGAGCTCAAATTTGGTGTAGGTAAGTTACATAGGTATGGTCATGCCCTGGTAAATTTTCAGATCATTTGGGTAAGCCTAGCTAGTACTTACTTCACAAAACTTCTCTCGAGATAGAAACTTTGGAAATTTCTTGAGAAAGATTTACCAAGAAAATGGAGCTGAATATTTTCATGTGGCAATGATTTGGGTATGGAAGAGTGCCAAAAAAGTTTGAGGGTAATAGGAGGGATCTGGATAACACTTGCTTTGCAATGTGCCAATCTGGCCATAAAATATAAATTGAACCTGGGCTCACATAGATGATTTGACTGAGCTGCAATTTGGAGGAGGGTGATAATTTGGGCATATGAAGGAACTGTATAAATTTCTTGTCATTTGGATATATAAAAATGGTACTTCCTTCACAATGCTTCTAGGTGGAAAAAAACTTTGGAAATTTGCCGAGGAAGATTTACTGGGCAAATAGAGCTGAATTTTGTCATGAGGCAATGATTTTGATAGGAAAGAGCGCCCAAAAATTTTGAGGGCAATAAAGAATATATAAATAGCACTTCCTTCACAAAGTATTATTGTGAACACAATAGGAAAATGAATATTCTTCAATTATTTTTGAACTAGGCAAGGAAGGATTTTTACATATTTGACGAACATATGACCTAAAGAATTTATGAGATTGTTTGGGGAATTTTGGGAATGACAGAAATATAGGTTGCTTCACAACCTAGGGCAAAAATTGACACATGGACATGACACATAGGCAAAACTGATGACGTGGCGCCTAGCCATAGCAATCCACCACAATTTACAAGGTTATGACCATCTATATTGGTCGTGATCAGCTAGAAATAAGGCAGCAGACCAGTGTTGTCTGCTTTATGACCATTTCATGTAAGGAAATTATGACCTTTCTGACCAAAATGGTCGATATAGTTGAGGGTTTGGAGCCCTCCGAATAGCTTTTGACCAATTGATCTCAAATGGTCGTAGATCTATGACCAATTCTTTCAGGGTCACTGACAGAAGGTCACTAGTTGACATATTTCTTGTAGTGTCTTGATGTGCTTGGTGATGTCTACTACACAACCTTCTTCTTGTAGACGTTGTTGGGCCTCCAAGTGCAGAGGTTTGTAGGACAGTAGCAAATTTCCCTCAAGTGGATGACCTAAGGTTTATCAATCCATGGGAGGCGTAGGATGAAGATGGTCTCTCTCAAACAATCCTGCAACCAAATAACAAAGAGTCTCTTGTGTCCCCAACACACCCAATACAATGGTAAATTGTATAGGTGCACTAGTTCGGCGAAGAGATGGTGATACAAGTGCAATATGGATGGTAGATAAAGGTTTTTGTAATCTGAAAATATAAAAACAGCAAGGTAACTAATGATAAAGTGAGCTCAAATGGTATTGCAATGCGTTGAAACAAGGCCTAGGGTTCATACTTTCACTAGTGCATGTTCTCTCAACAATAATAACATAATTGGATCATATAACTATCCCTCAACATGCAACAAAGAGTCACTCCAGAGTCACTAATAGCGGAGATCAAACGAAGAGATTATGGTAGGGTACGAAACCACCTCAAAGTTATCCTTTCTGATCGATCTATTCAAGAGTCCGTAGTAAAATAACATGAAGCTATTCTTTCCGTTCAATCTATCATAGAATTTGTACTAGAATAACACCTTAAGACACAAATCAACCAACCCTAATGTCACCTAGATACTCCAATGTCACCTCAAGTATCCGTGGGTATGATTATACGATATGCATCACACAATCTCAGATTCATCTATTCAACCAACACAAAAAACTTCAAAGAGTGCCCCAAAGTTTCTACCGGAGAGTCAAAATGAAAACGTGTGCCAACCCCTATGCATAAGTTCATGAGGTCACGGAACTCGGAAGTTGATCACCAAAACATACATCAAGTAGATCATGTGATATCCCATTGTCACCACAGATAAGCACATGCAAGACATACATCAAGTGTTCTCAAATCCTTAAAGGCTCAATCCGATAAGATAACTTCAAAGGGAAAACTCGATTCATCACAAGAGAGTAGAGGGGGAGAAACATCATAAGATCCAAATATAATAGCAAAGCTCGCGATACATCAAGATCGTGCCGACTCAAGAACGCGCGTGCGAGAGAGAGAGAGATCAAACACATAGCTACTGGTACATACCCTAAGCCCCGAGGGTGAACTACCCCCTCCTCGTCATGGAGAGCATCGGGATGATGAAGATGGCCACCGGAGAGGGATTCCCCCCACCGGCAGGGTGCCGGAACGAGTCTAGATAGGTTTTCGGTGGCTACGGAGGCTTCTGGCGGTGTAACTCCCGATCTATTGTGCTCCTCGATGTTTTTAGGGTATATGGACATATATAGGTGAAAGAAGTCGGTCAGGGGAACCACGAGGGGCCCATGAGGGTGGGGGCATGCCCAGGGGGCAGGCGCGTCTCCCTGCCTCGTGTCCACCTTGAAGCTTCCCTGACATCTACTCCAAGTCTCCTGGATTGCCCCTGTTCCAAAAATAACTCTCCCGAAGGTTTCATTCCATTTGGACTCCTTTTGATATTCCTTTTCTTCGAAACACTGAAATAGGTAAGAAAACAGGAATTTGGGCTGGGCCTCCGGTTAATAGGTTAGTCCAAAAAATAATATAAAAGTGTATAATAAAGCCCATAAACATCGAAAACAGATAATATAATAGCATGGAGCAATCAAAAATTATAGATACGTTGGAGACTTATCACTTGGTTCTCTTGTGAAATCTGGATTCCTTTGCCAAGGCAATTGCACAAGTATTGTCACAAAAGATTTTCATTGGAACCATATGCACTAGGTATGACACCTAGATCGGATATGAACTCCTTCATCCAGACTCCTTCATTTGCTACTTCTGAAGCAGCTATGTATTCCGCTTGACACGTAGATCCCGCCACGATGCTCTGCTTGGAATTGCACCAACTGACAGCTCCATGATACATCTCCAACGTATCTATAATTTTTGATTGCTCCATGCTATTTTATCTACTGTTTTGGACATTATTGGGCTTTATTATCCACTTTTATATTATTTTTGGGACTAACCTATTAACGGGAGGTCCAGCCTAGAATTGCTGTTTTTTTTGCCTATTTTAGGGTTTTGAAGAAAAGGAATATCAAACGGAGTCCAAACGGAATGAAACCTTCGGGAACGTGATTTTCTCACCGAACATGATCCAGGAGACTTGGACCCTACGTCAAGAAATAAAGGAGGTGGCCACGAGGAAGGGGCGCGCCTACCCCCCTAGGCGCGCCCTCCACTCTCGTGGGCCCCCTGTTGCTCCACCGACATACTCCTTCCTCCTATATATACCTACGTACCCCCAAACGATCATATACGGAGCCAAAAACCTAATTCCACCGCTGCAACTTTAGGTATCCACGAGATCCCATCTTCGGGCCTGTTCTGGAGCTCCGTCGGAGGGGGCATCCATCACGGAGGGCTTCTACATCAACACCATAGCCTCTCCGATGAAGTGTGAGTAGTTTACCTCAGACCTTCAGGTCCATAGTTATTAGCTAGATGGCTTCTTCTCTCTTTTTGGATCTCAATACAATGTTCTCCCCCTATCTTGTGGAGATCTATTCGATGTAATCTTTTTTTGCGATGTGTTTGTTGAGACCGATGAATTGTGGGTTTATGATCAAGTTTATCTATGAACAATATCTAAATCTCCTCTGAATTCTTTTATGTATGATTGGTTATCTATGCAAGTCTCTTCAAATTATCAGTTTGATTTGGCCTACTAGATTGATCTTTCTTGCAATGGGAGAAGTGCTTAGCTTTAGGTTCAATCTTGCGGTGTCCTTTCCAAGTGACAGTTGGGGCAGCAAGGCACGTATTGTATTGTTGCGATCGAGGATAACAAGATGTGTTTTTTTATCATATTACATGAATTTATCCCTCTACATCATGTCATATTGCTTAAGGCATTACTCTGTTTCATGAACTTAATACTCTAGATGCATGCTGGATAGCGGTCGACGAGTGGAGTAATAGTAGTAGATGCAGGCAGGAGTCGGTCTACTTGTCTCGGACGAGATGCCTATATACATGATCATACCTAGATATTCTCATAACTATGCTCTATTCTGTCAATTGCTCAACAGTAATTTGTTCACCCACCGTAAAATACTTACGCTCTTGAGAGAAGCCACTAGTAAAATACTTAGTTATTTACTTTGCTATTTACTTTGCTTTTTATTTTACTTTGCATCTTTATCATAAAAATACCAAAAATATTATCTTATCATATCTATCAGATCTCACTCTCGTAAGTGGCCCTATAGGGATTGACAACCCCTATTTGCATTGGTTGCGAGGATTTATTTGTTTTGTGCAGGTACGAGGGACTCGCGCGTAGCCTCCTACTGGATTGATACCTTGGTTCTCAAAAACTGAGGGAAATACTTACGCTACTTTGCTGCATCATCCCTTCCTCTTCGGGGAAAACCAACGCAGTGCTAAAAGAGGTAGCAAGAAGGATTTCTGGCGCCGTTGCCGCGGGGGTTCACGCAAGTCAAGATTTGACTCCCGACAACGAGCCATTTCTGGCGCCATTGCCGGGGAGGTCTACGCAAAAGTCAACATACCAAGTACCCATCACATACCCTTATCTCCCGCATTACATTATTTGCCATTTGCCTCTCGTTTTCCTCTCCCCCCACTTCACCCTTGCCGTTTTATTCGCCCTCTCTCTCTATCCTCCCTCTCTTTCTCTATTTGCCTCTTTTTGCCTATTTCTTGTTTGCTTGTGTGTTGGATTGCTTGCTTGTCACGATGGCTCAAGGTAACACTAAATTGTGTGACTTTACAATACTAACAACAATGATTTTATTAGCACTCCGATTGCTCCTCTTACCGATGCTGAATCTTGTGAAATTAATGCCTCTTTGCTGAATCTTGTCATGAAAGATCCGTTTTCCAGCCTTCCTAGTGAAGATGCCACTACCCATCTAAATAGCTTCATTGATTTGTGCGGTATGCAAAAAAAGAAATATGTGGATAATGATATTGTTATATTGAAGGTATTTCCTTTTTCACTTAGAGATCATGCTAAAGCTTGGTTTTCGTCTTTGCCTAAAAATAGTATTGATTCTTGGAACAAGTGCAAAGATGCTTTTATCTCTATGTATTTTCCTCCCGCTAAGACCATCTCCCTTAGAAATGATTTTATGAATTTTAAGCAACTTTATCATGAACATGTTGCACAAGCTTGGGAGAGGATGAAATTAATGATAAGCAATTTTCCTACTCATGGTTTAAATTTGTGGATGATTATACAAATGTTTTATGCTGGATTGAATTTTGCTTCTAGAAATCTTTTAGATTCGACCGCGGGAGGCACTTTTATGGAAATCACTTTAGAAGAAGCTACTAAACTCCTAGATAATATTATGGTTAATTATTCTCAATGGCACACTGAAAGATCTACTAATAATAAAGTGCATGCGATAGAAGAAATTAATGTTTTGAGTGGAAAGATGGATGAACTTATGAAATTATTTTCTAATAAAAGTGTTTCTTATGATCCTAATGATATGCCTTTGTCTACTTTGATTGAGAATAATAATGAATCTATGGATGTGAATTTTGTTGGCAGGAACAATTTTGGCAACAACGCGTATAGAGGAAACTTTAATCCTAGGCCGTATCCTAGTAATCCCTCTAATAATTATTGTAATTCCTACAACAATTCTTATGGAAATTATAATAAGATGTCCTCTGATTTTGAATATAATATTAAAGAATTTATTACTTCACAAAATATTTTCAATGCTTTGATTGAAGAAAAACTGCTTAAGATTGATGAGTTGGCTTGGAACGTTGATAGAATTTCTCTTGATGTTGATTCTTTAAACTTCGATCTATTCCTCCTAAGCTTGATATCAATGAGTCTCTCAAAGCCATGAGAATTTCCATTGATGAGTGCAAAGAAAAACCGCTAGGACGCGTGCTAAGAAAGATGCTTTATAAGAGTGTGTTCTTCTAGTTCCTATGAAAATAAAGATGAAGATCTAAAAGTTATTGATGTGTCCCCTATTAAATCTTTGTTTTGCAATATGAATCTTGATAATGATGGGACTGAATATGATCCACCTTTACCTAGAAGGCAATCCAAAAATTCGGAGTTTTTAGATCTTGATGCTAAATTTGATGAAAGTGGGATTGAAGAAATTAAAACCCTAGATGTTGCTAAACCCACTATTTTGGATTTCAAGCAATTTAATTATGAAAATTGCTCTTTGGTTGATTGTATTTCCTTGTTGCAATCCGTGCTAAATTCTCCTCATGCTTATTGTCAAAATAAAGCATTTACTAAACATATCATTGATGCCTTGATGCAATCTTATGAAGAAAAACTTGAGTTGGAAGTTTCTATCCCTAGAAAACTTTATGATGAGTGGGAACCAACTATTAAAATTAAAATTAAAAATCATGAATGATATGCTTTGTGTGATTTGTTAGGTTTCCATGATTTTGATGATTGCTCTCTAAACTTGCACCTTGCGGATTCCACTATTAAGAAACCTATGGGAAGAATTAATGATGTTCTTATTGTTGCAAATAGGAATTATGTGCCCGTAGATTTTACCATTCTTGACATAGATTGCTATCCTTCATGTCCTATTATTCTTGGTAGACCTTTCCTTAGAACGATTGATGCAATTATTGATATGAAGGAAGGAAATATTAGATTCCAATTTCCGTTAAGGAAAGGCATGGAACACTTTCCTAGAAATAAAATTAAATTACCTTATGAATCTATTATGAGAGCCACTTATGGATTGCCTACCAAAGATGGCAATACCTAGATCTAACCTAGCTTTTTATGCCTAGCTAGGGGCGTTAAACGATAGCGCTTGTTGGGAGGCAACCCAATTTTATTTTTATTCCTTGATTTTTGCTCCTATTTAGTAATAAATAATTTACCTAGGCTCTGTGTTTGGTTGTGTTTTTTGTGTTTAATTAGTGTTTGTGCCAAGTAGAACCGTTGGGAAGACTTGGGGAAAGTCTTGATATCTTGCTGTAAAAAACAGAAACTTTAGCGCTCACGAGAACTAGTGCAATTTTTATTTGGAAAGTTATATTTAGTTAATTATTTTTGCAGATGATTAATAGATAAATTCCCGCGTCCAGCAATTTATTTTATAATTTTTGGGGTTCCAGATCTTGCGCTAGCTACAGATTACTACAGACTGTTCTGTTTTTGACAGATTCTGTTTTCCGTGTGTTGTTTGCTTATTTTGATGAATCTATGGCTTGTAAAATAGTTTATAAACCATATAGAAGTTGGAATACAGTAGGTTTAACACCAATATAAATAAAGAATGAGTTCATTACAGTACCTTGATGTGGTCTTTTGTTTTCTTTCGCTAACGGAGCTCACGAGATTTTCTAATTTAAGTTTTGTGTTGTGAAGTTTTCAAGTTTTGGGTAAAGATTTGATGGATTATGGAACAAGGAGTGGCAAGAGACTAAGCTTGGGGATTCCCATGGGAACCCCAAGATAATCTAAGGACACCTAAAAGCCAAAGCTTGGGGATGCCCCGGAAGGCATCCCCTCTTTCGTCTACTTCTATCGGTAACTTTACTTGGAGCTATATTTTTATTCACCACATGATATGTGTTTTGCTTGGAGCGTCTTGTATGCTCTACAAAAAAAAGACACATCCGTGACATTTTGAGCCGAACGAAATTTTTTTCTGTCATACATATGACACTTGTATGACGATAATTGTGACAAAACCCGGTATCATCATAGATGTGGTGGACTCCTACTTCTATGACAAAAAATCATGACAGAAAATGGGCTTTTCGTCCTGGGCGGGCCAGAGACGCAGCTGCATGACATTCTTTGGGCCGTCCATGACGGAAAAAACCATGGTAGAAGCGAGGGTGAGGAAAATTTCGGGGAGTTCCCGATTACGGTGGGAGGTCGGGGGCCGAGCGATGCACATTTCTCTCGTACTTGTACGCGCGTGTGTGCGAGGCGTTGGCTCTAACTGAACCCGAGCGAGGCGTTGGGCTCTAACTGAACCCGAGCGATTGCACTGCAGGCTACGCGTTACTGAACCCGATCGATCAATCGATGGCTGTTAACTGAACCCGATCGAGCGATTCCTTCGCTACTGCTGCTAACTGAAGCCGATCGATTGGATGAACAGTGAGCGTTGCAGGGGGGGTTGGATGAGCAGTGAGCGGTGGCGTTTCCTCTAGATGAACAGGACCCCGTGGTGTGGAGGGCTGGATGAACAGTAGACGGTGGAGGGGTGCCCGTGGAGGGGTGGTTGAACAGGACCTTGTGGTGTGGAGGCCTGGATGAACAGTAGACGGTGGAGGGGTGGTTGAACAATAGCCGATGGAGTACCGCGCAGTGGAGGCTGGATGAACAGGAGCCCGTGGAGGCTGGAGGAGGTCGACGGTAGCCCGTGAAGGCTGGAGGAGGTCGACGATGGAGATGAACAGTATCCTGTGGAGTCCCGTCTTGCAGTACGCCACACCCCTCTCGATGAACATGACCCCCGTTTCGACCGTAGGAGGTCCGTGTCATCCGTTTTGCGGTACGCCACACCCCTCCCAATCAACAGAACCCCCGTTTTGACCGTAGGAGGTCCGTTTCCTCCGTTTTGCGGTACGCCACACCCCTTCCGATCAATAGGACCCCCGTTTCGACCGTAGGAGGTCTGTTTCCTCCATTCTGCGGTATACCAGGCCTCGTTTCCATCGCCTGTTCCTACCAAGCCCTCCCGATGAACATGACCACGCATTCCGTTCCGACCCAGCCGGTTGGCTCCCACGCGTTCCGTTGCCTCCCGATGAACACGACGCATTCCGTTGCCTCCCCATGAACACGACGCATTCCGTTGCCTCCCCATGAACACGATAATGACGCTGTGTCTCTGTTCCGACCCAACCATGTACATGAGCCCTGGCCGTACGTATGCGCGAGTAGGCATTCAAGACCCTGCCCGTATGTACACATATGTGGCCGTATTTTCTTTCTTGCACCCTGGCCGCTGTACGTACGTGTACATGCTACGTGCGCGCCTCTACTACGACATGTGCGCGCCTCTGCATCGACCATTATGTACATACACGTTCGCGACCAGAATGAGAACGCTACGTACGCTTCGACCAGGTGGGACCCAACTGTCAGACCCTTCCTTGCCTGCGAAGATGTAGCTGGTGGGTCCCAGCAGTCAGGGGGCGAATAATTTCTTTTCGTGCGGACGCACTTCCTTGCGTGTGAAGGTGTAGCTGCTGGGTCCCAGCAGTCAGGGGGGCGATCGTTTTTTTTTGCCCGAACACACTTCCTTGTGTGCGAAGGTGTAGCTGGTGGGTCCTAGCAGTCGGGGGGCGAATCGTTTTTTTCGGACGCACTTCCTTGCGTGCGAAGATGTAGCTGGTGGGTCCCAGCAGTCAGGGGGACGAATCATTTTTTCGGACGCACTTCCTTGCGTGCGAAGATGTAGCTCATGGGTCCCAGCAGTTAGGGGGCGAATCATTTTTTTCGCGAAATACGGTGGCCCGTCCGGTGGGTCCCTGCTGTCAGGTGGAGGAATAATTATTTTGCGCGTAATAAGGAGGCACTTCCTTGCGGCTGCCGTGGACCCAGCTGTCAGCCTCTCCACGTATAGTCCACGTCCGATGGAAGTCGTTCCTTGACCACGTTGACCATGCTGCGCCGAGAGCACCAGGGCGGTGGATGACGGCAAGGCCAAGGAAGGGGACGACGCCGAGCCGGGGAAGACGTGACAGTGGATGCACACGCGGCGAGGAGTACGAGGGTTCACTGGTTCGGCTGCGCTGCCGTCGCCGCAGAATAACAGGGGGTGTGGGTGAGTGGAGGGATGGCCTGGCCAGCGGTGGGAGTAGTAGGGGCGGTGAGGCCTCCGCGGCAGCACAGCCGGCCACGGGAGGCAGGAGAAGGCGGCACGACCGGCGCTACTTTGGGTGGCTGGAGCAAGAAGACCGGAGCTTGAAGAAGCACGACGGTCGTTGGATGGACATTGTACGGTCACTGCAGCTAGAACCATTTATATTGACTAAGTTGACAAAGCCCTTGGTATGTAAACTTAGTAGGCCCACAGGTCAGCTTCCGAAACGGTGCGCCCCAGATGTCAGGGGGAGGAATCATTTTTTGGGCGGGTGAAGCTAGAATATCCGAGATTGAAGAAAAAGCATGTCATCCATTGGATGGACATCCAACGGCCACTGCTGCAAGACCCGTGTGTTGACTATAAGTTGACAAAGCCTTGCATACGCGTCAACTCTGTTTTTTTAGGGGATGCGTCAACTTAGTAAGGCCAGAAGTGTGTGGCAGAGAACTTATAGCCCATTTGAGATTTGTAAGAATGTGTAGCCTATTTTTGAATTCTAATGGAATTTACTACAGCCCATTTAAAGTTTGTTAAAAGTACAGCCCATTTCAACCAACTATTCAAAACAGAATTCAATAAAATTTCCCACATTTTGATGGGATCCGAAATATTTTTATCCCGAAATTTCTAGTCAGATTAAATACAATTTCAATATAAATTTATATTACGTAAAAATCCAACGAAACATTGCGCTCGCAACAATTAATGAAATTAAAATTTTCAATATCCAAAAATAATATTTTATAAAGTAATCACGTGTTTGGTGCATTTTTTATAGTTACTGCCCAGGTTTTATAATTACATCACATTTATTATTTCTTAAAGATCTGGGGCGGAGAATAACAACTTGACCTTGCCTGGGTATTCCTAAAAAAGTATAGCTGGGCTAGCCATTTTCAGCTTGAAAAAAATTAATATCTGGATTGGATATCTGGCCTGGGCTAGACGGGCCACAGCCCGCCCAGTTAATACCTGCAGCGATGTTTTCGTTGTTGTTCAGAGGAGAAAAATTAATATCTGGGCTAAACATCGAAAAATCCTGCAGTGCTCACACCTCAAAAACACAAATACTGCTCGAGCTGCTTGGTCCCAGCAGTCGGCCGCTTCTTGTGCAATTCCCTCGTTTATTGACTACTCCCTCCTTTCCGGTTTATAAGGCTCAATCCAAAAATCTCACCAACCAAGGTAGATGATGAGTGGTGGAATTTTTTTTGTAGTTTGCGAAAGCACCCAATTAATGCTCTTGTTTTCCTCAAAAAATTATGTTTACAACTGCATTAATTGCAATGCATGCATGCATTGGTCAGTTTTCTCTTAATACTTGCATGCAATAATTTAATGCACCTTGAAGTCTGAACATGTGATGGGGAACAACCAAATTGAGCCTTATAGAATAGAAAAACTAAAATTTTGAGATGACCCCTATAGACCGAAAAGGAGGGAGTACTACATAGGATGACAATGGTGTGGGACTGTGATGTCAGGAAACCAGGAAGAAGCAAAATAAATTATAGTTATATATATATATATAATAAGGAGGCACTTGCGTACGTGAGGCTATGGACCTGGTGGGTCCCCATTGTCATCCTCTCCAAGTAAAGTCATCTCCTCGCCCGTGCGCACTTTCCGCCCGAAACAGTCAGCGCCGCCCGCCCCGCTTCCCGGTGCAGGCGATTATTCCGCCTTCAAACTACACAAGTGCCGTCCGTCCGTCCATATGCTGCCCACATTAATGATACGCGGTTGCCGAGGCGGCTAATCCGGCGCCACACGTCCGTCCCTCCGCCCGCCCACCATTGCTATATAAACTGCTGCGCCGGCCATAGCCGCAGTCATCCGAATCTGTTCCCTTTCTCCTGTCCACACCACTACTGCCCACCATGGCTTCCTCGCGCTCCAGCGCTCTTCGGGACGGGCAGGCGACGGACCACAAGGAGATGGCAGCCATATCTGCCGACCGGCTGGCTGGCAGGCAGCCGGAGGACGACGACGTCCCAATGGAGAACATGGTAGTCGACGATCCGGCGCCAACCCCCTCCTCCATGCCATCCTCGCCGGTGCATTGCACCATGACCATCGGCGAGGCCCGTGCCCAATATATGGACAGGGTGAGGCAGATGTGTGAGGAGTAGTTCCGGGAGGCGCAGGCCGACGCCGCCTACAACCACCATCTCCTCCAGCAGCACCTACAGGTGGAGGACCAGATCGCCGTGGAGCGGGCGGAGCAGGAGGCGCTGCTCGACTCGTACCGCTCCGCCCGCAAGGGCCACCTCGAGCGCTGGCGGTCAAGGTTGTCAGAATCGTGATTTTGAATCGGATCAGAGCTTCGATGGTAGGATCGCAAATCGTAGAATCTTCACTATCAGGATCGTAGAAACGTAGATTCTATGAACTAAAATCATAGAATCAGAGGGGTTAGTTTGGATCATAAAGTCGTAGAATCGTATAATAGAATCTCGATTCTGACAACCCTGCTGGCGGTACCGCATGCATGTGGCGGAGGCTGCGGCCGCCTACAAAGAGGCAAGCAAAGAGAGCAATGAAGCGGGCGAGGCGCTGTTTGGCGAGACCGAGGACGAGGCAGAGGACAATGCCGTCTCCGACGAGTCCCCGCTCCGCTGGCGTCGACGAGGCCCTGCTCCGCCGAGGCCCCGCGGCGCCAATAGCGAGGGAGAGGACACCGCCGGCTCCGCCGAGGCCCCACCCCGCCAACAACGAGGCAGAGGACATCACCGGCTCAGCCGAGGCCCCACCCTGCCGGCAATGTGGGGGAGCATTTCAACTGCTCTGCTGAGGTGCCGTCCGCTGGCAACGAGACAGAGGACATCGTCGGCTCCACTGAGGCCCCGCCCCGCTGCCAACGAGGCCGCGCCACACAGAAAACGAGGAAGAGTAGAACACGGTAGGTCGCCGCCGCTCGGGTACAAGTAAGGCCACCGCTGCTACCCTCCAGTTGAAGCCAAGCTAGGCGGGTTGACCATTGACGACCGGTTAGCTTCTTCACGGCGACATGGAGTCGGAGAGCTGCGCTGGAGAAGAACGCTGCTTCTACTTAACTGCTGGTGCAGTTGGCTGACTGACACATGGGCCCAACAGGTCACATGTCAGTTATGCAACTGCACCTGCAGTTAAGTCACTGAAGCTTCTGTTCGGCTCAGCGGGACACATGTGGGTAGCTTCGGTTAATTAATTATACCTCCAGCGCACCCATTTTTAGTTGAAGAATGTATGAAATGTAATGAAATCTGACATGTTTATATGAAATCTGACCGTGTATGAATGAATTTATTTCGATTAGTTCGAATTCCTATATCACTGGCATTGGATGAACATGCAAAACAATACGTACTAGCATTATTCCCAGGGTGATCACCTCATTTGCAGCAGTTTCACATGTACTCCCTCCGGTCCTTTCTAGTCTGCATAAAAGTCTTGTCTGCATTCAAAGTATCTCTAATTTGACCAATCTTATACAAAAAAGTATGCACTTTCACAATGTGCGAAGTAAAAAGGAACAAAAGGAGTACAAAGAGTTTGAGCAGCTTTTTAGCATTTCTGTACATTGCAATCAAACACACAGGCCTGGCAATTCATAGAGAACATTCAAAACAATCGATGATTATGCATCTCTACGACTCACATGTCAGAGGCAATATTTACTTCACAACTAAAGAATAGATAAAAAATTGATCGACGCTGCTGACAGCAAAGGGCGTCCCATTCGAAAATATCAAACGCATGTCTTGCTAAAATCAATGAGCAAAATTTGACAAGGTTGTCCCATTCCAAAATATCAAATGCCTACGATTGTGGAATGGGCAGGGTTTGCCATCAGTTCGGACATTGACATGGAACCTCGTGCTAAATAAACCAGCTGTTCTTTTTGTGCAGTTCCACCAAAATCAACCAAACTCGCGCGTAGCTTGTATGATTTCACCCTTATATGTTGCAAGGCCTTGAATTTATCGGCACCTCCTTTCTTGTGGTGGAAATGAATGATTCGATGTATTCATGAACATTTTGTGCACTTCCCACTGAAATCAAGCTGAGCACCGCTGTTTGCACAAATACAAAAAAGTGATTAGTATGAAGCAAACTGTACTATGAATTGACAGTTTCAACAGGCACATACATGGTCCATGTAGAGCACACTTTTAGAAAAATGGAACTCACCAGAAAGAATCCTAGAACAACATTGTACTCACGCATCACAGCAAGAAAATGGAGATTTGTCAGTCCTTCTGAGCTGAAGTTAGTTTGGTCTTGTGGGGAGTAATGTAACCATCCTTCAACTGCTCCTTCTGATGAGAAGATAGACAGGGCTTCTTCATCCTGGCATAATCGGAACTAGTCACTTCACGTACTCCATATTCTTCTTCAGAGGAAGATGATCCTGTTGTGCAAAGACAAGAGGACTACTAAATGCTAGCATCCCTGTTTGCTCGAAAAAGGAAAGGAAATATTTAAAACAACACAGATGAAGCACTTCTCAAGAACAATACCACTTTTTCATGATAGTATCTAAACAGTAGCACAAACACCAATAGAGATGACAAAGCTCAATCATATGGATGAAATCAGTGGGGAGTACCAACCTTTGTCAGGAGGCTTATTATGTTGAGCATACCGATGAAGCACTTTGCCGGAACCATCTGTTGCTATCTACGGTGGTGGCCATGCTTACTATATACTCCTCAATTAGTTTAATGTTTCCAACATCTTCTTGTGCAGTTCCACTAAAATATATGGTATCTTCAAAGAAGATCCCTGTTTGCCCAAGTAGAGATAATTACATATTACATTAAGAGTGGCATCAAATCAGTGGCAAAACATTTGCTCGTTCCAGCCATAGCAATAAATTAAGATGCAAAACTATATCATTACTTGTGTCATCACGGTTCCAGTGCTTCATTACAACACCAGGAGTTGATTTTTGTTTTTCTTCCGCTTGTTCTTCCCCTTCATCACTTGGTTCAATAACAGACAAGCTTCGCCTTCAATGTAAGATTTGGCATGTCAATTAGGGAGCACAAGTATAGTACTAAACTTAATTTTCTGATGAAAGTGGCAAAATACAGGCCATCAGTTGTGAAATATCCTTATCTTACCTCAATGGGATGTTACGGTGCACATACAGATTGGAAGTCTTGTCTCCATTTGTGCAGTTCACTAAAATCAAGCAATATTATCGTACAAGTAGCACAACATATGAAAGCACACTACAGAATCATGTGAGAGAAGGCTAGTACTGACCTCTCATGATGCGGAATTCAAACAACTCACAAGAAGAAGATCTGAACCAAATTCGCCTTAACGGATAGGAAGTAAGATCTCCTCTTGTGCAGTTCCACTAAGATCAAGCAATCAAGCAATGTTGTCGGTGTGAAATTTTGGTTGAACTGCACAAAACACTCTTAAAACAAAAGTGTTTTGTGCAGTGCAACAAAAGGTCACAATGGCAACGAGGTGAAGTAGATAACCCTGTTTACACAAAGGTGCAAAGGAAACAATTAGTGGTCAATAACGGTGGATGACACAGAAGCCAACAAAAAGAAGCATCTACCTTATCTAAATGGGAAAGAAAGCAAGACAGTAGCATTTCTCAAATGGTGGCATTTATTAATATTAACATAGAGATTATATTAACAATAAAATTTGTTAAACATGTAATTTGCTTTTAACTGTGGCATTGCATTAATTTTCCAGTGGCATTATTAGAGGGTGTTTGTTTACAGGGACATTTTGGTGTAGGGACTAAAAAACTCCGTGTCAGTCCCACCTAAACCAAACAGGAGGGACTTTTAGGGACTAAAAGTGGGCATTTGGGACTAAAGAAAGAAGACCCCGAGGGAGTCTTTTTGGGACTTTTTCCAACAGTTGCCCCTGCCACGCATCGCACCTTGTCTCTATTAGTTCATTATTAGGGGTAACATGGTCTTTTAGCATGTCATTTAATAACCTCTAGTCCATGTTTAGTCCCTGGAACCAAGCAGGTAGGGACTAGGGAGTTTTTAACCAAATAGGGCCTTAGATTAACAACAGCTAATGAGTTGCACGGGACAGTGGACGCACCAGCACCATGTGCATCTACCGATATACTGTGGTCATGCACAGTCTGTTGCAACAAAGAACAAACAACCAAGGAGCACATTTGTGTTGGTCCCAATTTTGTTATCTTTAGACACCTTTCCCTATGTGAGCACAGCAAATCTAGTCCTGCTCAAACTCTACAGCCTTGTCCCTTCCTTTCCTTTTTGAACTAGTACTTTTGCCCCATCCTTTCCTCTTTGAACCACGTCCTAGATTTATGCGATACAACTTTTCCCACTACTTTCCCCCATTCCTTTCCTCTTTGAACCACGTCCTAGATTCATGCTATACAACTTTTCCCCTTCATTTCCTCTTTGAACCACGTCCTAGATTCATGCTATATACAACTTTTCCCACTACTTTCCCCCACTCCTTTCCTCTTTGAACCACGTCCTAGATTCATGGTATACATGCAGCTAGAGCAATGCATGTGGAGTAAGTAAATTATACCTTAAGGTTCTTGGGGAATGGTTCGGTGGGCGACGGGACGGTGGCGAAGAAGAAGGGGTCGGAGGCCCTCCCGCGCCACCGCTGGCTGGAAAGTGAACAGTTGCGCCGGTAGTCCCTCGCCGACGGCGACAGCGTTAAGCCTCCTTCCCTTCCCGGCGACGGATCCTCCCGGCTCTTTGAGCAGTAGAGAGAGAAGAGAGAGGCCAACGAAGTCTTGTTTAGATCTAGAGAGGGCGAGAGAGTGTGAAGAGAGCAACTACAAGCGCTGAGGCTCCAGCGAGAGAGGGCGAGAGAGTGTAAAGAGAGCAACTACAAGCGCTGAGGCTCCAGCGTGTATATATATACTGGAGAGAGAGTGTGAAGCGTGCAAACCCTAGAAAACATTTTGACCAGTTAAAGAATCCTCCTGGCACAAATTATGCTCAAGTTTATTTATCGAACCCGAGACCTCAAGTTTGATGAGCGAACAGGCTAACCAGCTACACAACCCTCCCATTATGTTCAACGAGAGGGAAATAACATTTTATACATTCCTGCATTCGTGTGACAAGCATGCCGTGTTTTTTTGTGTGTGTGGGAGTCATTGGGATTTCAATCATAATCTGTCATGTGGCTTTGGTGGTAACACTACTAGGAAAAGGCCTACTAATGGCGCACTAGTTTTGCCTACTAATGGCGCATCACTGGTGCGCCATTACTAGCACGCCACTAGTAATTTTTACTAATGGCGCACCACCGGTGCGCCATTAGTATAGGCCACGGTGCGCCATTAGTATAGGCCACTGGTGCGCCATTAGTATAGACCACGGTGCGCCATTAGTATTTTTAAATTTTGAAGGCAGGAAAATAGTAGTGGCGCACCGTCTAATCCCCACCGTGCGCCATTGCTATTTTTGAATTTTGAATTTGGATCTGGATCGCGATTTTTTTGCCCATTTTGCTCATTTTTTTGCTCATTTTTTGCACGATATTATTTCAAATTTTGTTCCCGTTTTTGGATCTTGTACGTTCTTTTGCCGTGTTCTTTTGATGGAGAGGAGTTCGTCGGAGAGGAGGAGGAGGAGGTGACCGGAGAGGCGCTCGCCTACATCGCCGAAGAGGAGGAGGAGGTCGCCGGAGAGGAGTTCACCGGAGCATCGGAGAGGAGGAAGGAGAAACCATGAGGGGATGGGAGGAGAGGAGGGAGGAGGAGCTCACCGGAGAGGAGGGAGGAGGAGATCACCGGAGATGAGGGAGGAGGAGCTCACCGGAGAGG
>NC_041382.1:710687471-710706077 GCF_002162155.2 Triticum dicoccoides | reverse complement strand
GGAGGAGGAGCTCACCGAAGAGGAGGGAGGAGAAATCGTGAGGGGAGGGGAGGGGAGGAGAGGAGGGAGGAGGAGGTCGCCGGAGAGGAGGAGGAGGTCGCTAGAGAGGAGGAGGAGGAGGTCGCCGGAGAGGAGGAGGGTAGTATGGTGGAGGAGAGAAGGGAAGATGGAGTGGAGGAGAGGAGGAGATAGAGTGGAGGAGAGGAGAGGAGGAGATGGAGTGGAGGAGGTGCGCCCAGCCATATATACGACATAGTAATGGCGCACCGTGGGCAGGTGCGCCATGACTAACTTTTTTTTATTTTTTTGATTTATTTTGAATTTTGAAGGCGGGAAGATACTAATGGCGCACCATGGGCAGGTGCGCCATTAGTAACTTTTTATTTTATCTTTTTGACTTATTTTGAATTTTGAAGGCGGGAAGATACTAATGGCGCACCATGGGCAGGTGCGCCATTAGTAACTTTTTTTATTTTGTTGACTTATTTTTGAATTTTGAAGGCGGGAAGATACTAATGGCGCACCATGGGCAGGTGCGCCATTAGTAAGTTTGAATTTTTTTTGAATTTTTTTGCCTCTCCAGATCTTAAAAGCCCCGTATCTTTTTTCTGTTAGGTTTTTGAGGATTTTGAAAATGTTTAACGTGGTTCCCCCGTTAAATTCGGATGTAACTTTTCGAGTAGATGATTTTTCATATAAAAAACTTTTTCATCCGAGTTCGTACGCAAAAGTTATGCCAATTTTTACAAATTCTCAAGAGATTTTGCAAAAAAG
This sequence comes from Triticum dicoccoides, assembly GCF_002162155.2. Classification (NCBI taxonomy): domain Eukaryota; kingdom Viridiplantae; phylum Streptophyta; class Magnoliopsida; order Poales; family Poaceae; genus Triticum; species Triticum dicoccoides. Next base: position 710,705,303 of record NC_041382.1, on the reverse strand, counting down.
TCAAAAATTCATGTTTGTAAATTTTGCTAACAACTAGACCACATATCACATGGGACTCTTATTTTCTTATAATTTTTTGACATTTCTATCATTTTCTTTTATTTTTTTTGAAACTGAAAAGGCGGTCCACAGGGGGGGGTTGCATTTGGGCGAATGTTTGGGTCAAGTTACTAATGGCGCACCGTGACATGGTGCGCCATTACTAGTTCAACTAGTAATGGCGCACCACTCCCACGGTGCGCCATTAGTAGTTTTGAAAAAAATTAAAATTTTTTTACTAATGGCGCACCACTCCCACGGTGCGCCATTAGTAGTATTGAAAAAATTAAAAAAAAAATTACTAATGGCGCACCGTGGACGTGGTGCGCCATTAGTGTCTACCACACTAATGGCGCACCAACATATGGTGCGCCATTAGTATATAGTAATGGCGCACCACATGTCTGGTGCGCCATTAGTGTCAATTCCATCTATAGCCCTTTTCCTAGTAGTGTAAGACTATCCACAGTGGTGCAGAAATAATGCAGCCTTAGTCACCTTACCTCTCTCCACGTAGTACATTGGGTCCCACCAGTCAGAGGGTGAAACAAACAAATTAATAAGAAAAATTAAAAGCTCCAGCGGTGTTTCTTACCTCACACATCTTGCTACTACTCGGGAACACTGTCCAATTGATCCCTCTGTTTGCTCACGTACTATTTTAAGTGAATCCTTATTATAACATGCACACAAATTTTGGGCACTTGTATTCGACTTAAGTCAGTGTGCCACCGTATCTCATATACTTACTACTCCCTCTTTCTAGGTGTAATAAGTCACATTAGAAGGTGCTACGGGACCAAGGTGCGTGCGTGCATGTGTGTGTGTGTTTAACAGCATGTGTGTGTTAGAGAGAGCGACAGATCGACCTACTCCTACAGAGAGATGTTGTGTAGTGTACAATTTTAGCCGTGAGAGTCGGTGCATCCTCTCGTTTCCGGGCATGTCCAGTAGGGACATGCGGACAGCTGCCACGCCCGCTCCTGACCAGCCTGGCCCACCCAAAGCCCCTCCATCGCCCACGCGCGCTTCCCGCCCGAAACGGTCAGCGCCGCTCCAAAGAATCGGTGCCGCATTCATGCCCGAGCAGAGCGGACGCGACCTCTCACTGGCGCAAGAGTGATGGTTGCTTCGTCCGTCCAACTTACTGCTGGGTCTATGTGATTTGACGGCTCATTGGTCTTTATTATTGAGGTGGTAGGACTGCTGGATGTCCCACGCTTTCAGCGAAAGGAAGTACTACTACTAGATTACAATTTTCTCCATTCTTACAGCGGAGGCATGCAAGAGCAGTGAAAACACGCAGGCTCGATGATTACATGGCCCACCTCACACTATCACCGTGCGACACCTAACTCTTTACATAGTACTCCCTCTGTTCCTAAATATTACTAGATGAGTCCCCACGCGTTGCCGCGGAACAGCGGTATATCTCTCTACGCAAAATTATCGATTTCATAGAACTAAAAAAACTCTATAACCGCATGACAAATGTGGTAGCTAAACTAAATAAACTCCCATCATCATTTAGATCATCCCACGTAAGGAAAAAGGATCAGCCAACCCCTACTGCATAATGGGATTATATTTTTCTTTTTGATGGGACTTAAAAACTCACTTACATGCATGCTACCGGTGCATGCTTGCATGCAGACATGTTGATGTGATTTAGAACCCACACACATGCATGTGCCGCGGTATTTCTGCATGCTTGCACGTGGCTTAGTGCGGAGCCTCTCAACGTCTAGATCAGATGGCTATTATGGACTGATTTACTTCATCTAACGACTACATCAATTTTGATGATGTGGCTCAAGGAGAGGATAGAGAATTCCTAGTAGTGGGGGCTAGCTATTACTAGTAGATAAGTCTTTGTAGAGATTCCACTACATACGGAACAAAGTGAATGAATCTACACTTAAAATGCATCTATATACATCCGCATGTGGTTCATGGTGAAATCTCTACAAAGACTTATATTTAGGAACGGGGGAGACTGCATACTAAGCAAGCTTCTCCTCGTTCTGCGAGTTGACAGGACACATCAAAAGTACTCCAGTGTATAGAGCCTTCCCTCTAAGGTAGGCCCCACATGGTTTGCCTCTTTTTTTAACATAACACGTCAAGTCGCAATTTGTTTGTTCACCCGTGGTAGACGATCCTCCCTCCACCAAGTGGACAACCAGTACACGTGCCAAATTACCCCGTGGGCTGCCTTTTTTGTACAGAAATGAGCTCCACCGTGTTCCCGTGCGGGTGTGGTTGGGAAAGAGACAGGAGTACGTGCGCCGTGCATGCACCTCTTCTCTTCGTGCACGTCCCCCACCTACGTGGGTGTGTGTGAGAGATACAAACCGCGTTCGTGAGTGTTTTTTGTTTTGGGGTGGGGGTGGGGTGGGGGTTGATTTCGTGAATTATTTGTGGGAATATGTGTCGATGACATCTCAAACAAAATTTTGCATGCAATGTGTGTGAAATGGAGGCCTATCCATATCATACATAGAGGGTCGAGCAATCCAAGAGAAGAGAGGGAGGGGTCATAGATATCGATAGAGTCGAAGAGAGGATCAAGTGGGTGGGTGTGAGATCGATGAAGAGAGCCATCGAAATTGTGTGTGTGTGCAAGTCAAAGATATAGGGCGACTGGCCTACCGGAACGTTAGAGGGCACATGTCAAGTTTGTGTGTGGCAGGGAGACATGACTAGAGCGCTCGATGTATCGGTGTGTGTGGGGGGAGGGGGTGGGGGAGGGGTAGGCAAAGGCCTAACTATAGAGGTAGAACGGCTCGTATATGTGTTGAGAAGGAGAGACCCATCTATGTCTTGAGGGAGATCGATCGACATCCATACATGACTTAAGGACGGGAAATATGATGGGACAGAGAGAGAGGAGAGAGAGAGGGAGGGATAGGGAGGGAGAGGGGTAGAGTGCTGGATGGGTGATGGAGTTGCTTCTCGAAGAGGTGGGAGAGGCCTACTAGGCAAACTGAGGGTGGAACTACAATGTTATCAATAAGAGTGGGGATGTGTTTCTGTGTGTGCATGTGCGTGATAGATCTGTCGGGACGCATCCATGGATGATGAAGGGGAACCATGTGTTTGGTAAGCAAACCTAACTAGATCGGTAGATCAATTGTTGTTTGTTGGAGGAAGGGAGAGGCACGACTAATGAGGTAGATCGATTGACGTGTGGGTAAAAACGAGTTATAAGGACCTAGCTAGCTATATGTATAGCGAGAGATGGGTCGATGTACGTCCATTTGTTAGAGGCAAATAAGGCCCAGCTAGAGGGATAGACTGAGAGAATGGAGCTAGGAGGTGGTGCGAGAGGCCCAACTACTAGCTAGATAGGGGGAGGAGTGTGCGGTTGTGAGATCGATGAAAAGAGGGGCGAGAGTTTACACGTGTGTCTGGCCGTATGAGAGACACGAGGCAAGGACACATAAAGGAGGAGATTGAAGGTGTGTGTGTATGTTGTAGGCAGACATCGCTGGAGAGGTTTATCGATCGGTGTGTGTAGGAAAGGAGTTGTGAAGACTCTGGGAAACGACCTAAAGAAAAAAATGAATGTGCCCGGTGGATAGAATGCCGAGAGAGGGGGAGGGCGAGGAGGGCGTGTGCATGCACGAGAGAAAGTTGGTGGTAGCTACAAAGGTTAGAGGATTGTGTGTGTAAGAGACTAACAAAGATCATAATTTGATATGAAAGCGGATTCATATATTTGAATAGCAGATCATATTATTTTAAACATTGCATGCATGAATATAGCGGTGATACACGTGATGTGCACATGTTATACCATAATGTCATAATGCATGGCGTTTGCAACTCATAGCTAAATGCCGAACAATCTAAACCATACTATACATAAAAAAAATCTCACATTTTATTTGAATTTGTAAAAATGTCTGGCGTTTGCAGCTTACAACTAAATATCAAACAATCTAAACAATACTATATATCGAACATTCTCACATTTTATTTGAATTTGTGGTAATGTGTGGTGTTTGCAACTCACATCTAAATACTTGTAGGCATAGGGAGCGGGGCACCATACATAATGTGATAAACACATTATACATATGAGACATTGTTTAGATTATGAAGATCTAGCTAGAGCTAGAAATGTAATGTGATTTCAAATCAAAATAAAGTGGATTCAAAAAATCTAGTTCAAGTTCATATAGTACACATAGTTCATATGTAACTCGAGACTAATCATGTGGTGTGCTGTGAAGATAATACACAAACGATGGTTTAACTTGACAATAATGATGATTTTAGATCTTATTAAAACAGAGAAACGAATTCAAATGTTTTGACTTCACAACAATCATTACTGTAGATCTTATTCAAATAGAGAAACGAATTCAAATTTAGTTCATATTGAAGCGGTAGTATATACGTTTGGAATGCACTAAAACGTTCATTTGTGTAGTAGGTTGCATGCATTATACACGTAGCGAAATATTTTAATTGAACATAACATGAATTCAAAGTTTTGAATGACATTTGTAGTGCGCATTGATTTGGTACAGTACACGTTAAGCTTGTCTGGAAATTTCAACCCGCACCTTGTTAGCCCGAAATATTTAAGATATATCTTTGTCTCGTTGTGCTCCGACAACTCCCTCCATCTCAACCCGCACCTTGCTATTCTGAAATTACAACGCGCGCGAAAACTCCCACCTCCTGTGAAATCCCGACACGTGAAATGCCCGTGGTACCCCTGAACCGAAAGAACCGCCTCAAATCGGTGGGGGTACTTTCGAAACTTACCCCACATTTCGGACAAGTGCGTCTCTAAGCCATGGTTCCCCAACGCCATCCCATCCTCCCACCCATTCGTACACCGAGGCTGCGAAAACCCACGACAAAACCCCACACCCTGCTTCGTCCGCCACCCATCCAGAGCCTCTTCCCCGACGACATCGTCCAAAACAACACCTCAACGTCCCTCATCCACCGTACCGGATGAGGATCCGTCGTCGATCGCATTGTCCCGCCGGTTCAGCCACCCCGTCCTCCACCTCCAAGGAGCTGCCCCGACGTTCCCCTCATCTTTTGCGCCACCTCCATTCCCACACCGCCGTCTTCACCTACACCACCGGAAGAGCATCATCATCATTGTTTCCTCGGATGAAGCTGCAGCCTAATCGGCGCCACCAAAGAGGTTGTTGTAGCGACCTGACCTCAAATGGTCAAGTCTCCGTGCTTCAGTGTCATCTTTGGATCGGTAATGCCGACACACACAATACTCGAGGATTTATAGCAGAGTAGCAATCACACACTTATTACATCGAATGTCTCCAAAGAGAACTTACTACAATAATATGGCTTAAGGCCATCTAATACGATAACAACGGAAGGCTTGGAAGATAAAGTGAGTCCATCAACTCCACGGCATAGCTGAGCTGCACGGCAATGACCTAACGAACCTTACTCCTCGTCTGAAACATCTGCAACATAATACGTTGCAGCCCGAAAACGGGTCAGCACATGGAATATGCTAGCCATACAACACAATAGAGCATGAACAGAATAATGCTATCACTACATGAATATTTGGCTGGTGGAAAGCTCTATGGTTATAGTTTTTCGCGAAAAGCCAATTTTTCCCTACAACAAAGGAATATATTTTAACTTAACTATAATGGTGGTTCAAACATTTAGAAGGTACCCCCAACTCAATCCCAATTAGAGTAATTAACAACCCAACAATATTAATTAAGAGTGATGAGATACATGTGATAACCCAAGTACTAGATACTCAAGATTGTCCATAACCGGGGACACGGCTAACCATGATTAGATTTTACACTCTGCAAAGGTTTGCGCACTTTTCCCCACAAGACTCGACCGCCTCCATTGGATTTCTCACACTACATGGTGTTTGAGAAACGGATGACCGAGACACAGTCTTTTAGAAACATTAACTCTCTACTCCGGGTAGACCATACCAAACCTACAAAACCCACTACCTGCTGATCTACCTCTTCAACAGCTTCATGTAACTTACTCAACTATGCTAGAGCCCATAATAGCTTTTGGCTGCACATGGAAGTTTCTAGCATGAATCATCTCAGTTCCCTTTGAGCCTGGGTGGCGGTCCATAGGAAGATCACACGGGTACCCTGGGATTTCCAAAAAATACAGACAACACTGGGTTCCCCAGGTGCCTCAATCCACCTAGATGTTAATTTAAGTTGCCACCTTAATTTGAACCATTAAATAACAATCTCACATCTGTCATGGATTTCACTCAAACCCAAACCACGTCTACGAGCATAGCATAGCAATATAAGCAACGCGTAGAAGTAACTCCCAAGGGTTTGATAGTAACAGGGTAATAGGTTCTACCTCAATAACTACTTCCCAAGCCACATGTTTATGACATCCTAATCATGCAATGTTTGAGGGGGTGTGAAACTAATACATAAAAACCGGGTACGAAAGAGTATGATCAATGTGTTACTTGCCTTGATGACGATCCGCGAATCCTAGGGACTCGTAGTAACACGCTTCACACTCCGGGAATTCTATCGCAAACAAACAATAGCATAAATAAGCAACAAGCAAATATGCACAAGCAAAACTCAAATAAAAGAGGTTGACCAGAAAGTTCAACTTAAGAACTCCGGTTTGCAAAAAGAATCAAATCAAACGGGGCAACGAAACTCAAACGGCGAGAGAAAGAAGATCCAATTACTAATCTGAACTTAAGTCAAATTTTACAATATCAAAATGTTGTTTAAGTTTATTAAACAGAAAGAGGGTCTCAAGACGAAGATCCAGGCGCTTGAATTGCCTGAACCCGACTAACGAGCGAAAAGATAAACAGAAACGAAAATCGGATGAGAGATCGCGATCGAAAATAATCGCAGTTAAATCCGATAAAAGAAAACCGATGAACAGACTAACGAACGAGCGTTCGTTAGCTGTAACTAACAGCCGAAAACCGTTCGTTTAAATGAACGTACGGACGAATGTCCGCTGATAGAAGAACCGGCAAAAAATCGGCGAATCGTTTTAAAAAACAATCTAGGGTTTCTAAAAAAATGAATGTTTTTTTTAAAAAAACCAGAGGCTCGAATCCGGCCCGTTACCTCTCCGGCGATGATCTAGCGAGGCGGGGCTCGGGCGGCGGGGCGACGGCGGCGCGAGGCTGCGGCGGCGCTGCGCGGTGAGGCGCGGGTGGCGGCGACGCGGCTCGGGAGGCGGGGCGCTGCGGGCGGCGGGGTTCGGCGGCGGCGATTTGAGGCTCCAGGGGGGCCCCGGGGTTGGTTTTAAAGGGGGAAGAGGCGGCGGCGGCTCCGACTTGGGGAGGGGGTCGGGACGGCGGCGGCGGCTCGGACTCCTCCGAGTCCGGCAGCTGCACGGCTCGAGGAAGGCGGCGGCGCGAGGCTGGGCCGACCTAGCTCGGCTGGGCTTTGGCCCAGCCGGGCGCGGAATTTTTTTTAAAAAAATAATTACGCCAAACTGAAAAATAGATCCTAGAAAATATAATAAAAATCTAAAAATGCCAAAATGAATTTTCACCGTCTAAATGAAATGTCTAGAACGAGATGAACATTTTCTTGGCCCTAAAATGCAATTTTTGAAAACATGCAATTTTTCTAATGCAAATAAAATCCGAATAAAATCAAATAAAATCAAATAAATGATTTTAATATTTTTTCTCCAATATTTCAATTATTTAGGAGAAGTCACATTATCTCCTCTCATTTATTTTAACATGAAATATTTTTCGGAGAGAAAAATAATTAAAATCAAAATCCTCGTTTCATTATTTGATAAAAAATCAAATATGAAAACCGGGAAATCCCCAACTCTCTCTGAGGGTCCTTGAGTTGCTTAGGATTTTGAGGATTGCGAAACGAAAATGCAAGAAAAATATGATATGCATGAATGGTCTATGTATAACATTCCAAATTGAAAATTTGGGATGTTACAAACCTACTCCCCTTAAGATGAACCTCGCCCTCGAGATTCGGGTTGGCTAGAAAATAGGTGTGGGTGGTCTTTGCAAAGATCATCCTCTCATTCCCAGGTGGCTTCATCCTCGGTATGGTGGCTCCACTAACTTTGCAAAACTTGATAACCATGCTGCGGGTGACTCGGCTGGCAAACTCATGAATCTTAACTGGCTTCTCCTCATAAGTCAAATCACTGTCCAACTGAATCGCCTCCAAGGGTACTGTATCTCTTAACGGTATATCGGCCATCTCAGCATGACACTTCTTCAATTGCGAGACGTGAAACACATCATGAACTCCTAACAGTCCCTCAGGTAACTCCAACTTGTAGGCAACTTCTCCCATCCGTTCCAAAACACGATACGGTCCTACAAATCTCGGGGCTAACCCTTAACTCCAAAACGTTTCACTCCTCGCAGGGGTGATACTCGCAGATATGCTCTACCTCCAATTTCATAGGTTACCTCCTTGCGTTTTGAATCTACATAGCTCTTCTGCCTGGACTGAGCAATCTTCAGTCTATCACGAATCAGTTTAACCTTCTCCTCAGACTCCTTGATCAAGTCTGGTCTGAATAATTGACGGTCTCCTACTTCATCCCACATCAACGGCGTTCTGCACCTGCGTCCATATAGTGCTTCAAACGGTGCCATCTTCAAGCTGGCTTGGTAGCTATTGTTGTATGAGATCTCTGCATAAGGCAAATTGTCATCCCAACTAGATCCATAATCTAGCTCATAGGCTCTCAACATGTCCTCCAGAATCTGATTAACTCTCTTGGTCTGTCCATCTGTCTGCGGGTGAAACGTTGTACTGAACTCCAATCTCGTTCCCAAAGTCTGGTGTAACTGCTGCCAAAACTTTGAAGTAAACTGTGTTCCTCTATCTGATATGATGTTCCTCGGAACTCCATGCAGACATACGATCCTGGACATATATATCTTGGCCAACTTCGCACTTTTATAGGTGGTTTTCACGTGGATAAAGTGAGCCACTTTGGTCAAGCGATCAACTACTACCCATATCGAATCATATCCTGATTTAGTCCTGGGCAATCCGATGATGAAGTCCATGCCAAGTTTATCCCACTTCCATTCGGGTATCGGCATAGGCTGTAACAGTCCTGCTGGCTTTTGATGCTCTGCCTTTACTTTCTAACATACATCTACATACTCGGCAATATTGATGAGGACATGACTACAAATATCCTTCTTCATACCAGTCCACCAGAAACGTTCCTTCAAATCCAAATACATCTTGGTGTTTACGGGGTGAATCGAGTATGGTGAGTCATGAGCCTCCTGAAGTATTAACTTCCTGATCTCCAGGTTATTGGGCACCTAAATTCGGTCCTCAAACCATAAGGTATCGTGCTCAGCCTCACGAAAACCTTTGGCCTTTCCTTTGCTCATCTTGTCCATTATCTCGGCAATCTCTTTGTCATCCTTCCGGGCTTCCCGAATCTTACCTAACAATGTCGACTGAACCTCCATCGTTGCAACAAAACCTCTTGGAACAATCTCCAATCGATGTTCCAGGATATCCTCCGCTAACTCCCTTGGTAGTCCCATGCTCTCTAGGATATTAGCATAACTCTTCCGGCTCAAAGCGTCTGCTACGACATTGGCCTTTCCTGGGTGATAGTGTAGCTTCATGTCGTAATCCTTTATAAGTTCCAACCATCTCCTCTACCTAAGGTTCAGCTCCTTCTGCGTGAAGATGTACTTCAAACTCTTATGATCCGTGCACACATCACAACGGTTTCCAATAAGGTAATGTCTCCAAGTATTCAATGCATGCACTACGGCTGCTAACTCCAAATCATGTGTGGCATAATTTAATTCATGCGGTTTTAGTTGTCGTGAGGCATACAAAACAACTCTTCCGTCTTGCATAAGCACACATCCAAGTCCTAAGCGAGAGGCGTCGCAATACACTTGGAAGTCCTTATGTATATCTGGCAGTGTTAGCACTGGGGCTGTAGTCAAATGTTTCTTCAACTCCTAAAAACTTGCCTCGCAATCTTCTGTCCATTTGAACTTAGTATCCTTCTTCAATAGTTCAGTCATTGGCTTCGCAATCTTGGAAAAATTCTCAATGAATCTCCGGTAGTATCCTGTGAGTCCAAGGAAACTGCGGAACTCGCAAACTGAAGTGGGTGCCAACCATTCAGTGACTGACTGAACCTTGCTGGGGTCTACTTCTATACCTTCTCCTGATATAACATGTCCAAGGAATCCGACTTCCTTCAACCAAAACTCGCATTTGCTGAACTTAGCATACAACTGATGTTCCCTGAGTTCTTCAAGAACTAAGCGCAAATGCTCCTTGTGCTCCTCTTCATTCTTCGAGTATACCACAATATCATCAATAAACACCACAACAAACTTGTCCAAATACTCCATGAACACTTTGTTCATCATGCTCATGAAATATGCAGGTGCGTTAGTCAGTCCAAATGACATGACCGTATACTCGTATAATCCATAACGAGTGGTGAATGCTGTCTTTGGTATATCCTTCTCTCAAATTTTCAACTGATGGTACGCCGATCGTAGATCAATCCTCGAAAATACTTTAGCTCCTTGCAACTGATCAAACAGATCATTGATCATCGATAGTGGGTACTTGTTCTTAATCGTTATTTCATTCAAAGCTCGATAATCAACAACCATCCTTAGGGATTTATCCTTCTTCTCAACCAAAAGCACTAGGGCTCCCCAAGGTGATGAACTCCTTCGAATGTAACCTTTCTCCAATAACTCCTTGATATGTTTCTTAATTTCCTCCAGATCATTTGCGGGCATACGATAGGGTCTCTTGGATATTGGACCTGTACCTGGCAATAGCTCTATCAAAAACTCAATGTCTCGATCCGGTGGCATGCCTGGTAACTCCTCTGGAAAAACATCCGGGTAATCCTTCACTACAGGCACTTCCCCCTGAACAACTCCCGTGAGGGTATTCACTTGGCTCCTCCTAGGCACATGCCTAGATACATACTTAATCATTTTTCCCTCCGGGGTGGTGAGATAAATCGACTTACTAGCACAATCAATACTTCCTCCATACTTTGACATCCAGTACATACCTAATATCACATGCAATCCTTGTGACTCCAAGATAATTAGGTCGAACGGAAAAACATGGGTGCCAATGATTAGGGGTATCTGGTCGCACCATCGGCTAGCCATGTACTCTGCTCTAGGTGAACTCACTAAGAGAGGGGTCCTAAGGGTTTGGGTTGGTAGTTTAAACTTATCCACGAATCCCCTTGATATGTATTAATGCGACGCGCCAGTATCAAAAAAAACAAGAGCAGTAAATGACTTAACCAAAAACTTACCTATTACCGTGTCCGGCTGCTCTTCAACCTCCTCCACGTTAACGTGGTTCACTTGTCCTTTGTTGAATGGATTAGGCTTCTTCCTAGCATTCCCATTTCCGTTTCCATTCCTTCCTTCAGGGCAATCATTAGCATAGTGCCTTGTCTTCCCGCACTTAAAGCAAGTAACTTGACTTAGGTCTCTTTTGGCGGGTGAGGATGGGTTGGAGCGGTTCTGATTGTTGTTACTTCCGTTCCCATTTCCATTCTTAGCACCATTGTGGTTATGCGATCCTCCTCCGGTGTGGTTGTGACCTCCATGGTTATGAACAAGTCCTCCCGAGTTTGGGGTTAGGTGAGGCTTCTGCTGAGCTCCTGAGTTATACTTCCCTTGTCCATACTTCCTCTTATGGCTCTCAATCTGCTGCTGCTTCCCTTTAATCATAAGAGCCTTATCTACCAACTCCTGGTAGTTGTTGAAGGTTGTTACCATCAACTACATGCTCATCTCATCAGTCAACCCTTCCATAAACTTCTCCTGCTTCGCGGCATCCGTGGTTACATCGTCAGGGACATAGCGAGATAACTTGCTGAACTCATCCACATACTGAGCCACAGTACGGTTTCCCTGGCGTAGGTTACGGAACTCCCGCTTCTTCCTCTACATATCCCTAGTGGAGACATGGGCTGTGCGGAAAGCTTGCTGAAACTGATCCCAAGTGACATTGGCTATGGGGAAACTGGCCGTGTAAATCTCCCACCATGAGGCTGCTGGTCCATCCAATTGATGTGCGGTAAAGCGCACCTTCTCAGCATCTGTGCAACCTATGGTGGTCAACTCCCTCCCAATACGCCGTAGCCAATCATCAGCAACTATAGGCTCGGTGCTACTAGAAAACACCTGCGGCTGTAACCTTAGAAAATGGGCTAGGTTGTCAACTGGCGGCGGGTTGTTGTTGTTGTTGTTGCCCTGGTTCTGAACTAACAATTGCATCAAGGCATTCTGCTGCTGGATCAATTGAGTGCGCTCCGGCGGGAAGGCAAAACCGGTGTCACGTCTCGGAGGCATCTGAGGGGTTTAGATGGAAGAGATCAGAATAGAAAAGGGGTCTAATGAGAAAGCACTACCCATATGCACATGAGACAAACACAATCATTTCACTCAATCAATCAAGCAAGGGCATACAAGCGGTCTAGAACTGCCAGGGTTCTGATCCACGAGAACCTATGGGACCGGCGGACCGAGTCCCTTTCGGTTCGGCGGGGGCGGAGGTCGCACGAAGAGCGGATCGAGGCGAAGCACACAAGCAGTTTACCCAGGTTCGGGCCACACGGATGCGTAAAACCCTACTCTTGCTTTGTGGTTTGTATTGAGTTCTTGCTCGGGAGCGCGGAGTGCTACAGTACACTCCAGCAGCTAACGAGACCGAGCGTGAGTGTTCTCTTTCTCCTAATCAGCCAACCCCTTCTACGTTGTGCATGGGCCTCCTTTTATATGCTCAAGGGGTCACCGACAGGTGGCAACGTAGACAAGGGTAAAAATGGGAAGGTGCTGCGGTAGGTACAGCTACCTGCTATAGTGTATCATACCTAACCCTGACGGCAGGGGAAAAGGGCATTAAATGCCCGTTTGCATCGTCTAAATAGTGCAAAAGGGACCGTCAGGGACGCCACCGCTCGCCACGATGGCGATCTTGTCAGCGCTGCTTGCCACCGCGCACCCCTGGCTGCACAGCCTCCCGCCACGTACGCCTGGAAGGGTCCCAGAGTGACACGTTGGTGGATGTGCGGGAGCGCGGGCACAGAGTGGTAGCTTGCCGCGGCAAGCGCCTTGCCGCGGTCGTTGTCTTGTTGCGTCCGGGAGCTTGTCGCTCACCGGGCCTTGCCGGGACGTGTGGCGCGCCACGGCAAGTTCCTTGAGGTGCCTTGAATGGCTCCAAAGGAACCACGGAGGACCTTGGCGGTCACCCGGCAAGCCTTGCCGCGGGATGCCGCGACTGCCTGTGCACAAGTTCGGGATACTAAGGTACCCCTACTCTAGTACACCGACAGGAGCCCCCGGGCCTGGGCCATACACGGTGCCGAGCGCTGTTGGGCCAGGCCCAAAACAGGGCACGGGCACGCGCGGCCTAGGTTACGCCGTATCTTTCTCCGTATCCACTGCGCCCTCCCCGAACATCACACGTTGAATGCGGCATCGTGGGAGAGATTGTGGGGGGTTTCTTTATTCGGAAATGCGGAACGTCCGCCCCCTCCCTCTTTATAAGCAGGGGAAACAGGGGCAGTCCGCCCATTCGCCCGTTGCTACTTCCAATCTCAGAAATCTCCGCCGCTCCCTCGTCTTCCCAAAGCTAAGAGAGAGAGCGCTCCGCCCCCCCATCGCCACCAACACCACCAACACCGTCGACCTCCTCCACTACTTCCGCCATGGCTCCAAAAGCCGACAAGGGGAAGGTCGTGAAGTCGACCGAGGCACAGCGGCTTGCGGCGCTGCGGAAGGAGCGGGCAGTCTTCCCCCCCAAGCTTGCTGCGAAGGAGCTGAGGGAGAACTACTACCTCTTTTGGTCGACGGAGACGCGAGCGCATCCACGCACGAAGGTACTCCCCGCCGCCGCTTGGAAGAAGGCCCCAAATGGATACCCTTTCTTTGCCTTGTTCTTCTACTGCGGGCTCTGCCCGCCTTTCTCTGAATTCTTCTGCGATATCATGAACACCTACGGGTTCCACCTCGTTGACTTCACCCCCAATGCCGTTCTGACCATGGCAGTTTTCGCACATCTCTGCGAAAACTTTGTCGGAGTCCACCCCAGTGTAGCCCTCTTTCGCCATTTCTTCATACCCCGAGTAGAGAGAGGAGAGCCTCTATCCGGCGGAATCGCCTGGATCTCAAGGGCCGGCAAGAAGGAAACTTATCTGGAGGGAGAATTCTGCGGCAAGTGGGAGGAGTGGAGAGCAGACTGGTGCTGGATTGACGAGGAGAACCCGCAGCCATTCACCACCCGGCGCGAAAACCCAGCAGCATGCGGCAGCGATTGGAGTGACGTGGCCCCGGAAGACGACAGGCTAAAGATTGCTGTCACCCGGATCCTGCGCCTCAGGCTTGCCGGGCTCACTGTGGGCGCTGTTGGCGCAGCTTTTCTTCGCTGCCGCATCGCCCCCCTGCAGGAACGGGGGAGACCTGCCTGGGAGTTCAAGAATGCGGCGGATATCATGAGGCTGCGGCCGGGCCTCAACTTCAACTTCACTATTCTGGAGCTCAACGCGATGCTGCAGGAGCTGTTCAAGTATGACCCCCAACATCCCGAAGTGTTCACATTGCCGGGGGGCGTCGTTCCGTTGTGCAACAACTCCTCGCTCGACCGCATCCGTGCAATGATGCCACTGTGCGACTCGCATGGAATTGTGCCAACTTGGCAAGAGCCTGCAGACGACGTCGTGCAGCAGTTCTTCGATGGCTTGGTAGAAGTGCCGATCCGCCCCGACGAGAAGGACAGCCTCACCCACGACACCACCGATGCGGAGATGACACGCATCGCCACTAGGCTGGAAGAGGCGGCGGCAGCCGCAGCCGCGGGCGAATTTGGATTCACCGTGGAGGAGGCAGATGCAGCAGAGGCGGCAAGCCGTGCCGAGCGAGGGGAGCCCGCCGGCGAGAAAGAACTTGCTGGACATGGCGTCGGGTCAAGCGAGCCCGCCAAGGATACGAGCGGCTCGCTGGAGATCAACTCCTCTTCCTCTTCATCTTCGGGCAGCTCGCCGCAAGCAGAGCCTCCATCCCCACCAAGAAGGCGTCTCCGCAAGGCCAGTGATGTGGCGGAGCGGCAAGCGGGTCAACAGTTGCCGCGCCGCGTGACACGCTCCACCGCGGCAAACACCATTGCTGTGGGAGCACCTCATGCTGCGACGGCAACTGGAGCGGGGTCTAGCCGGACCACCGCTTCAATTCCTGCTGCTACTCACGCTGCGACGGCAACCGGAGCGGGGTCGCCTCAGACCACCGCCACCGTTTCCGCCAAGCGGCCAAGGGAAACTACTCCTCCGTCTCCCCGTGCCGGGCGTGAGCCGAACTTCGACTTCTCCGCGTTCAGCTCCGACGAGGAAGAAGAAGAAGAGTAAGATTCTCTTGTTGTACTTGTAGTTCTTCAATCCTTGTTGTCTTGTCTTGTATCTCATTTGCTTTACTCTGAACTTGTTCCTTTTTAGGACTCTGGCCCAGAGAGCAGCAAAGAGAGCCAAGGTCCCGGTGATCGTCATCGAGGATGAGCCCACTGTGACAGCAGGGGGTGCGCCCGAGACAACCTTGCCGGACCCGGCAACTTTCCTCCAGAGCAGCCCCCAGCGTAAGTATATGATTTGCTTTCCGCTGTGAGGTGCGCATGGATACTCTGTCTTGGCTGACATCTGTTTGTTGGTTTGTGTAGAAGCATAGCAGCCCCACCAGGAGCCAAGGGAGAGTCCTCCGGCAAGGGAGAGCTTTCCGGTAAGGGAGAAGTCTCCGGCAAGGTAATCCTTTTGCTGCAAGATTTCCCTTGGGTTCTTCTTCTTTTGATCTTCTTGTTGGGTTTTTGCTTGACTCTTCTCCCCTTTCCGGCTGTCAGACCCATCTTTTACAGAGCAGATGGAGACCGAGGTTGCCGCCGACGACGCAGCTGGTGCTGACGATCCCGCCGGCGCAGAGGCCGCCAAGGCTGCCGCCGCAGCAACTGGCGAGGGGTCTGGCGATTGCACTGACGGCCCTGAGGCCGCAGGAGCGCCAGGCGCTACACCGACCACCGACCCGTCCACCGCTGCCGCAGCGCCAGGCTCCGAAGAGCCCCAGCCAGGCGTCTACTTGAAGGCCGGCGACGGCATCTTCATCAACCTCCCCTGGGCGTCAAGCTCCAGAGCGCCGGTCAAAGGGGAGATCTTCGATGGAGAAGTGCTCGCCTCCGCTGGGCTGACGCTGGTTGACGCGCCAAGCAGCAGCAACGAGCCTGAGGAGGAACGGCTGCTGCGGAAGCTGTTGTCGCTCTACCACGCGCGGCAAGCCAAGCTGGACTCCCGCGAGGCGCTTGTCGCGAAAGCGGGAGCAGACATCGAGAAGCGCGCGGAGGAGCTTCGGGGTCTTCACCTGGAAGCTCTCCGGTCCTTGGCAGAGGAGCAGGAGCAACTTGCCGAAGCGCAGAAAGCCTTCCTCTCGGGAAGGCCGAAGTCGAAGAGCAACAGCGGCTTGCCGCTGTGAAGCTATCAGCGGAGGAGGGCGAGTTGGCGCAGCGGAAGGTCAATCTTGACGCCCACGAGGAGGAGCTTGCCGTGCGCGAGGAGAAACTCGGCGGAGCCCTCAAGCAAGCGGAGGATGCTGCCGCCGCCGCCGAGGCCGCCAAGAAGGAGTTAGAGACGAAGGTGACGCAGCTGGAGACCGATCTCGCCGAGAAGGGCAAAGAGCTCAGCGCCGCCAAGGACTCCAACGCGAATCTTGAGTTGAAGTTGACCGCTTTGACCAAGACTCTGGACGGCGCCAAGAAGCAGGAGGCGGCCTTGAAAGAAGAGATCAAGGCCGACAAGGCGCTGGTGGAGAGTGTTGCCGCCACCCAGAATGCCTTCAGGGAGACGGTGGAGCACTGGACGGAGAGTCTTGTGAGTGTCGCCGCAGACATTGACAGGAAGCTGGCGCGGCTGGGGATGGAGGATCTCGGGTATCCCTCCGACGAGAACCTCCAACCCAGCGCCAAGCTTGTCTTGTTCTTCAAAGGCATGGCGACGGCCCTCCAGCGGCTCCGGGAGAAGATCCCAAAGCAGTTGGCCGACGAGTCGCGCAAGATCTGCGCGGGAGCTCTTCAAAAGGTGTTGGTGAAGGTGGCCTTCCGCGATTCGGGCCTCAACCTCACCAACGTCCTCAAGACCCTGCCGCCGGATGCTGATCTGGAGGCGCTCAAGACCCTTGTCGCACCCATTGTGGACAAGGTGAGCGGGATCAAGAGGATCGAGGGCGCTCGCGTAGACTAGGCCGCCCGCTTCTTCTTTTCTTGTCGCTGTTTGTCATGTTATGAAAACAATCTGTTAGAGCCATAACAAGCTATCTTGTAATATAACTCTATTTCGGGCAATGATTGCAATGTTATTCCCTTTACTTGATTCCTCCCTTTGTATGTTTTTACCCTATGCTTTTAGGGAACTTGCCGGTGCAGGCACCTAAGCCGCGAGCGCTGAGTGCGGGACGTCAGCAGCCTGCTGGCGGTGCCGCTACCGACAAGAAACCTTGTCGCAACTACTTGCAGCTCACTTAAGTTGTTGAGCGGACTCGAAACAAAGTAAGGGCGCAACTAGCTACGAGTTGGTTCCTCCGCGCACAGGTTTTCCATACAAAGTGCGGTCGTTCAAGGGAGATAACTTAAAAATTTTAAAAATCTGATTGCTTAAACTTTGGCAACTTAGCTTTTCTATTGTTTGCTTCCCGGTAAGGCGAAACTTTCCTGAACGACGCCTGGTCCATACCATTATCTTCTCCTTCCC
>NC_041382.1:710675262-710687197 GCF_002162155.2 Triticum dicoccoides | reverse complement strand
GGGCGAAGGAACCTTCCTTTCCTTGAGAAAAAAGAAAGAGGAGAAAATAAAGATATGGAGCCTTACAGCTCGTTATTGCTTACCGGGGAGTAGGTGCTGCACATAGTGTCAGATCACATATGCAATAAATAGAAAGCATGAACTTGACAAGATGTGCGGAGCAGATGAGCTTTACTTATGCACGGGGTCTGCGCCCGGCTTTGTACAAAGGATTACATGCAACAGCGGCAAGACTTGTACAAAAGGTGGTTGCTGGAACAGGTTCCGGCAACCACGCCTTACGGGTAAAACTTACGAAGATGCTCAATGTTCCAGGAGTTGCTCACCAGAATGGCGTCTTCGGTCTCAAGGTGGACAGCGCCAGGCCTAGTGACTCGTTTCACCCGGTAAGGGCCTTCCCACTTCGGCATCAACTTGTTGGAATTCTTGGCGGACTGAACACGCCGAAGAACAAGGTCGCCTTCCTCGAGACTTCTGGCGTTAACTTTGCGGCTATGGTAGCGGCGCAAAGCTTGCTGGTAGCGAACAGCTCGCACAGCAGCCTGAAGACGGTCTTCCTCAAGGAGCAGCGCGTTATCTTGCGCAGCTGCTCTTGCTCAAGCTCATCATAAGCGAGGACTCGAGGTGACCCGTATACGAGTTCCGTGGGGAGAACTGCCTCTGCTCCATAGACTAGAGCGAAAGGTGTCTGGCCAGTGGCTCGATTTGGCGTCGTTCTGATCGACCAAAGAACCACCGGCAGCTCCTCGATCCAGTTTCTTCCGCACTTGTGCAGCCTGTCGAAAGTTCTGGTCTTGAGCCCGCGCAACACTTCAACATTTGCCCTCTCCGGTTGACCGTTGCTTCTCGGGTGAGCAACAGAAGCGAAGCAGACCTTGGTGCCAAGATCTTGGACATACTGCATGAAGGTGCGGCTCGTAAATTGCGTACCGTTGTCGGTGATTATCCTGTTGGGGATCCCGAAGCGGCAAACAATCGACCTGAAGAACTTGACAGCTGACTGTGCTGTCACCTTCCTCACTGGTTCCACTTCCGGCCACTTTGTGAACTTGTCGATTGCAACGTACAAGTACTCAAAGCCCCCGACTGCTCGGGGAAAGGGGCCGAGGATGTCGAGCCCCCAGACCGAAAATGGCCAGGATAAAGGGATCGTCTGGAGAGCTTGAGCTGGTTGGTGTATCTGCTTGGAATGGAACTGGCACGCTTCACACTTGGTTACTTGTGCAGTTGCATCCTGGAGGGCTGTCGGCCAAAAGAAACCTTGCCGGAATGCTTTGCCGGCAAGTGCTCTTGCGCCAATGTGGTGACCACATATGCCTCCATGTATCTCTGCCAACAGCTTTTGTCCGTCTTCCCGGTGAATACACTTCAATTTCACACCGTTGAGTCTTCTTCTGTACAGTGTCTTGTCGACAAACTGGTACATACTTGACTGTCGGGCTACTCTTTCCGCTTCTTCTTGCTCTTCGGGAAGTTCTCCTGTCTGAAGGAAACGGACAATCCGCTGTGCCCATGCTGGAGCTTGTGGCTCGACAACAAGGACTAAAGGTAAATCTGCGGCTGCGGGAACATCCGCTTCTACGGCGAGAATCTGTGGCTCTGCCGGAGCTTGACGTTCCCCGGCAAGCTTGCCGGAGCAAAACTTGTCGGGAGCTTCTCCTTCGACGGAACAAACCCTAGAGTTTGCCGGAGCAGATTGCTCCTCAGCGCAAGGCAAATCTGTTGCTGTGGGAACGTCCGCTTCTACGGCAAGAATCTGCGGCTCTGCCGGAGCTTGACGTTCCCCGGCAGGCTTGCCGGAGCTTGACGTTCCCTGGCAGGCTTGCCGGAGCAAAACTTGCCGGGAGCTTCTGCTTCAATGGAAAAAACCCTAGGGCTTGCCGGAGCAGACTGCTCCTCAGCGCTCTTGGCGTTGATCTTGGGGACCTTCTTGGCGGTGGCTTCGGGAAGCTCTGCCGGCAAATAGTCACCAGAAATCAACTTCCTCTTCTTGCTCTGTCCAGTTGATGTCGTTACAGACGGTTGAGTCAGCTTGAGCACAAAGATCCCTGGTTCCACAGGTAACTTAAGTGCGGCGCACTTTGACAGGCTATCGGCAATGGCGTTCTGAGCTCTTGGAACATGCTCCATCTGTAGGCCGTCAAAGTGCTCTTCTAGCTTTCTCACTTCGTCGATGTAGGCTTCCATCAATGGACTCTGATAGCTCTTGTTCACTTGGCGGACGACAAGCTGCGAGTCACCCCTGACAATGAGCTTCTTGATCCCAAGGTCTGCCGCTATCCTGAGACCGGCAAGCAAGCCTTCATACTCTGCAGTATTGTTTGTTGCTTGCTCCTTGGGAAAGTGCATCTGGACTACGTACTTGAGGTGCTCTCCGGTGGGTGCGACAAGCAGCACGCCAGCACCGGCGCCTTGCAGCGAAAAGGCACCATCAAAGTACATCAGCCACTCTTTGCTTGCTTCCTTGATGGGGATGCTCGTTTCTGGAATTTCTTTGTCTGGTGTTGGCGTCCATTCTGCTATGAATTCTGCCAATGCTCTGCTTTGGATAGTTGAAGTACTCTCAAACTTGAGGCCAAAGCTTGACAGTTCCAGTGCCCACTCAACAATCCTGCCTGTCGCTTCTGGATTCTGTAGTATCCTCTTCAGCGGAAAGCGAGTGACAACTGTGATCTCATGTGCTTGGAAGTAATGGCGCAACTTTCTCGAGGCCATGAGAAGGCCGAAAAGCAATTTCTGCACGCCAGAGTACCTTGACCTAGCCCCCTGCAGAAGGGAACTGACAAAGTAAACTGGGCGCTGTACCATTTTCTTCTGTATCTCCTCGCGCGTCTGCGTAGATCCACCCTTGTCGGGACCAGAGCTTGCCGGGGATGCCCCCTGCTTGTCGCTGGATGCGTCAGCCGTGGTTGCTGGCTCATCATCTGCCTCCCTCTCCACTACTAACGCAGCACTAACCACTTGATTGGTTGCTGCTATATACAGCAACAACTTCTCTTGTGGCTTAGGTGCGACAAGTATTGGAGTGGAGGACAGGTATCTCTTCAAGTCTTGCAGCGCAGCCTCCACTTCCGGAGTCCATTTCATTGGACCTGCCTTTTTCAATATTTTGAAAAACGGCAGGGCGCGCTCAGCAGACCTAGAGATAAACCTGCTGAGAGCAGCCACGCAACCGGCAAGTCTTCGTACATCCTTGACGCGCTTTGGTGCTTCAATCTGCTCAATGGCCTTGATCTTGTCAGGATTGGCTTCGATTCCCCGCTGAGACACGAAGAACCCGAGAAGCTTGCCGGAGGGGACTCCAAACACACACTTCTTGGGGTTGAGCTTGAGGCTGATCTTGCACAGATTTGCAAAGGTCTCGTCTAAATCTTGAATTAGAGTTGCCTTGTTCTTGCTCTTGACCACTATGTCATCCATTTAGGCTTCCACATTTCTGTGTATTTGTGGCTCAAGAGCGACATGGACTACTCCTGCAAATGTTGAACCAGCATTTTTCAAACCGAAAGGCATCCGTATGAAACAGTACGTGCCACATGGAGTGATGAATGCGGTTTTCTCCTCATCTTCTTCTACCATGAAGATCTGATGGTATCCTGAGTATGCGTCAAGAAATGAAAGAAAATCACATCCGGCCGTGGAGTCAACAATCTGGTCAATGCGCGGCAAAGGAAATGGGTCTTTGGGACAAGCTTTGTTAACATCGGTAAAGTCGATACAAAGTCTCCATTTCCCGTTCGCCTTGCGCACGACTACAGGATTGGCTAACCACATAGGATGGAGCACTCCTCTGACAAGGCCTGCTGCTTCCAACTTCTTGATTTCTTCTGCAATGAATTCTTGGCGCTCTACTGCTTGCTTCCTGACTTCCTGCTTGACGGGCCGCGCATGAGGACAAACGGCAAGATGGTGCTCAATTACTTTCCTGGGAACACTGGGGATGTCAGACGGTTGCCACGCAAACACGTCGACATTCGCTCGCGGGAAAGCAATGAGTGCACTTTCCTATTTAGGGTTGAGAGTGGCGCTGATGGTGAAGGTACCACCAGTGCCGTCCTCCTTGGCGGACACGTTCTTGGTTTCCGGCGGAGCTGCCATTGTCTTCTTACACTTGCCGGTGGAGCTCGATGGTGCGTCCTCGACAGCAGCGTAGCACTCCGAAGAGGTGTGCTTGCCGGAGTGGGCATTAGAACTCTTGCCGGACTTGGTCTTCTTCCCCCCGGGAGCTTCAACGGCAAGTGACGTGCGGTCTGTTGCGGCTGCCGCTTCCCGGTAGATCTTGTCGGCGCAGATAAGAGCATCCTTCTTGTCGCTAGGGACAGAGATGACACTCATCGGGCCTGGCATCTTCAGTATGTTGTATGCGTAGTGAGAGGCTGCCATGAACTTGGCGAGTGCTGGACGGCCGAGTATCCCATTATAAGGCAATGGAAAATCGGCAACGTCAAAAGTGACCCTCTCAGTCCTGAAGTTCATCTCGCTGCCAAATGTTACTGGCAACATGACCTTCCCCTTCGGCTTGCTCCTTCCCGGGTTGATTCCTTGGAATGTGCAGGTCTCTTCAAGCTTGCTGTCAGGGATCTGGAGTTTCTGGAGTACAGCGGAGGAGATCAGGTTCAAGGCGGCCCCGCCGTCAACTAGCATCTTAGTGACCTTGAGGTTGCGGATAGTTGGTGAAACCAACATCGGCAAGCACCCGACCGCAGTTGTGCGATCAGGGTGGTCCTTAATATCAAAGATGATAGGCGTGCTGGACCATTTCAGAAGCTTGCGTAACTCGACAGGCGGTTCTGCCGCATTGACTTCCCGCACCCACTGCTTGAGTTGGCGGTGCGAAGTATGGAGAGAAGCACCGCCGTCAACGCACAAGACCTCTGTGGCTTTTTGGAACTCCTGGTCACTGGTCTCGACATCATCCATGTCTTCGTCGTCGTCGTCGTCTTCATCCTTGTCGCGGCCGCGGGGAGGTCTGTCTCCTTGCCGCTGCTTGGCCTTGCCGCGGCGTCCTCCCCGGCCGGCGCGCTTCTTGCCGGATTCTCCAACGCCTCCTTGGGCCCTCTCCTTGTCGCGTCGCTCGTACTCAGCCTTTTGCTGCTGGACAAGCTGTTTGACCTTCTTGCAGCTCTGGAGGTCATGGCCCTTGGTGCGGTGGATCTTGCAGTACTGCTTGTCGGCGACCGCCACAGCCTGGCAGTTGGTGCATGCAGCAATCTCCTTGCCGGAGCTACCAACTTTGGCTTTATTGGCGCCACCTTCGTTGCCGGACTGCTCAACGACTAGCACATCTTTGCCTTTCTTCTTCCTGTTGTTCCGCCGCCGGTTTTTCTTTGCCGGGGCAGCATCTTCGCTGTCAGATCCTCCTGCTCCTGTATTCTCTCCGGGGAGTTTCCTCCCTTCCTCAGCACGTGCACACTTGTCGGCCAGGGCATACAGCTCACTGACGTCTCTGATCTTGCACATCGCCATCTTCTCCCGCATCCTACGGTTGCGCACGTTCTGATGGAACGCGCTGATGACCGTGGCAGGGTGGACATCTGGGATGTTGTGCTGTACACGGCTGAATCTCTGAATGTACTTGCGCAGGGGCTCTCCTTCCTTCTGGGCGAGCAGATGAAGGTCACTCTCTTGGCCATGAGGTTTGTGGCTGCCTGTAAAGGCGCCGACAAACTGATGGCATAGGTCTGCCCAGGAGGATATGGAGTTGTCCGGCAAGTGCATGAGCCAGGATCTGACGTTGGGCTTGAGCACCAGCAGGAAGTAGTTGGCAAGGATCTTGTTGTCCCGCCCCCCGGCAGCCTGCACCGCGATGGTGTAGATGCTGAGGAACTCCGACGGATGCGACTTGCCATCGTACTTCTCTGGTACGTCTGGCTTGAAATTCTTCGTGCTGGGCCACTGGACTTGCCGCAGCTCACGAGTAAACGCAGGGCAACCTACCGCGTACGGCAAGTCGCCTGGTTCCCCTGGCACATGCATGTCGACAGAGGGCCCAGCGCATTGGTCTGATTGACGTCGCACTTCTCTTCGGTGCTCGATGCGAGTACGAGCGTCTTCTTGCTGTCGTTCATGAAGAACTTGGCGCTGATCGCGACGAGCTCGTGGATCTGATGACGCGGTGGAGTCGCTGTCGAGGTGGATCCGGCGAGTCGGCGATCTTGGCCTTCGGGGCGGGGAGTGCACAGTGGTTGCACCCCCACCAGTCTTGTCGCCACCGGCTCGTGCCTGGCTGACTTGCCGCGGCTGTGACGTGCTCAGCTGCCGTTGAGTGTCGCCGTTGGCGAAGCCGATGAGACTCTGAATGGTGGCCCTCCAGTCGTCGATCTTGTCTGCCGTTGGAGGGTAGTCCAGGAGCAGTTGAGCTCGCACCAAAGCTTCTACTGGAGTGGCGGGTGGCGGTGGCGAGCGGTGCGAGGAGTGGGATATGCTCGGACTTCTAACTATGTTAGAAGGAGCAGTATCCCGTCCAGGCGACCGTGCCTCGCTCGTGCCAGCATGTTGGCGTGCATGTTGGTCTTGAGCACTCCGAGATCCACCAGCTCGATCTTGGTCCAGCAAACGCATGGTACTGTGAGCACCATGACGCTACCGGTCCCGCGCCTCCTGAGATGGGCGCGGTGCATGTACGGACGCCGAGGTCTTGGAGTGCGCCCGGCCATTGCGGGAGCCGGCTACGCCGCCGATGGGCAGCGCAGCCTTGTCCTTGGACCTGGCAGCACTGTGAGCCCCTTCGTCGACGCCCGTTCTTCCGCCGGCGTCTGCCCCATCAGCCGTTTGCTCCGGCGGTGGTGGGTTCGGCGCGGACGGAGCAGCCGCCTCCGAAGCCTTCTTCTTCGGTGGCATGTCGATGAAGATGATGAAGATCTAGCTCGTGTGAACGCCGGATCTGGTTCACACAACCTCGATGCCCCCCTACCTGGCGCGCCAAAGATGCCGGGGTTCTGATCCACGAGCACCTATGGGACCGGTGGACCGAGTCCCTTTCGGTTCGGCGGGGGCGGAGGTCGCACGAAGAGCGGATCGAGGCGAAGCACACGAGCAGTTTACCCAGGTTCGGGCCACACGGATGCGTAAAACCCTACTCCTGCTTTGTGGTTTGTATTGAGTTCTTGCTCGGGAGCGCGGAGTGCTACAGTACACTCCAGCAGCTAACGAGACCGAGCGTGAGTGTTCTCTTTCTCCTAATCAGCCAACCCCTTCTACGTTGCGCATGGGCCTCCTTTTATATGCTCAAGGTGTCACCGACAGGTGGCAACGTAGACAAGGGTAAAAATGGGAAGGTGCTGCGGTAGGTATAGCTACCTGCTACAGTGTATCATACCTAACCCTGATGGCAGGGGACAAGGGCATTAAATGCCCGTCTGCGTCCTCTAAATAGTGCAAAAGGGACCGTCAGGGACGCCACCGCTCGCCATGATGGTGATCTTGTCAGTGCCGCTTGCCACCGCTCACCCCTGGCTGCACAGCCTCCCGCCACGTACACCTGGAAGGGTCCCAGAGCGACACGTTGGTGGATGTGCTGGAGCGCGGGCACAGAGTGGTAGCTTGCCGCGGCAAGCGCCTTGCCGCGGTCGTTGTCTTGTTGCGTCCGGGAGCTTGTCGCTCACCGGGCCTTGCCGGGACGCGTGGCGCGCCACGGCAAGTTCCTTGAGGTGCCTTGGTTGGCCTTCCCGGCAAGCTCCTCTTGTCGGGGTCTTGAGATGCCTTTGTTGGCCTTCCCGGCAAGCTCTTCTTGCCGGGGTCTTGAGATGCCTTTGTTGGCCTTCCCGGCAAGCTCCTCTTGCCGGGGTCTTGTCTCCTTGGCTTGGATACTTTGTTCTTTAATGGCTCCAAAGGAACCACGGAGGACCTTAGCGGTCACCCGGCAAGCCTTGCCGCGGGATGCTGCGACTGCCCGTGCACAAGTTCGGGATACTAAGGTACCCCTACTCTTGTACATCGACAAGAACTATCGCAAAAGTGCTCAACTACTACTAAATACAAGGGGAATACTAATAATATATGGTGGTCATCTAAAAATTTTGATCGGTGGAAGACTCCAGGATGTCTGCTCCAGCTTCGTCTTCAAAGTCATCATCACTAGGATCGGAATCGGTGTCATTGATGATGATGTAGTTGTTCGGGCAAGTGGAATCGTCATCTTCTACTCCCGGTGCTGGACCTCCCATGAATACTCCGATCTTCTTAACCAGGTCATTGTTCTTCTCCAGTAGTGTCTTGATTTCCTCCTCATATCCATCGCGTGTAAACTTGAGTTCTTTCTCCAGCTCGATGATCCTAGTCTTTGCCTTCTTCAAGTCCACCATGTCCGCGCACATCTGGTTCTCCTGACGTCGAATGTGCTGGTTTAACTCCTTGATGAAAGCTGCAATGGATCTATCCTTCTTGGTACTGATCACTTCCCATTGCTCGTCTCGGCGCCCACATATCTGGTAGATGGTGTCCTTAAGTTCCCTGTTGTAGACTTCTCCAATGCGTCCCATGGTAATGTGAGCTGCCATGCTCTTGCCTAGACCCCAGGTGGGTGCTTCGAAAGAAAATTCTATGGGTTTAGAAGTTGGCGAGAACGTCCTTCCTGGCACTTGTACTTGAATCGTCCAGCACTCCTCTTCTGGTAAGGTGGCTTTGTACGTCCCGGTGAAGCTTGGTATTCCAATGTTCAAGTACCTAGTGAATTCCTTCAAGTGTCATCCAAAAGGTGTGTCTTCATCCGGTTGTGCAAACTTGTCCTTCATCTCCGCCATCCTAAAGAGTAGAAAATGGAGAGGAGTCAAAAATGAGAAGAGAAGAGTGACCTATGGTTTACCTTAGTGGTCGTGTCCTACACTCATCGTGTGCTCTGATACCATCTTGTAGCGACCCGACCTCAAACGCTCAAGTCTCTGTGCTTCAGTGTCATCCCTGGATCGATAATGCTGACACACACAGTACTCGAGGATTTATAGCAGAGTAGCAATCACACACTTATTACATCGAATGTCTCCAAAGAGAACTTATTACAATAATATGGCTTAAGGCCATCTAATACGATAACAGCGGAAGGCTTGGAAGATAAAGTGAGTCCATCAACTCCAATGGCATAGCTGAGCTGCACGGCAATGACCTAACGAACCTTACTCCTCGTCTGAAACGTCTCCAACATAATATGTTGCAGCCCGAAAACCGGTTAGCACATGGAATATGCTGGCAAAATAACACAATAGAGCATGAACAGAATAATGCTATCACTACATGAATATTTGGCTGGTTGAAAGCTCTATGGTTATAGTTTTTTGTGAAAAGCCAATTTTTCCCTACAACAAAGGAATAGATTTTAACTTAACTATAATGGTGGTTGAAACATTGAGAAGGTACCCCCAACTCAATCCCAATTAAAGTAATTGATGAGATACATGTGATAACCCAAGTACTAGATACTCAAGATTATCCATAACCGGGGACACGGCTAACCATGATTAGATTTTACACTCTGCAGAGGTTTGCGCACTTTTCCCCACAAGACTCGATCGCCTCCATTGGATTTCTCGCACTACATGGTGTTTGAGAAACGGATGACCGAGACACAGTCTTTCAGAAACATTAACTCTGTACTCCGGGTAGACCATACCAAACCTACAAAACCCACTACCTGCTGATCTACCTCTTCAAGAGCTTCACGTAACTTACTCAACTATGCTAGAGCCCATAATAGCTTGTGGTTGCACACAGAAGTTTCTAGCATGAATCATCTCAGTTCCCTTTGAGCCTGGGTGGCGGTGCATAGGAAGATCACACGGGTACCCCGAGATTTCCAAAAAAATACAGACAACACTGGGTTCCCTAGGTGCCTCAATCCACCCAGATGTTAATTTAAGTTTCCACCTTAAGTTGAACCATTAAATAACAATCTCACATCTATCAAGGATTTCACTCAAACCCAAACCACGTCTACGAGCATAGCATAGCAATATAAGCAATGTGTAGAAGTAACTCCCAAGGGTTTGATAGTAACAGGGTAATAGGTTCTACCTCAATAACTACTTCCCAACCCACATGTTTATGACATCCTAATCATGAAATGTTTGAGGGGGTGTGAAACAAATGCATAAAAACTGGGTATGAAAGAGTACGATCAATGTGTTACATGCCTTGCCGACGATCCGCGAATCCTAGGGACTCGTAGTAACACGCTTCGCACTCCGGGAATTCTATCGCAAACAAACAATAGCACACATAAGCAATAAGGAAAGATGCACAAGAAAAACTCAAAGAAAAGAGGTTGACCAGAAAGTTCAACTTAAGAACTCCGGTTTGCAAAAAGAATCAAATCAAACGGGGCAACGAAACTCAAACGGCGAGAGAAACAAGATCCATTTACTAATCTGAACTAAAGTAAAATTTTACAGTATCAAAATCTTGTTTAAGTTGATTAAACATAAAGAGGGTCTCGAGACGAAGATCCAGGCACTTGAATTGCCTGATTCCGACTAACGAGCGAAAATTTAAAGAGAAACGAAAATCGGATCAGAGATCACGATCGAAAATAATCACAGTTAAATCTGATAAAAGAAAACTGACGGACAGACTAACGAACGAGCGTTCATTAGCTGTAACTGACGGGCAAAAACCTTTCATTTAAACGAACGTACGGACGAACGTCCGTTGATAGAAGAACCAGAAAAAACTGGCGAACCATTCTAAAAACGATCTAGGGTTTCTAAAAAATCCGGCGGCTCGAATCCGGCGCATTACCTCTCTGGTGAGGCTCCGGCAAGGCGGGGCTCGGGCGGCGGGGCGACGGTGGCGCGGGGCTGCGGTGAAGGGCGGCGGCAGCGGTGCGGCGGCGGCGAAGTGCGGTTTGCGGCGGCGCGGCTCGGGAGGCGAGGCGCTGCGGGCGGCGGGGTTCGGCGGCGGCGATTTGGGGCTCCAGGGGGCCCCAGGGTGGGTTTTAAAGGGGGAAGAGGCGGCGGCGGCTCCGACTTGGGGAGCGGGTCGGGGCGGTGGCGGCGGCTCGGACTCCTCCGAGTCCGGCGGTGGCACGGCTCGATGAAGGCGGCGGCGCGAGGCTGGGCCGGCCTGGCTCGGCTGGGCTTCGGCCCAGTCGGGCCGAATAGAAAAATAAATCCTAGAAAGTAAAATAAAAATCTAAAAATGCCAAAACAAATGTTCACCATCTAAATAAAATATTTAGAATGAGATGAACATTTTCTTGGCCCTAAAATGGAATTTTTGAAAACATGCAATTGTTCTAATGCAAATAAAATCCGAATAAAATCAAATAAAATCAAATAAAATCAAATGAATGATTTTAATATTTTTTTCTTCAATATTTCAATTATTTTGGAGAAGTCACATTATCTCCTCTCATTTATTTTAACATGAAATATTTTTCGGAGAGAAAAATAATTAAAATCAAAATCCTGGTTTCATTATTTGATAAAAAAATCAAATATGAAAACCGGGAAATCCCCAACTCTCTTCGAGGGTCCTTGAGTTGCTTAGGATATTGAGGATTGCGAAACGAAAATGCAAGAAAAATATGATATGCATGAATTGTCTATGTATAACATTCCAAATTGAAAATTTGGGATGTTATAGTTGTACACTAATCATCGCATTTTCTTCTTCATTCAATCTCATGGTGCTGCCGGCGCTGACACGGCGCGGCTCCATCCATGGCGGCGTCACCGGCCACTTCCTCCACGGTGTCGCTCCCTCGGCGGCGACGTCCACATCAGTAGGAGCTGCTGCCGCTTTAGCTCTCGCTCGCGCTGCTGCTCTGCTCTTGCTCTCGGTCCCATGCTAGGTCTGCTCTTGCTATAGCTCTTGGTCGCGCTGCTGCTCTCGCTCTTGCTCTTGCTTGCAATGCTGCTCTGATTTAGCTACACTTCAGTCGACTGAGTCGACTTTTGGGTCAGTCGATTTTCAGGGGGTGGGGGGGCGGCTCACCGGGGTAAAC
>NC_041382.1:710632975-710674977 GCF_002162155.2 Triticum dicoccoides | reverse complement strand
GCGGGGAGGGGGGCTCGCCAGAGAGGTACCCCACTATCTATCTTAGGGTTCAGGCTGGGGGCAGTGGTCGCCGGCGGTGGCGGGGTGTTGGCGGGGCGGTGGCGTGGGATCGCCGAAGAAAAAGCTCGGAATGGGGGGCCTAGAGGGATGGCCGGGGCGGCGGCGGACTGGCGGTGGGGAGTGTTTTTGGGGCGGGCGGGGCGGCGCACCGCCGGCCGCGGGCGTCGGGGGACTGGTGTTTGGCCGGTGGTGGCTGGCGGCTCAGGGGGTGGAGGTTGAAGATGAACCGCAGGCCCTTGATTTCGTATCCAACGGCTGCAAAATCGACTGGCCAGAGATGAAAAAGTCAGTCGACCGACGTGTAGCCTCACCTTGCTAGTGCGTTCAGTTTCGACAACGAAATTCAGTTTCGACAGCAAAATTCAGTTTCGATAGTTAAGTTCAGTTTCGATAGTTAAGTTCAGTTTTGATAGTTAAGTTCAGAGATGAGCTGTTGATGTATTTTACATCTAGCACTTCGTGGTTATGTATTTTACGTCATGTATTGGAGATGCTATTAGAATTCCACTCACGTTAACGTTGTTCGTTGTCTCTCTTGTGCTGCTTCAGCCTCGGCGTCGTACAACTCACCGAAGCTGCTCCAACGATGAAACCCTCCATCACAGTGGAGCAGTACCTCGGGCTCCATCTCTAGACGCCTAAGATCTTCTTCCCCTCCGTGGGTGTCAAAACCGGCGGATCTTGGGTAGGGGGTCCTGAACTGTGCGTCTAGGCCGGATGGTAACAGGAGGCAAGGGACATGAAGTTTTACCCAGGTTCGGGCCCTCTCGATGGAGGTAAAACCCTACGTCCTGCTTGATTAATGTTGATGATATGGGTAGTACAAGAGTAGATCTACCACGAGATCACAAAGGCTAAACCCTAGAAGCTAGCCTATGGTATGATTGTTGTTGTGTATGTTGTCCTACGGACTAAAACCCTCCGGTTTATATAGACACCGGAGAGGGTTAGGGTTACAGAAAGTCGGTTACAATGGTAGGAGATCTACATATCCGTATCGCCAAGCTTGCCTTCCACGCCAAGGAAAGTCCCTTCCGGACACGGGACGAAGTCTTCAATCTTGTATCTTCATAGTCCAGGAGTCCGGCTGAAGGTATAGTCCGGCCATCCGGACACCCCCTAATCCAGGACTCCCTAAGTAGCCCCTGAACCAGGCTTCAATGACGACGAGTCCGGCGCGCAGATTGTCTTCGGCATTGCAAGGCGGGTTCCTCCTCCAAGTACTTCATAGAAGATTTTGAACACAAAGATAGTGTCCGGCTCTGCAAAATAAGTTTCCACATATTGCCATAGAGAGAATAACATTTACACAAATCTAATCTGCTGACGTATTCCGTAGTGTGACACACCACGGCCAAGCCTTTATCCGAGTTGTTTCATTATCCCACCTCAGCGCGTCATGCGAGGTGGTTTCCTTGCCACGTCTTGTTAAAGCAGAGATAGTGTCCCCTTATTCCGGGATTCTCATCAATACGGGCGTGGGTAACCCAACCGCTGCTAGGACTCCTAGATTATAGGCAAGTCCAAACGGACACGGAGAGGACGCTTGATATTCACCCTCTTTATAAAGGGACAAGGCTTTTATTTTTCCCTCCCGTGCTCAATCGAATCCTTCCCCCACCTCAAGTTCAAGCGCCCAAAGTTCAGGTCAGGTGCTCCGAACCTTCAGTCATGTCCGGATCTAGCGTTCAAGGCCGATGGGTGCCTTCCTCCCTCACGGAAGAAGACATCAAAAAGTTGAGGGAGGCCAAATATCTGACCGCCGAGATTTTGCATCGGCTGCCTCCCCGAGGGCAGGCCGTCCCTACCCCCGAACCCAACGAGAACGTCGTGTTCGTCTCCCACTTCCTCCGAGGTCTAGGCCTTGCTCTAGATCCTTTCGTCAGGGGTTTGATGTTTTATTACAGGCTAGACTTCCATGATCTAGCTCCAGACTCCTTTCTTCATATCACGACATTTATTGTCATGTGCGAGGCCTTCCTCCAGGTTACCCCTCACTTTGGCCTATGGCTCAAGACCTTTGAAGTGAAGCCAAAGATGATCAAGGGGCAACATGCAGTGTGTGGAGGTGCCTCAATACGCAAGATGACGGGAGCTCCGTGGCCCAAAGGTTCCATCCCAGAGGTGTCTGAATTGTGGCAACAGGAGTGGTTCTACATCACGGCTCCTAGAAGCGCCAAGTGGGCGGCCGGCCCTATTTTCCGCTCGGGCCCTCCACCACAACTGATGTCATGGATCAGCAAAGGTCTGAGTTGGGGTCCAACCAAGGATGTGCCTATACTGCAAAGCCGCATTCGAGATCTCTTCAATGGAGATTTTAGTTTGGTTGCGGTAATACAAGTTATGCTGGTTCGTCAAGTCCAGCCTTGCAAACGCCGGCCTCTTCGCCTATGGGAGTTCAATCGCGAGGGACCGCGTGTCATTCAAAATTTTCTCGGCCTGACGCACGAGGAGATGTACAAGTCATTCTTCGGACCTCAGGTGGAATGTCTGGAAATCACTGAGGACGTGGGCCTAAGTAGCAACCGCGCCGCCGAACAGGTAAGTCATCTTCCGGCCGAACATACTATCTCTCCTTTGCTACGAAGTTATTTCTGAGAGTTGGCCTTTTTGACCAGGACTGGCTAACAAAGGCGAAGTTGATTCGGTGTTCGGCCCCCCTCCCCGAGGGTTTGGAAAATCCAGTATTGGAAAAGATGCTCCAGACCGCACCTTGCCCGGAGCCCTTGAAGGAAGATACTGTGGAGGATAATGTAGGTGGACGCGGGCCCCCAACGCTGCCCATTCTAGCCGAGGGAGCAAGTGTCTCCATGAAGGAAGACGACCAGAAGAGGAAAAGGACTGAAACCGGGGATTCGGAAGCCGAAGCTTCCAAACAGGAGAAGAAGTCTCCCACAGAGGGTCCTACCTTGGGGGGGCACCGTTGCCGCACAAAGTCCACGAGGGGATCAATTCTCCCGTGAGTCGTAGGTGACCCGAAATACTTTAATAGTACAGATATGCCATCTTTTTCTTCTGAGAAGATAACCACCGCATATATTTTTGTAGTTCGGGCCTTAGCCCCTCTCAAATGAGCTCGTCTTCGGGGGATCTTCTTCCAGAGATGATGGAGAGGAAACACCTCCTCCGGACTCCTCCGCTCGAGAAGTGAGCGACCCTAAAGTGTCGTCACGGAGGGCCTCTCCGAGTCCGGTGAGGCCAGAAGATAATCCCATTGACCCCCAAAGCTCCCAGTGTCCGGCTCACAAAGAGAGTAGACAAAAGAGTCCGGCACCGTCCAGTGTGCGATCGGATGTTCTTAGAGAGTTGGTGGGGCGAGCGGCCATCTCAGATGAACACCATGTGCTGATGAATACGGTGATGGAGAGAATATCGTCCGCCGAAAGCGGATTGCATGAAGATTTTATGAGTCTACTGACAAGCTTTGAGGTACGTAAAAGAATGTATGATAGTCCTGCACATGCTAGGTGTGCCCTGTGTAGACAGTAGCCCCTGAGAATCCGGTTGACATTGGAAACGACGACGAACAGAGGATCATATTCCCGGGTAATAACCATACTGCCTCTATGTGCAGGTGATGGAAGCTCCGGTGGCTAGCCGGACTAGCGAATTTGCCATTTAGAACGCCAGTTGGATGCGGCAGACGCTGACATCGAGCTTGTTAACAAAAGGCTTGATGAGGCATAGGGTAAGTGTCATTATCTGGTAAAGGCCACATAGGAAGAGCAACATGATGCCAGTATCTTTAATATGTTGTGACTGCAGATGGAGCTGCCACTATTGAAGCCTTGCGGGCAGAACATGCCCAAACCAAGGAACAAGCGAGGTTGGGTAATGCGGCTGCTTTGAAGGCGGTCGAAGAGTTGCAAGCCGAGAAGGCCGCGCATGGCGAGAGCTGAGACAAGATGGCCAAGATGGCCATAGAATTAGAAGCCGCCGCCGACCGTTGCCAGGTTCTTGAAAAGGAAAACCAAGCGAGGGCATCGGACCTTGAGAAGGCTGCTGCGACAAGGAAGGACCTCGGCTCTGCTATGAGGGCAAAGAAGGAGGAGCTGTGGGAAGCTGGGGATATTGTAGCTGGGAAATCCTTTATGTTGCGGAGGAAGTTCGGAGATCCACGGTATGCCCCTCTGGATCGGCTGTGGAGTTCGGAGGATGTATATATGGATTTGGCGGCGAGCGCTGCAGATGCGGCCAAGTATTTCCTGGGTCAGACGGACCGTGAAGTAGACCAGCTGTTTTGGAGACAATTCCATTCTCCCGAGCGTCCGCTTTCATTGACTGACCAATTAGCCGAATGGGCCGAACTAAATAGGTTGTCCGGACTCTCCATGAAGTCTGTTGTGGATCAG
Source organism: Triticum dicoccoides (assembly GCF_002162155.2). Taxonomy (NCBI): domain Eukaryota; kingdom Viridiplantae; phylum Streptophyta; class Magnoliopsida; order Poales; family Poaceae; genus Triticum; species Triticum dicoccoides. Next base: position 710,670,565 of record NC_041382.1, on the reverse strand, counting down.
CTATGGCCGGAAGGGTCAAAACCGAACAGCTATTTCAGCTTGGTGCAGCAGTTCCTTGACGTGGTGCCGTGCATTGATGCGATGAAGAGGTCGGCGTGCATAGAGGGTGCACAGATGGCCTTTGCCCATGTTAAGGCATACTGGGCGGAGATGGATGCTACCAATGTTGCAGCACGGGATTCGTCCATAGGTCGAAAGGCTGCTGAGCACTACTTTGAAGAAGTTCTTGAGGGTGCCCGTTTGATAGAGACCCAGTGCTCAAAAAATATTATGTTTGAGTGATATTTAATCTCATTGTAAGCGAAATGCTTTTATGAATTTTTATAAGGCTATTTTTATACTTTTGCCTGAAAGTAATATGATGCCTCCTGGGCGGCCGTTTATGTATACATGTGTATAACCTGAAAGATTGCAGTCGTCGGCTTCAAACCCCATGCATATAATGCGGAGGTGCTCGCAAAAACACGCGTTCACACTTAACCAACGTCTTGGTCCTATTAAGGAGGTGATAGCGGAGCGAGCGAGGCAACCAGACTATAATGCTTTAGAACTTTCACTTGGCCATAGGAGTTTGACAGTGGGGCTACTAGATAGCCCCTGGTGGCTCCGCAATCTCCCGATTCCGGGGTGCGTACATGCCTGGCCGGAAAACGGCCCTTCGTTAAGGCGGAGGAATTCTAACATTCCCGCAGGTCATCGAGTGGTTGACCAGTCTCGCGCTATATCATGACAGGCAATTTTCGGCTTTCTCTACTGAGGTGCTCGGCCGGATGAACCAGGGCACAATCGTAGTAGTTCTCCTGGTGCTACCTTAGCCGGTAAAGCGGAACGTAAGGCACCAAAATGCAGGAGCCGGACAAACCCAACATTTGACCAAAGATAATGATTCGGAGCTGGTGCATATAGGGCCTAACTCGCGACGTCGAACACTCCCTAAGGTATTCGGTCTTGGTGGTATAAACCGGGCCTAAATAGTGGCCTTTGTAAGAAGTCCCTTGTGTCCAGGTATGTGCATTGTTCTGGCGTGGCCACATGCCAAGACGTCAGCATCCTTCTCAACGGTGGATATGTATCAACAAGAGATAGTAAAAAAGGTTTACACAGGCTCTTAATCTAAAAGGAATCCTTGGAGCGGGTCCCTGCTGCACGTCTGCACCTGTGTCTCCGTTGTGCCGTATCCTGGATGGGTGTAGCACGATTATCGTCTGTAAAAGAGAGGAAGTTAAGTGAAAAAGTTGTCGTGCAAAAAGATAGAAATTGCCACTTGTCTGCGCGTGTTGAGCCCCTTGTATTAACAAATAGGGGTGTGACCACTTATTCGGTATAAATAGCAGTGCCGGACTTGATTAGTTGTGTCTGAGGTCTTGACGACCTATTGGATGCTTTCGCTGGTCCGGACGCCTTTAATGTGCGGCTGCCAAGGCAGCCTCACTCTCTTCGGCACGCAGAGAGCGCTTGATATTTCCGTGCACTGTAATGATGCCACGTGGACCGGGCATCTTGAGTGTGAGGGAGGCGTAGTGTGGTATTGCGTTAAAGCGAGCGAAAGCTTCGCGTTCGAGCAGTGCTTGATAGCCACTTTGAAACGGAGCGATGTGGAAAGTTAAATGCTCACGACAGAAGTTATCGGGGGAGCCGAATATAACTTGTAGTAAGAGGGAGCCCGTACAACGAGCCCCTGGGCTTGGCGTTACTCCTTTAAAGGTAGTATTGCTATGGCGAATTTGTGTTGGGTCTAACCCCATCCCGCGGATTGTATCCTGATATATTAGGTTTAGGCTACTGCCGCCGTCCATCAAGACTCGTGTGAAGTGATATCTGCCAATTACGGGGTCTAGTACCAGGGCAGCCCATCCCGCGTGTCGGATACTTGCTGAGTAATCGTGATGGTCGAAAGTGATCGGTTGAGACGACTAGTGGCAGGACTTCGCGGTGACAGGCACTTGGGTATATTTTCCTGGGAGTGCCGCGTTGTTTTTTCCCTTGATCACGTGTAACACGTTTACTGTTTTGACTTCTGGTGGAAATTTCTTTTGTTCCCCCATGTCTTACTTGGGGGGCTCGTCCTCATCTTCACTTGGTGTATCCTCCCCCTTGTGAACGGCGTTGAGCTTGCCGGACTGCTTGAAGACCCAACATTCTCTGTGGGTATGATTAGCGGGTTTACCAGGGGTACTATGGATCTGGCATACTTGGTCCAGAATTTTGTTGAGGCTGGACAGTTCATCCCTGGTGCCTTTAGGGGCGGCTTTTGACCTGGCCGGGATCTTTTGAATCCGGCATTTACTGTTGTGCCCTTCGTGTTGTCTTCTCTAATCCGGTGTTTGTTATTGTTGTTGCGCCATGATTTCCCGTTTCCATCTCTAACTTCAGATGTACTGGGGTCGCTAGTGCTGCATCTGGCTAGCCAGCTGTCCTCACCCACGCAAAAGTGGGTCATGAGGTTTGTTAATGCGGCCATGGTTCTCGGTTTATTTTGGCCGAGGTGTCTGACGAGCCATTCATCACGGACGCTATGCTTGAAAGCTGCCAAGGCTTCAGCGTCCGGACAGTCGACAATCTGGTTCTTTTTAGTAAGAAACCTGTTCCAAAGCTTTCGGGCTGACTCTCCGGGCTGTTGAGTTATATGACTCAAATCGTCCGCATCCAGAGGTCGGACATAAGTCCCTTGAAAATTTGCCCGAAAGCGTCTTCGAGCTCTTCCCAACTTCCAATGGAGCTTTCGGGGAGGCCTTTGAGCCAGTGATGAGCTGGCCCTTTGAGCTTGAGGGGTAAGTACTTGATGGCGTGGAGATCATCTCCTCGAGCCATATGGATGTGAAGGATGTAGTCCTCAATCCAGACCCCAGGGTCTGTTGTTCCGTCGTATTCCTCTATGTTTACGGGTTTGAATCCCTCTGGAAATTCATGGTCCAGCACCTCATCGGTGAAACATAGGGGGTGTGCGGCACCCCTGTAACGGGGTGTACCGCGTTGTTCGGATGTTTGTTGTGTTGCATTGTATGCTGGGGCGTGCTTGCGTGGTCCATAGATGGATCTTGTTGCGCCGTCCTTTGGGTGCGAGCCCTCGCATGGGTCGCGAATTGTATTGTGAGCGGCATTGTATGCCGCTCTGTGTTGGTAGAGGGGTCGTCTATCCGACCAGGTGGCTGCTTTGATATTTGGTTGTGGGGGGTCTGAGGCCTCCTCATCGAATTCGGGTAGCATCTTCCGCTTTGGGTAGCTCTTGGAGGGGCGATTGTCGCCGTACCTCGCTACTGTGTTGAGTATTTTGCTCCATCTGATGTGGAGTGTGTCTTGCGCAGCCTTGAGCCTTTGCGTCTGCTTTTTCAGACTCCTCGCGGTGGCAACAAGCCTTTTACGGGCAGTCTGCTGATCCGGGTGCCTTTCCGGCGTTACATCATCCGGACCATTATCCTTGATAGGATTTGTTTGTTCGGTTTGATTATCCGGATTGCCGTTGTTCGACAGCGGTTCGCCCTGCTCCAGCGCTGGGTCTGTGTGATCGCTATTTCTGTCGAGGCGGGATTTGGGGCGGCGCTTGCGTCGCCGCTTTGACTGCTTTTCAAGGGAACAAGCCTTCGGTGCGTCCTTCCGCTCCTCGTCGTCATCTTTTGGTGCGTCCACCATGTATACGTCATATGATGAGGTGGCGTTCCAGGGCCTGATAGGCGCTGGTTCTTCATCGTCTCCTTCATTGGCGTCCATACCGTCGATGTCTTCGGAGTCGAAGTCGAGCATGTCGGTTAAGTCGTCGACAGTGGCTACAAAGTGGGTGGTGGGTGGGCTTTGAATTTCTTCGTCGTAGGAATCCCAACCTTGCTGACCGTAGTCCGGCCAGGGCTCTCCTGATAAAGAGAGAGACTTAAGTGTCTTCAGAATATTGCCGAAAGGCGAGTGCTGAAAGATGTCCGCGGCAGTAAACTCCGTGATCGGCGCCCAATCGAATTCGATCGGCAGGGGCGCGGAGGGTTTGGAGTTCGGAGAGGAGTCCGGCTCCTTGGAGTCACGAGTCTCGCAGAGTGCGGGGCTGGTGTTCGGCTCGATCATCGTTGGGATCACAGCCCCCGAGGCAGCGTCCAACCACCCATCCTCGATCGGCGCAGTTAGCTCCGAATTAAGGGTCGAAGCCGATGCGGGTGCGGCCTCCAGGGCACTGTTTGGCGGCAGAGCTAGATCATGCTCGTCGTGACAGTGCGGTGTGCTCGGTAGTGGCTTGAATCTGTCGAAGATCAAGTCCCCGCGGATGTCAGCCGTGTAGTTTAAGCTTCCAAATCTGACATGACGGCCAGGGGCATAGCTTTCGATCTGCTCCAGATGGCCAAGTGAATTGGCCCGTAGTGTGAAGCCGCCGAAGATGAAGATATGTCCAGGGAGGAAGGTCTCACCCTGGACTGCATCACCATTGATAATCGTAGGAGCCATCAAGCCTGACGGCGACGACACAGAGGAACTCTCAATGAAAGCACCAATGTCGGTGTCAAAACCGACGGATCTCGGGTAGGGGGTCCCGAACTGTGCGTCTAGGCCGGATGGTAACAGGAGGCAAGGGACACGAAGTTTTACCCAGGCTCGGGCCCTCTCGATGGAGGTAAAACCCTACGTCCTGCTTGATTAATATTGATGATATGGGTAGTACAAGAGTAGATCTACCACGAGATCAGAGAGGCTAAACCCTAGAAGCTAGCCTATGGTATGATTGTTGTTGTGTATGTTGTCCTACGGACTAAAACCCTCTGGTTTATATAGACACCGGAGAGGGTTAGGGTTACACAAAGTCGGTTACAATGGTAGGAGATCTACATATCCATATTGCCAAGCTTGCCTTCCACGCCAAGGAAAGTCCCTTCCGGACATGGGACGAAGTCTTCAATCTTGTATCTTCATAGTCCAGGAGTCCGGCTGAAGGTATAGTCCGGCCATCCGACACCCCCTAATCCAGGACTCCCTTACCCTCCTCCGACAGCAAAGTCAGTTGGAGCATCCTCACCGGCCAACCCAATCACGCTGAGATCGACATGGCTTCGCCAAAGAGGTTGTACACTTGTTGCATCTCTTTTTTACTCTACATGTTATATATATTGTCCACTGAGCACACGGATTTGCTCCTTTAGTGTCTCCTTGAAAGAAAAAACGTAGGAATTTTAATTTTCACTTGTCCTCCTTTTCAAATTCCTATTCATGAAGCACAAGACTAAGAGATAGTAGCATAATATCATTATAACAGTACATTTTCTTGTGGTTTGACTTAATCTCACCATGCTTCTTTGCATCCTGTGATCTTCCAAGTGTTGTGAATCAAACACCCAGATTGGCAGAAATCCTGTGTTTTTAAATTCTCTGTTTTGCACGTGCATTCCTATCCTATTCCTGTCTATTTCCTATCCCTGCATTGTTGGAATCCTCCAATTCAAACGAGCCCTTATAGAATTACTTCTCTTACAGATAGTTGTCAAAGAAAACCTTGCGTGGTTTGTCCCGCTCCTGCTGCGCTGTCGTCCACCCCAGCTCAGCTGCTCCAATGACAGAAGGGTCCAGCACAGCAGGGATCCGACCTCCAGACTGTCTTTCGCCGCCTCAGATCATCTTCCCCGCCGCTGGCAGCCATGAAAACTGCATTACCATCATCAACCGAGCAGATTACCTCGAGGACTACACGAGTCCGCAAGAGAGGTCGCACTCTTTCGTGTCTGCTTACGTTATGCATCGCTTAATATTACATGCTACTTTATCGTCCTGTTCACCGATTAGACTCTGAGTCAGCTCCAAACTAATGGTGAAACTTGAGTTTTTAAATGGTTGTGGGGTACATATCGGGGCCACTATCAATAGTATCTATCTACTATCTGGTTAATCTCCGGTGTCTACTATGAGTTTCATGTTGGGTGGGAAACAAACAATAAAGAAACCATTATCTGTATTTTTTAACTGAAGCCATCATCTGCCTGCTATTATTGGTTTTGGGTCTATCCACAGGTTGCTACCATCACTCTAGATTTCTGCATGCACTCCTTACATAATCTCACTATGTTTTATTCCTATGCATGACAGTTATTGTAAACAATGGAACTGAACATGTAGAGAAAAAGAGACGAGCCTTGCGTGGCAATAAAATTTCATGCAGACGTCTGGTAGGCGCAAAGGCAGCCCCCCTCCACGCATTTCGGATTTTAAACGAGAGGAAGATATCTGTTCTAAGGGGGATTCAGAAGGAGAAGACAACTCCTATTTACCCCCTAAGGTCTTCGCTCTAACTTGGCATGCTGATGTTGGTTATATCATGCATATGGTGTGTTGCATTGCTTACTTTATACATCAAACATGTCATCTGCTTAGTTTAGACATCCTTTGTGCGAATGCCATCTGTTTAGTTTATTCATCGTTTATGTGAATTATGCAAGGCCATCTTGTTTAGCCAGGCATCATATATGTGAATTTTGCAATGCCATCCTGCTTAGCCAGTCATCTTATATGTAAATTATATCAGGCCATCCTTTTTTTCGTTACATATTACATTTGTCAACAATGTTAGTACATTCAACTGCTCTTTGTGTGCATCAGCCATTTGACATGGTGATGGCAAATTCTGGAGTGAAAATAAGGTCTTCAGAGCAGACTATGCTATCTGACGAAGCGCATATCTCGCTGGTTACGGATAGCTCCTCAGAGGAGGATTCAGAGACAGATGACCAGTCCTATTCCCCCCTCCCCCCGAGGTGTATGCTCTAACTTGGCAGGGTTATGTTGCTCATATCGTGCGTATGGTGTCTCGCATTGCTATGTCATTTGATTAGTTTAGACATGCTTTGTGTGAATGCCACCTGTTCAGTGTCTAATTACCATATATGTGAATTATGCATTGCCATCTTGTTGCAAGACAATATATATGTGAATTATACAATTCTATCTTGTTGCAAAGGCATTATATATGTGAATTATGCAATGCCATGCTGTTTAGCCAATCATCATGTATGTGAATTATATCATAATATCATTTTTTTGTATTACATGTTCCATTTGTCGACGACGTTTGTATATTCAACTACTCTTCTTGTGCATCAGCCATTTAAAGCGGTGATGGAAGTATCTGGAGTGAAAACAAGGTATTCAGAGTAGACAATGCTACCTGCTGAAGCAGACATCTTGCTGGTTACAGAGAGCTCCTTAGAGGAGGATTTAGAGACTGATGACCAGTCCTATTTCCCCCCTGAGGTCTATGCCACCCATGTCATGCATGTTGTCTTGCATTGCTTAGTTTTTACATCATATATGGATTGCCATCTGCTTACTTGCTTACTATATAAATCATATATTTGAGTTATATCATGACATCATGTTTACATAGTACATAGCATCATCTATCTGAATTATGGCATGGCAACCCATTTAATAAAGACATCATATAGTTATATCATCTCATCCTGTTTAGTGTTTACAGTCATCATATTTTGAATTATGGCATTCTATCCATGAATATATGTGAATTATGGCATGCCAACCTATTTAATAAACACATTATATAGTAATGTCATGTCATCCTGTTTACATAGTCTCATATTTTGAACTATGTCTTTCCATCTTTTTTAGTTAGCCATCATAATGTGAAATTGTGTCATGCTATCCTGTTTAGTTAGCCATCATATATGTGAAATTGTGTCATGTTATCCTATTTGGTTAGACAACATAAATATGAATTATTTCATGCCCTCTTTTATTCCCCAGTATCGATTGCACCTGTCTATCATACAATGTCTATACTTTCAATTACTTTTCTTGTTTACCAGCCATTTGAATTGGAGAGCGTGATGGCAGTATCTAAGGGAGTAACAACACGGTCTTCAAAAAAGATAGTGCTACTAGTTGATGCAGATAGAACCATGGTTGTACTTTCCCAAGGACCAGATCCACCACACATAACCCAGACTCTCGTATATTGTACCCCTACGCAGTTGGACAGAGAACCAGCTACACCCCTTCTAACCCAACCCCGGCAGATAGTAACCCAGTTCCAGTTGACACAGCACCGTCTCCACCAGAGAGCACCCAAACACGAGCAGTTAGTAAGGGAACTGCAGTGCCCAAATCACGAGGACCACCACTCCGAATCCCAACTCAACGCTTAAATGAGAAGAAGATTTGTTCTCAGGCCAGGTTCTGTAGCTATGGTTCATACTCCTTTGCTCTTGCATTACTGTATTTACTCATACCAACTATTTTCAAATTTGAAGGATGGAATTGTAACTCCAATGGCGCAACAGGTATGTTTTAAACCTGTTTCTTTAACTGGTTTGCTGTTGTAACCTGCTCTATGTTGATTTCAGTTTCAATTGAATAAACAGTTATGTTCTCATGTCATGCACATTACAAGTGTTGTTATTGCTCTATAGTTACCCACACTTATATTCTGTCTATTCTGCTTTGTCTTGAACAAATATTATTTGAACTGTGTCTCTATCTTGATTTGGCAACAAAAACTAGAATGATATAGACCATAAAGTGACCATGGTACATACATATATGTTTGTTTCATGATGTTATCCTGTCCACTTTACTACTGAACTCATTTACCAAAATGAGTTTCATATACAACATGGTAAACATGTGATGTGTCTGCTTGTTTCTCTTTTAGAATGCGGACAAAATATTGGAGAACAGTACCTCGTTATCCAATGGTAAAGGAAGTAATGCAGATAAGGTTCAAGATAGTGAGACATCCCTGTTGGTCTCCAAGAAAGCTGATAAAAACTATCTTGACGATAGTGAGGGAACCAAAAGTCCTGTCTTGATGTAGTGTTCGAGTTAATGGCTACTACTGCTGGCACAAGCTCTTCGAACTCGCTGCCTAAATCAGTTCGTCTTCTTGAGTCTCAACTTTAAGTTGAAAGACATCGATCAGATGTGCTGCGACAGGAAGTTGAAGGACCGAGGAAGTCCGTACAGAATTCAGATGCATATTTTTTGGTGGAACAGCAAGCGCTGGAGGATTTAAGCGCCAAACAAGAGAAAGTTAATAAGCTTGCTAAGCATCTTGCCAGCATTATGGGTACCCAGGATATTGTTTCTTGAGATCATCTGAAGTGGTTTTAGTTCTAGATTTGTTTTGCTGCGGTGTTTATTTGCGTTGGTCGCCAACTTTGACAACCAGTGTATATGATATGCTGCTTTGTTCCCTATATTTGATGCCCAGTGGATGTAATATGTGTAATAGCCATGATAGCCTAGCATTAGTTGCTTGCTTATTTATTTCCTTGTTGTCTTGTTTATTTGTTTGCTTGTAGTCATTGCAGTTCTTTTTCCGCGGTTAGCTAGTGGCTGCAATAACCTATTTTTTAAAGCTAGGCCACAATAACCATGGGCTAATATTTACTGTAGTCACACCGGGCCTCCTACTAGCCATAGAAACAGTGGGCCTTCTACAGGCCGTAGAAACAATGGGCCTTCTGCGGGCCATATCATCAATGGGCCTTATACGGGTCGTATGATCGATTGGCCAAACATGGGCCAAACAAACCGGATTATGGTCGTAAACGGGCTAGAGTTGGAATCGTCCGTTCATGGGCCGACCATAACGGGCCATCGTTAATAGGCCATATTTGATGATGCTATGAAAATGGCCCAATGTATTAACGGACCACAATCGGGCCGACTGTAACCACGGGCTGAAGTTGGCCCACAAGCAGAAAATGACAATAATGGGCCGTAAGTAAACGAATGCTGGAAATGAGCCTAAGAATAAATGGGCTCTGAGAAGGCCGAAAGATAACATGGGCCGGAAGCGGCCCACCGAAATAATGGGCCGTTAATGGGTATAAAGTGATACACTGTTCATTACGGGCCAGTTTCACCACGGGCCGTTAATGGGTGTAAAGTGATACACTGTTCATTATGGGCCAGTTTCACCACGGGCCGTTAATAGGCCAAGAGTTACATAGGGCCTCATTTGGGCCGAAAGACGTCATGGGCCATACATGCGCTAGAAGTGAAAACGGGCTGGAATCATATTGGATGGCCCAGATGACGCTACTGGGCCTAATTCGGATAGGGTGTAACAGGCCTTGGGTTAGCGGGCTGTAAATGGGCTATATGCGAACATGCCGTTAACAGGCTTTCCATGGGCCGGCCCGCCACCTTTTGACCAAGTCAAATGGGCCGGCCTTTTCACAAGAATGGGCCTCTGTTGGGCCGTGCCACGTGTCGACGTATCATAGGCACCTTTCGTCCAATGAGTAGATGACATCTCTCCCAACGATGAGCCGACACGTGTTTCCTCCAGCCAATGATGATTTTACACATGGAAAATCCCCATTGGTCGGGGCTGTTAATGGGTTATCGGATCCAAAACCCGACCCGATAGCTTAACGGCGTTGCGTTACGCTCGATGCCACATGTCGGTCACCCTTGACGAAAGCACTTCTGTGACGCGTGATTTATCATCATGGAAGTGGAAACGTCCGTGATGATAATTTTGGTAATGTCATGGAACACTTCTACGACAGCACAGGTATGACTATCTTGATTCTGTCATAAAATCGTCATGGATGTACATGCACGACAAAAAACGCGACCTACTGTGACAAACACGTATCATCACGGAAGTGTATTTTTTGTAGTGATGATTTGAGTCTTTGATTTTTAGTTTACCACAATCATCCTTGCTGTACACACCTTTTGAGAGAGCCATACATGATTTGGAATTTGTTAGAATACTCTATGTGCTTTGCTTATATCATTTGAGTTATATCGTTTTGCTCTAGTACTTCACTTATATCTTTTAGAGCACGGTGGTGGATTTGTTTTATAGAAACTATTGATCTCTCATGCTTCACTTATATTATTTTGAGAGTCTCAAATAGCATGGTAATTTGTTTAAATAATCCTAATATGCTCGGTATTCAAGAATAGTAAAAACTTTCCTATGAGTGTGTTGAATGCTATGAGAAGTTTGATGCTTGATAATTGTTTTGAGATATGAAGATGGTGATATTAAAGTTGTGCTAGTTGAGTAGTTGTGAATTTGAGAAATACTTGTGTTAAAGTTTGTGATTCCCGTAGCATGCACGTATGGTGAACCGTTATGTGAAGAAGTTGGAGCATGATTTATTTTTTGATTGTCTTCCATATGAGTGGCAGTCGGGGACGAGCGATGGTCTTTTCCTACCAATCTATCGCCCTAGGAGCATGCACGTAATACTTTCCTTAGATAACTTGTAGATTTTTGCAATAACTATATGAGTTATTTATGACTAATGTTGAGTCCATGGATTATACGCACTTTTCTTCCTCCCACCATTGCTAGCCTCTCTAATACCGCGCACCTTTCGCGGTATCATACACCCACCATATACCTTCCTCAAAACAGCCACCATACCAGCCTTTTATGGCATTTCCATAGCCATTATGAGATATATTTCCATGCAACTTTCCACCATTCCGTTTATTATGACACACTCCATCATTGTCATATTGCTTAGCATGATCATGTAGTTGACATCGTATTTGTGGCAAAGCCACCATTCATAATTCTTTCATACATGTCACTCTTGATTCATTGCATATCCCGGTATACCGCTGGAGGCATTCATATAGAGTCATATTTGTTCTAATTATCGAGTTGTAATTGTTGAGTTGTAAGAAAATATAAGTGTGATGATCGTCATTATTAGAGCATTGTCCCAGTGAGGAAAGGATGATGGAGACTATAATTCCCCCACAAATCGGGATGAGACTCCGGACGAAAAATAAAAAAAAGAGAAAAGAGGCCATAAAAAAAGAAAAGGCCCAAATAAAAAAATGAGAGAAAAAGATAGAAGAGACAATGTTACTATCCTTTACCACACTTGTGCTTTAAAGTAGCACCATGATATTCATGATAGAGAGTCTCTCATTTCGTCACTTTCATATACTAGTGGGAATTTTTCATTATAGAACTTGGCTTGTATATTCCAATGATGGGCTTCGACAAAATGCCCTAGGTCTTCATGAGCAAGCAAGTTGGATGCACACCCACTTAGTTTCTTTTGTTGAGCTTTCATATACTTATAGCTCTAGTGCATCCATTGCATGGCAATCCCTACTCACTCACATTAATATCTATTAATGGGCATCTGCATAGCCCATTGATACGCCTAGTTGATGTGAGACTATCTTCTCCCTTTGTGTCTTCTCCACAACCACCATTCTATTCCACATATAGTGCTATATCCATGGCTCATGCTCATGTATTGCGTGAAGATTGAAAAAGTTTGACAATGTCAAAAGTATGAAACAATTGCTTGGCTTGTCATCGGGGTTGTGCATGATTTAAATATTTTGTGCGGTGAAGATAGAGCATAGCCAGACTATATCATTTTGTAGGGATAACTTTCTTTGGCCATGTTATTTTGAGAAGACATAATTGCTTAGTTAGTATGCTTGAAGTATTATTATTTTTATGTCAATATGAACTTTTATCTTGAATCTTTCGAATCTGAATATTCATACCACAATTAAGAAGAATTACATTAAAATTATGCCAAGTAGCACTCCACATCAAAAATTATCTTTTTCATCATTTACCTACTCGAGGACGAGCAGGAATTAAGCTTGGGGATGCTTGATACGTCTCCAACATATCTATAATTTTTGATTGCTCCATGCTATTTTATCTACTGTTTTGGACATTATTGGGCTTTATTACCCACTTTTATATTATTTTTGGGACTAACCTATTAACCGGAGGCCCAACCCAGAATTGATGTTTCTTTGCCTATTTTAGGGTTTCGAAGAAAAGGAATATCAAACGGAGTCCAAACGGAATGAAACCTTCGGGAACGTGATTTTCTCACCGAACATGATCCAGGAGACTTGGACCTTACGTCAAGAAATAAAGGAGGAGGCCACGAGGTAGGGGCGCGCCTACCCTCCCCCCCCCCCAGGCACGCCTTCCACCCTCATGGCCCCCCTGTTGCTGCACCGACGTACTCCTTCCTCCTATATATACCTACGTACCCCCAAACGATCAGATACGGAGCCAAAAACCTTATTCCACCGCCGTAACTTTCTGTATCCACGAGATCCCATCTTGGGGCCTGTTCTGGAGCTCTGCCGGAGGGGGCATCCATCATGGAGGGCTTCTACATTAACACCATAGCATCTCCGATGAAGTGTGAGTAGTTTACCTCAGACCTTCGGGTCCATAGTTATTAGCTAGATGGCTTCTTCTCTCTTTTTGGATCTCAATACAATGTTCTCCCCCTCTCTTGTGGAGATCTATTCGATGTAATCTTCTTTTTGTGGTGTGTTTGTTGAGACCGATGAATTGTGGGTTTATGATCAAGATTATCTATGAACAATATTTGAATCTCCTCTGAATTCTTTTATGTGTGATAGGTTATCTTTGCAAGTCTCTTTGAATTATCAGTTTGGTTTGGCCCACTTGATTGATCTTTCTTGCAATGGGAGAAGTGCTTAGCTTTGGGTTCAATCTTGCGGTGTCCTTTTCCAGTGACAGTAGGGGCAGCAAGGCACGTATTGTATTGTTGCCATCGAGGATAACAAGATGGGTTTTTTAATCATATTGCATGAATTTTCCCTCTACATCATGTCATCTTGCTTTAAGGCGTTACTCTGTTTCATGAACTTAATACTCTAAATGCATGTTGGATAGCGGTCAATGAGTGGAGTAATAGTAGTAGATGCAGGCAGGAGTCGGTGTACTTATCTCGGACGTGATGCCTATATACATGATCATACCTAGATATTCTCATAACTATGCTCAATTCTGTCAATTGCTCAACAGTAATTCGTTCACCCACTGTAAGATACTTATGCTCTTGAGAGAAGCCACTAGTGATACCTATGGCCCCCGGGTCTATCTTCATCATATTAATCTTCCAATACTTAGTTATTTCATTTGCTTTTTCTTTGCTTTTATTTTACTTTGCATCTTTATCACAAAAATACCAAAAATATTATCTTATCATATCTATCAGATCTCACTCTCGTAAGTGACCGTGTAGGGATTGACAACCCCTTATCGCGTTGGTTGCGAGGATTTATTTGTTTGTGTAGGTACGAGGGACTCGTGCGTGGCCTCCTACTGGATTGATACCTTGGTTCTCAAAAACTGAGGGAAATACTTACGCTACTTTGCTGCACCGCCCTTTCCTCTTCAAGGGAAAACCAACGCAAGTGCTCAAGAGTCATCCGAAGCAGTGTCATCCGGTTTCCGGTTTGTGACTTAGAGTCATCCGAAGCAGTGTTAAAGCTTGCATCGACGTAACCGTTTACGATGAGCTCTTTGTCACCTCCATATATGAGAAACATATCCTTAGTCATTTTCAGGTATTTCAGGATGTTCTTGACCGCTGTCCAGTGATCCACTCCTAGATTACTTTGGTACCTCCATGCTAAACTTATAACAAGGCACACATCAGCCCTGGTACACAACATTGCATACATGAGAGAGCCTAAGGCGGAAGCATATGGTACACCTTTCATTTTCTCTCTATCTTCTGCAGTGGTCGGGCATTCAGTCTGACTCAACTTCACACCTTATAATACAGGCAAGAACCCTTTCTTTGCATGATCCATTTTTAACTTCTTCAAAACTTTATCAAGGTATGTGCTTTGTGAAAGTCCAATCAAGCGTCTTGATCTATATCTATAGATCTTGATGCCCAATATATAAGCAGCTTCACTGAGGTCTTTCATTGAAAAATTATTATTCAAGTATCCTTTTATGCTATTCAGAAATTCAGTATCATTTCCGATCAACAATATGTCATCTACATATAATATCAGAAATGCTATGGAAGTCCCACTCACTTTCTTGTAAATACAGGCTTCTCCAAAAGTCTGTATAAAACCATATGCTTTGATCACACTATCAAAGCGTATATTCCAACTCTGAGAGGCTTGCACCAGTCCATAAATGGATCGCTGGAGCTTGCACACTTTGTTAGCACCTTTTGGATCGACAAAACCTTCTGGTTGCATCATATATATACAACTCTTCTTTAAGATATCCATTAAGGAATGCAGTTTTGACATCCATTTGCCAAATTTCATAATCATAAAATGTGGCAATTGCTAACATGATTCGGACCAACTTAAGCATCGCTATGGGTGAGAAGGTCTCATCGTAGTCAACTCCTTGAACTTGTCGAAAACCTTTCGCAACAAGTCAAGCTTTGTAGACAGTAACATTACCGTCAGCGTCAGTCTTCTTCTTGAAGATCCATTTATTCTCTATGGCCTGCCGATCATCGGGCAAGTCAACCAAAGTCCACACTTTGTTCTCATACATGGATCCCATCTCAGATTTCATGGCTTCAAGCCATTTTGCGTTATCTAGGCTCATCATCGCTTCCTCGTAGTTCGTAGGTTCGTCATGGTCAAGTAACATGACTTCCAGAATAGGATTATCGTACCATTCTGGTGCGGATCTTACTCTGGTTGACCTACGAGGTTTGGTAGTAACTTGATCAGAAGTTTCATGATCATCATCATTAGCTTCCTCACTTACTGGTGTAGAAATCACTGGAACTGATTTTAGTGATGAACTACTTTCCAATAAGGGAGAAGCTACAATTACCTCGTCAAGTTCTACTTTCCTCCCACTCACTTCTTTCGAGAGAAACTCTTTCTCTAGAAAGGATCCATTCTTAGCAACAAATATCTTGCCTTCGGATCTGTGATAAAGGTGTACCCAACAGTCTCCTTTGGGTATCCTATGAATACACATTTCTCCAATTTGGGTTCGAGCTTATCAGGTTGAAGCTTTTTCACAAAAGCATCGCAGCCCCAAACTTTAAGAAACGACAACTTGGGTTTCTTGCCAAACCACAGTTCATAAGGTGTCGTTGATACGTCTCCAACATATCTATAATTTTTGATTGTTCCATGCTATTATATTATCTGTTTTGGATGTTACTGGGCTTTATTTTACAATTTTATATTATTTTTGGGACTAACCTATTAGCCCAAGGCCCAGTGCAAATTGTTGTTTTTTGCCTATTTCAGTGTTTCGCAGAAAAGAAATATCAAACGGAATCCAAACGGAATGAAACCTTCGGGAACCTGATTTTTGGAACAAATGTGATCCAGAGCACTTGGAGTGGACGTCAAGAAACAAACGAGGAGTCCACGAGGCAGGGGGTGCTACCTCTTGAGCACTGCGTTGGTTTTCCCTTGAAGAGGAAAGGGTGATGCAGCAAAGTAGCATAAGTACTGTTCTCAGTTTTTGAGAACCAAGGTATCAATCCAGTAGGAGGCCGCGCACGAGTCCCTCACACCTACACAAACAAATAAATCCTCGCAACCAACGCGATAAGGGGTTGTCAATCCCTACACGATCACTTACGAGAGTGAGATCTGATAGATATGATAGGATAATATTTCTGGTATTTTTATGATAAAGAGAAATAAAAGATGCAAAGTAAAATAAATGGCAAAGGAAATAACTAAGTATTGGAAGATTAATATGATGGAAGTTAGACCCGGGGGCCATAGGTTTCACTAGTAGCTTCTCTCAAGAGCATAAGTATTTACGATGGGTGAACAAATTACTATTGAGCAATTGACAGAATTGAGCATAGTTATGAGAATATCTAGGTATGATCATGTATATAGGCACCACGTCCGCAACAAGTAGACCGGCTCCTGCCTGCATCTACTACTATTACTCCACACATCGACCGCTATCCAGCATGCATCTAGAGTATTAAGTTCAAGAGAACAGAATAACGCTTTAAGAAAGATGACATGATGTAGAGGGATAAACTCATGCAATATGATATAAACCCCATCTTGTTATCCTCGATGGCAACAATACGATACGTGCCTTGCTGCCCCTACTGTGCCTGGGAAAGGACACCGCAAGATTGAACCCAAAGCTAAGCACTTCTCCCATTGCAAGAAAGATCAATCTAGTAGGCCAAACCAAACTGGTAATTCAAAGAGACTTGCAAAGATAACCAATCATACATAAAAGAATTCAGAGAAGATTCAGATATTGTTCATAGATAAACTTGACCATAAACCCACAATTCATCGGTCTCAACAAACACACCGCAAAAGAAGATTACATCGAATATTTCTCCACAAGAGAGGGGGAGAACTTTGTATTGAGATCCAAAAAGAGAGAAGAAGCCATCTAGCTAATAACTATGGACCCGTAGGTCTGAAGTAAACTACTCACACTTCATCGGAGGGGCTATGGTGTTGATGTAGAAGCCCTCCGTGATCGACGCCCCCTCAGGCGGAGCTTCGAAAAAGACCCCAAGATGGGATCTCGTGGATACAGAAAGTTACAGCGGTGGCATTAGGGTTTTGGCTCCATATCTGGTAGTTTGGGGGTACGTAGGTATATATAGGAGGAAGGAGTACGTTGGTGGAGCAACAGGGGGCCCACGAGGGTTGAGGGCGCTCCTGGGGGTTAGGAGCGTCCCCCTACCTTGTGCCTTCCTTGTTGATTGCTTGACGTAGGGTCCAAGTCCTCTGGATCATGTTCGTTCCGAAAATCACGTTCCGGAAGGTTTCATTCCGTTTGGACTCTGTTTGATATTCTTTTTCTACGAAACCCTAAAATAGGCAAAAAAATAGCAATTCTGGGCTGGGCCTCCGGTTAATAGGTTACTCCCAAAAATAATATAAAAGTGTATAATAAAGCCCAATATTGTCCAAAACAGAATATAATATAGCATGGATCAATCAAAAATTATAGATACGTTGGAGACGTATCAGGGGGCGCACCCTCCCCCCTCATGGGCCCCTCGTGACTCAACTGACCTACTTCTTCTTCCTATATGTAATCATATACCCTGAAAACATCCAGGAGCACCACGAAACCCTATTTCCACCGCCGCAACCTTTTGCACCCAAGAGATCCCATCATGGGGCCTTTTTCGGAGCTCCACCGGAGGGGGCATCGATCACGGAGGGCCTCTACATCATCTCCATGGCCCCTCCAAAGATGTGTGAGTAGTTATTTCAGACCTTCGGGTCCATATTTATTAGCTAGATGGCTTCATCTCTCTCTTTGAATCTCAATACAAGGTTCTCCTCGATCTTCTTGGAGATCTATTCGATATAACTCTTTTTGTGGTGTGTTTGTCGAGATCCGATGAATTGTGGGTTTATGATCAAGACTATCTATGAACAATGTTTGATTCTTCTCTGAAATCTTTTATGCATGATTCGTTATCTTTGCATGTCTCTTCGAATTATCAGTTTGGTTTGGCCTACTAGATTGATCTTTCTTGCAATGGGAGAAGTGCTTAGCTTTGGGTTCAATCTTGCGGTGCTCGAGCCCAGTGACAGAAAGGGAAACGACACGTATTGTACTGTTTCCATCAAGGATAAAAAGATGGGGTTTATATCATATTGCTTGAGTTTATCCCTCTACATTATGTCATCTTACCTAATGTGTTACTCTGTTCTTATGAACTTAATACGCTAGACGCATGTTGGATAGCGGTCGATGTGTGGAGTAATAGTAGTAGATGCAGGCAGGAGTCAGTCTACCTGTCATAGACGTGATGCCTATATACATGATCATGCCTAGATATTCTCATAATTATTCTCTTTTCTATCAATAGCTCGACAGTAATTTGTTCACCCACCGTAATACTTATGCTATCTTGAGAGAAGCCACTAGTGAAACCTATGGCCCTCGGGTCTATTCTCCAACATATTAATCTCCCATCAACAAGCTATTTCTATTACCTTTTATTTTGCAATCTTTACTTTTAATATCTATCATAAAAATACCAAAAATATTATCTTATCATCTCTATCAGATCTCACTCTCGTAAGTGACTGTGAAGGGATTGACAACCCCTTTATCGCGTTGGTTGCGAGGTTCTTATTTGTTTTTGTAGGTACGAGGGACTTGCATGTGGCCTCCTACTGGATTGATACCTTGGATCAAAAAACTGAGGGAAATACTTACGCTACTTTGCTGCATCACCCTTTCCTCTTCAAGGAAAAACCAACGCAGTGCTCAAGAGGTAGCAGTCGTCTCGACGGATTTAGATGGTGCCCTATTTAATGTGAATGCAGCCATCTCTAAAGCATAACCCCAAAATGATAGCAGTAAATCAGTGAGAGACATCGTAGATCGCACCATATCTAATAAAGTGCGGTTACGACGTTCAGACACACCATTACGTTGTGGTGTTCCAGGTGGCATGAGTTGTGAAACTATTCCGCATTGTTTCAAATGAAGTCCAAACTCATAACTCAAATACTCACCTCCACGATCAGATCATAGAAACTTGATTTTCCTATTACGATGATTTTCCACTTCACTATGAAATTCTTTGAACTTTTCAAATGTTTCAGACTTAAGTTTCATCAAGTAGATATACCCATATCTGCTCAAATCATGTGTGAAGGTGAGAAAATAATGATATCTGCTGCGAGCTTCAATGTGCATTGGACCACATACATCTGTATGATTTCCAATAACTCTTTTGCTCGCTCCATTGTTCTGGAGAACGGAGTTTTAGTCATCTTGCCCATGAGGCATGGTTCGCAAGTACCAAGTGATTCATAATCAAGTGATTCCAAAAGTCCATCAAAATGGAGTTGCTTCATGCGCTTTACACCAATATGACCTAAATGGCAGTGCCACAAATAAGTTGCACTATCATTATCAACTTTGCATCTTTTGGCTTCAATACTATGAACATGTGTATCACTACTATCAAGATTTAGTAAAATAGACCACTCATCAAGGGTGCATGACCATAAAGATATTACTCATATAAATAGAACAACCATTATTCTCTGATTTAAATGAATAACCATCTCGCATTAAACAAGATCCAGATATAATGTTCATGCTCAACGCTGGCACCAAATAACAATTATTTAGGTCTAAAAACTAATCCCTAAGGTAGATGTAGAGGTAGCATTCCGACGGCGATCACATCGACTTTGGGACAATTTCCCACGCGCATCGTCACCTCGTCCTTAGCCAATCTTCACTTAATTCGTAGCCCCTATTTTGAGTTGCAAATGTTAGCAACTAAACCAGTATCAAATACCCATGCACTACTGCGATCATTAGTAAGGTACACATCAATAACATGTATATCAAATATACTTTTCACTTTGCCATCCTTCTTCTCCACCAAATACTTGGGGCAGTTCCACTTCCAGTGACTAGTTCCTTTGTAGTAGAAGCACTCAGTCTCAGGCTTAGGTCCAGACTTGGGTTTCTTCACTTGAGCAACAACTGGCTTGATGTTCTTCTTGAAGTTCCCCTTCTTCCCTTTACCCTTTTTCTTGAAACCGATGGTCTTGTTGAACATCAACACTTGATGCTCCTTCTTGATTTCTACCTTTGCAACCTTTAGCATTGCGAAGAGCTCAGGAATAGTCTTATCCATCCCTTGCATATTATAGTTCATCACGAAGCTCTTGTAGCTTGGTGGCAGTGATTGAAGAACTATGTCAATGACACTATCATCAGGAAGATTAACTCCTAGTTGAGTCAAGTGGTTGTGGTACCCAGACATTCTGAGTATATGTTCACTAACATAACTATTCTCCTCCATCTTGCAGCTGTAGAACTTATTGGAGACTTCATATCTCTCAATCCAGGCATTTGCTTGAAATATTAACTTCAACTCCTGGAACATCTCATATGCTTCATGACGTTCAAAACATCGTTGAAAGTCCCGGTTCTAAGCCGTAAAGCATGGCACACTGAACTATCGACTAGTCATCAGCTTTGCTCTGCCAGGTGTTCATAACATCTGGCGTTTCTCCTGCAGCGGGGTTGTCACCTAGCGGTGCTTCCAGGACATAATTCTTCTATGCAGCAATGAGGATAATCCTCAAGTTACGGACCCAGTCCATGTAGTTGCTACCATCATCTTTCAACTTAGCTTTCTCTAGGAATGCATTAAAATTCGGCACGACGAACTGTAGCAACGGTGCATACTCAGGGAGAACACTTATACCTTGAAATTTAGTGAGAGATCATATTATAATGCTACCGCCAAACTAAGGAAAATAAGATGCATAAAGGATAAACATCACATGCAATCAATATAAGTTATATGATATGGCCATCATCATCTTGTACCTTTGATCTCCATCTCCAAAGCACCGTCATGATCACCATCGTCACCGGCTTGACGCCTTGATCTCCATCAAAGCATCATTGTCGTCTCGCCAACTATTGCTTCTACGACTATCGCTACCGCTTAGTGATAAAGTAAAGCAATTGCATGGCGATTGCATTTCATACAATAAAGCGACAACCATATGGCTCCTGCCAGTTGCCGATAACTGTGTTACAAAACATGATCATCTCATATAATAAAATTTAGCATCATGTCTTGACCATACCACATCACAACATGCCCTGCAAAAACAAGTTAGACGTCCTCTACTTTGTGGTATAGTGATTGCTTTTTGATCTTCAGAAAGAACCATATTCATTGAATCTGATTCAACTACAGCTGGAGAAACAAACACCCACTAGCCACCTATGTGTGAAGCACGTCGGTAGAACCAGTCTCACGTAAGCGTACGCGTAATGTCGGTCTGGGCCGCTTCATCCAACAATGATGTTGAATCAAGAATCAACTAGTGAAGGCAAGCAATATGTATATACTCACGCCCACAACTCCTTTGTGTTCTACTCGTGCATATAACAACTACGCATAAACCTGGCTCAGATGCCACTGTTGGGGATCACTGTAATTTCAAAAAAAAATCTGACTCACACGCAAGATCATGGTGATGCATAGCAACAAGAGGGGAGAGTATCGTCTATGTACCCTCGTAGACCGTAAGCGGAAGCGTTATGACAACGCGGATGATGTAGTCGTACGTCTTCACAATCGACCGATCTAGTACCGAAGATACGACACCTCCGCGATCTGCACACGTTCGGCTCAGTGACGTCCCGCAAACTCACGATCAAATAGAGCTTCGAGGGAGAGCTTCATCAGCACGATGGCGTGATGATTGTGATGATGTTGCTATCGGAACAGGGCTTCGCCTAAGCACCGCTATGATATTACCGAGGTGGATTATGGTGGAGGGCGGCACTGTCGGTGTCAAAACCGGCGGATCTTAGGTAGGGGGTCCTGAACTGTGCGTCTAAGGCGGATGGCAACAGGAGGCAGGGGACACGATGTATTTCCCAGGTTCGGGCCCTCTTGACAGAGGTAAAACCCTACGTCCTGCTTGATTATTCTTGATAATATGAGTAGTACAGGAGTTGATCTACCACGAGATCAGAGAGGCTAAACCCTAGAAGCTAGCCTATGGTATGATTGTATGTTGTCCTATGGACTAAACCCTCCGGTTTATATAGGCACCGTAGGGGGCTAGGGTTACACAGAGTCGGTTACAAGGAAGGATATCTACGTATCCGTATTGCCAAGCTTGCCTTCCACGCCAAGGAGAGTACCATCCAGACATGGGACGAAGTCTTCAATCTTGTATCTTCATAGTCCAACAGTCCAGCCAAAGGATATAATCTGGCTGTCCGGATACCCCCTAATCCAGGACTCCCTCAGTAGCCCTTGAAGCAGGCTTCAATGGCGATGAGTCCGGCGCACAGATTGTCTTCGGCATTGCAAGGCTGGTTCCTCCCCCGAATACTTCATAGAAGAGTTTGAACACGAGGATCGTGTCCGGCTCTGCAAAACAAATTCCACATACTACCGTAGAGAGAATAATATTTCCACAAATCTAATCTGCTGACGTACCCCGTAGCGTGACATCACACCACTGCAGGTCTTGATTCGAATCGTTTTTCATAACCTATCTCAGCATGTTTCGCGAGGCGGTTTCCTTGGCACATCTTGTCGAAGCAGAGATCGTGTCCCCTTATTACGGGATTCCCATCAATACGGACGTTGGTAACCCAACCGCGCCATCAATTACGGCGCTTGGGGCATAAGCGAGTTTTACCAGGCTGGTGGGGGCGCATAGTTTTGTCCGCCCTTATAAAGGGATAAGGTCTCACGTTTTTCTACCCACACCTTCTTCCTCCTTGCTCATCCATTCTTGCGCACTCGAGCTCCAACGCCCAAGTCCACATCCTCCTCCCCAACTCTCTCCAAACAAGTCCGGAGTGGGAGGCAAGTGGATGGCCTCCTCAATCATGGAGGGACACATCAAAAAGCTACATGGAGCCAGATACCTAGCCACGGATATCGCGCACCGGCTGCCAGCCGCGGGGCAGATCGTCCCTGCCTCGGAACCTCACGAAAGGGTGGATTTCCTCCCCCACTTCATCCACGGACTGGGGTTTCCCCTCCATCCATTCGTCCGCGACCTCATGTTCTATTATGTGCTAGACTTTCATGATCTGGCCCCGAATTTCATCCTCAACATCTCGGCGTTCATCGTCATGTGCGAGGCCTTCCTCCGCATCCGGCCCCACTTCGGCCTATGGCTGAAGACCTTCAATATCAAGCCGAAGGTAGTAGGCGGTGAACAAGCGGAATGCAGCAGAGCCATGGTGGGAAAAATGCCCAACGTTACATGGCTCGAGGGCTCCTTCGTGGAGACCATAAAGGGGTGGCAGTCGGGGTGGTTCTACATCACCGAGCCGCGTGACACCAACTGGGTGGCGGCTCCCGAGTTTCGATCCGGAATCCCCATGCGGCTCACTTCCTGGAAGGAAGGAGAAGGGCATGTCCTGGGGTTCATCGGTGGAGCTGGATGGACTCCAGAAGTGTATCCGGAACATGATAAGCAAGAAACTTAAGCTTGTCAACATAGTCCTGGTCATGCTCTTCCGCCGGATCCTCCCGTGTCAACAACGGGCTTTCAACTTATGGGAGTTCGACCCGGCCCAGCACCAGACTCTACGCGAGCTCTTCGACACGATGCATAAGGACGTATGGAAGGTGCTATTCAAGGGCGCCGAGGTCCCTCCTTCTCTTACCGAGGAACATGGGCTAAGCATGAAGTGCCCTGCGAATCCGGTAAGTTCTGTACATCTGGTAGGGTATTTATTTCCCATAGCTTAACCATGTGCCGGGTCGGAGCTCCCATGCCTTTGATAGGACTGGGTGGAGACATCGGAGCAGATTAACTGTCCGGCCCCTCTGCCCGAAGACCCTGCAGACGCTCTCCTGACGGAGATGCGGACTCCGGCTCCTTATGAGGTGTCGGAGAAGACCAAGAAGAAGGCCAAGGGAACCCGAAAGAGTTCCCGGTGCCAGGTGGTATCGGACTCATCGTCCGATAACTCCGAGACGCACTCCTCCCGCGAAAACGAGGAGGAGGAAGATGAAGACTCTCTCCCTCCAACCGGTGGAGACAAGAAAAGGAAGGCCGCCCCAACCGGGGAGGCTGAAGGGTCCAAGAAGGGAAGGACTCTCCTTCCAGACTGTTCCACCACCGCCGCCGACGGTGAAGACGAGTGGTTACTCAGGGCCAAGCCCCTGGCAAAGTCGTAAGTATTCGGATACCAGAGTAACTCATAGCATACTTTTATTGCACTGCTTCTCCTAATCGTCGAATATGATCATGCAGTCTGCCCCGAGCCCGTATCGACGTACCCTCATCGGACGGTTCCTTGGACTCGTTGGATATGGATAGCGATCCACTTCCATCTGCCTCCTCTCCTCGCCCTATGGACAATGTCGAGGTATTGTCTCAAGGGGCACCGAACCGGGGGGAGATAGTCCCGGAGGCGCCTCAAGGCGACCTTCCGGACTCCAGGAGCAAAGGGAGCAAGGCTCCCAGGGGCTCCAAGTTCGGCCCTCAGCCGGACACCGTGTCGAAACCTCCAGTGGTTCCGGACTCGGGCAGGCGGCCTTCTTCCAAGAGGGGGAAGCTGTCCATGCCGGTGACCTCTGTCCATCCAGAGGCACCGGACAACCTGCTGGGAACGCTTTGCGGCGCTTCCATCGACGAAGAGCACCGCACTATTATGAGTGCGGTGATCAAGAAGGTTCGGTCTGCCAAGAGCGGACTGACTGAAGCCTGTGCCAGCCTTCTAACAGGCTTTGAGGTAACTATTTAAAATATAGGAAAATATTACCGCATAGACAGTAGCCCCTGATGCTATGTTTGGTGTTCACAAAGAAAAGCCGAATAGAGGATCAAATAATATCTGCAGGAGTCTAATATAAGTATGTCTATATGCGTATGCAGGCTTCGCTGCTGACCTCTGCCGCACTGACTACGGAGGTCGCTGCACTAAGGCAGAACCTCGAGCGGTCCGAGAAAGAGCTCGGTCTTGCCAATAGGTAGCTCGAGGAGAACAAAGGTAATTAATACCTTGTCTATATAAAAAAGAAAATGTGGTTGCAAAATGACAGGATCATCATGAATGTGTTAGGGGCCACGACCGAAGTGGCGACCCTGAAGCAAGCATTGTCCGAGGCCGAAAACAAAGCGGCCAAGGAGCGCACCGAGTGGGAGAAACAAGAGGCACGGGTGGGCGAGATGCAGCAAGAGCTCCAGGATCTCGTGAAGAAACATGAGACTTTAGAGCTTGACTCGAAGACGCGAGAGTCCGAGCTTGCCGCGGCCCTCGAGAGCACAAAGCATGCCAAGGCTGAGGCCCAAAAGGCCCTCCAGGAAATTGAGGTGATGAGGAAGATAGCGGTGGGTAAGGCATTCAATATGCGAAGCAAGCATGTGAAAGTAAATTACTTGTTACTTACCCGAGTCCGGAGCTCTCTAGGAGCATTCACAGATTTGCCCCGCAGCGTATCGGATGCCGCAAAAATATTACCAGGCCGAGGAGGGAAGCTCGACGGAGAAGCTGTTCTGGTCTTAGTATACTGGGACCGAACATCTGATGCCTATGAGCAACCAGCTGAAGCAACTGGTCGAGCTGCACAAGGTGACCAAACAGGCCATGAAGGGCCTTATAGTCCGGATGTGGCCTGGCGACTCCCTTCCCAACAGCTACTTCGGCCTGGTGAGGCGACTTGTGGATGCCTGCCCACGGCTGGAAGTCATCAAGCGGTCTGTCTATATCGAAGGTGCCCGTCGGGATTTTGCCCGTGCAAAGGTGCACTGGGCCAAGATGGACGCCAAGAAGATGGACTGCAAAACATAAATGTAGAGCACCTTTAAATATCAAGGACTGACTAGACATTGTAATTCATGGTAAAAGAGATCCAATCATAGTCATACCCAATATAAATTAACAGTGATGAATGCAAATGACGGATGCGCTCTCCAGCTAGTGCTTTTTAATAAGAGGGTGATGACTCAACATAAAAGTAAATGGATAGGCCCTTCGTAGAGGGAAGCAGGGATTTGTAGAGGTGCCATAGCTCGGTTTTGCAATAGAGATAAATTGAATTTTGAGCGGTATACTTTCATTGTCAACATGACAACTAAGAGATGGCGACATCTTCCATGCTAAACACATTATAGGCGGTTCCCAAATAGAATGGTAAAGTTTATACTCCCCCTCCACCAACAAGCATCAATCCATGCTTGCTCGAAACAACGAGTGCCTCCAACATACATCAGGTCCCAGGGGGAGTTTTGTTTGTAATTAATTTTGATTTAGTTTGCATAAAGCATGGGACTGGGCATCCCGGTGACCAGCCATTTTCTCGTGAGTGAGGAGCGGAGTCCACTCCTATTGAGAATAACCCGCCTAACACGGAAGATAAGGACAGCCTTTGTTGATACATAAGCTATTCGAGCATACAAAACAGAATGTTTATTTGAAGGTTTAGAGTTTGGCACATACAAATTTACTTGGAATGGCAGGTAGATACCGCATATAGGAAGGTATGGTGGACTCATCTGGAATAACTTTGGGGTTTAAGGGATTGGATGCACAAGCAGTATTCCCACTTAGTACAAGTGGAGGCTAGCAAAGGACTGGGAAGCGACCAACTAGAGAGCGACAACAGCCATGTACATGCACTAAAAGTAATAAACATTGGATGCAAGCATGAGTAGGATATAATCCACCATGAACATAAATATCTTGAAGGCTATGTTGATTTTGTTTCAACTACATGCGTGAACATGTGCCAAGTCAAGTCACTTAAATCATTCAAAAGAGGATACCACCCCATCATACCACATCATAATCATCTCAATAGCATGTTGGCACACGAGGTAAATCATTATAACTCATAGCTAATCAAGCATGGCAGAAGCAACTATGATCTCTAATTGTCATTGCAAACATGTTTATTCATAATAAGTTGAATCAAGAACGAGGGAATCATCATATTTACAAAAACAATAGAGGTCGAGTTCATACCAGCTTTTCTCATCTCAGTCATTCCATCATATATCATCATAATTTCCTTTCACTTGCACGACCGAACGGTGTGAATAATAATAAGAGTGCACGTGCATTGGACTAAGCTGGAATCTGCGAGCATTCAATAAACAGGAGAAGACAAGGCAATATGGGCTCTGGGTTAAATCAACAATAATGCATATAAGAGCCACTTCAACAATTTAATTATGGTCTTCTCCTACTGACCCCCAAAGAAAAGAAAAGAAATAAAACTATTTACACGGGAAAGCTCCCAACAAGCAAAAGAAGAACGGGAAATATTTTTGGGTTTTCTTTTTAATTATTACTACTACAGCAGAAAAATAAACTACTACTATTTTTTTTGTTTTTCTTAAGGTTTAACAAAAACACAAGAAGAAAGCAGGGAAAGGAAAATAAACTAGCATGGATATTACAGTGAAAAAGTATGAGCACCAACATCTAGCAATGAGTGTGTGTGAGCATAAATGTAATGTCGGTGAGAAATACGTACTCCCCCAAGCTTAGGCTTTTGTCCTTAGTTGGTCGATGGCCACGGCTGGCCTGGCGCATATCCATAATAATAGTTGTTGGGGTCGTACTGTGATGAGGAGGAATAGTTGGGATCATACTGTGATGAAGAAGAAGACTCTGACTTCCATTGGCTGACAGTCATCTCTGGATCCCAAGAATAAACAGATTGTCGTGGAGGCTCATCTTGTGGCTCTTGTTCTGGGGCTGGTGCAGGATTCTTGTAAGCTTGATATTTAAGCTCCCTGCCCTATTCTTAACAATAAAATCATGTGCCACCATACTTTTATGATCTAGATAAACACGGGGCAACACCTTTTCTTCCTTCTCAGCATGCCTAATAGGTATGTTAAAATGTGCAGCTAGGCGTGTGGCATAGACACCTCCAAAGATGGGACCCTTAGTATGGTTCATACTTAACCGTCTAGCAATACTATCGCCCATACTAAAATTGTTATCACTGTATAAACCGTGGTGCAAAATATTTATATCAGCGATACTCAGGTTTCCACTCTTTCCGCATCTAATTAAACAACGACTATCAAATAATGCAAAGTAGAGTAAAACAGGAAAATGTATGCTAGTGATTCGTGCATCGAAAACCTTTCTAGTTTCTCCTACAGTGATAGTATCAATAAAGCCAGCCACATCATCATGATGTGGCTCTTTTGTCTTGCCCTCAAAAGGGATTAGACAAATCCGACAAAAATCATAAAGTGACATCTCATTATGCTCATCATATAAATGAAACTCCACCGTAGGTGGTGAGTTCCTAGAATGAAAATGAAAGTTTTGCACAAAAGTATTTGTGAGCAAGAGATACTGATCGCATTGGTCGTGGAGGAAAGTGGTGAGGCCTGCATTGTGAGCCAATTCATGAAAATCTTCATAGATACCGGGTGCTCTCAAGAAATCTTCAGAAGGCCATTCACACGCCCGAATCTCCGCGGTGGGCAGCAAATTATACTTAGGCTTTGGTGCCTTTTCCTTCGAGCTTTGGCTCGAAGAGCCCCTCAAAAATCTCCTCATTATTTTTCTGAAACAATCTGAAATTTTTAGTAACTTCAAAATAAAAGTAAACCAAAATCAATAATATTGATAGCAACTACTCCTACAAGTGCCTAGAGCCTATATCAAGCATTAGAACTACTTAAAACCATATAAATTTGACATGCAAGCTCAAGAACATGGTCACCTATGCAGCACAAATTTGCAAAGAATAAAGCACTAGAACAAAAACTAATTGGACCAATGGAGGAGTCACATACCAAGGAACAATCTCCCCAAGCAGTTTTGCGAGAGGTGCTTTGAGCAAGGAGATCGAAAATTGCAGCAAAAGTGGCTGGAACTCGTGCTTGAGTTGGTTTTTCGGGTTTGTGTGAGATAGAGGATGAAAATGGGTGCTGGGATAAGTGGAGGAGGGCTACCGTGGGCCCACGAGGCAGGGGGCGCGCCCACCACCCTCGTGGCCAGGTGGCAGCTCCTCCCGCGGTAATTTTTGCACAGTAAATCCTCAAATATTCTCGAAAAAATCATATTAAATTGGCATGGCATTCTGAGGACTTTTATTTTCGAGATATTTTTATATTGCAAGGATAAGTCAGGAAACAGACAGAAAATACTATTTTTACTTTATTTAATATAAATAACAGAAAGTAGAGAGAGGGTACAGATGTTGTGCTTCTAGTTTCATCCATCTCATGCTCATCAAAAAGAATCCACTAACAACGTTGATCAAGTCTTGTTAACAAACTCGTTCCGATAATCATGAAACCGGAGAAATTTCGAATAACACTAAGTTACCTCAACGGGGATATGTACATCCCCTATAATAAGAATATCATATTTCATCTTGACAGTAGGGAGAAGAAATTCAAAACCTCGAAATATAATCGATGGAATTTTCCCAATAGAGTTGATACTATGAACTTGAGGTTGTTTCCTCGGAAAGTGTACCGTATGCTCATTACCATTAACATGAAAAGTGACATTGCCTTTGTTGCAATCAATAACAGCCCATGCAATATTAAGAAAAGGTCTTCCAAGAATAATAGACATACTATCATCCTCAGGAATATCAAGAATAACAAAGTCCGTTAAAATAGTAACGTTTGCAACTACAACAGGCACATCCTCACAGATACCGACAGGTATAGCAGTTGATTTATCAGCCATTTGCAAATATATTTTAGTAGGTGTCAGCTTATTCAAGTCAAGTCTACGATATAAAGAGAGAGGCATAACACTAACACCAGCTCCAAGATCACATAAAGCAGTTTTAATATAATTTCTTTTAATGGAGCAAGGTATAGTAGGTACTCCAGGGTCTCCAAGTTTCTTTGGTATTCCACCCTTAAAAGTATAATTAGCAAGCATGGTGGAAATTTCAGCTTCCGGTATCTTTCCTTTATTAGTAATGATATCCTTCATATATTTAGCATAAGGATTTTTTTAGCACATCAGTTAATCTCATACGCAAAAAGATAGGCCTAATCATTTCAGCAAAGTGCTCAAAATCCTCATCATCCTTTTTCTTGGATGGTTTCGGAGGAAAAGGCATGGGTTTCTGAACCCAAGGTTCCCTTTCTTTACCATGTTTCCTAGCAACAAAGTCTCTTTTATCATAACGTTGATTCTTTGATTGTGGGTGATCAAGATCAACAGCGGCTTCAATTCCTACATCATTATCGTTACTAGGTTGAGCATCATCATGAACATCATTATTAATACTTTTACTAGGTTCATGTTCATTACCAGATTGTGTTTCAGCATCAGACATAGAAATATCATTCGGATTATCAGGTGGTTCAGCAATAGGTTCACTAGAAGTTTGCACAGTTCTATCATTTTTCTTCTTCTTCTTTTTAGAAGAACTAGGAACATCAATATTATTTCTTTGAGAATCTTGCTCGATTCTCTTAGGGTGGCCTTCAGGATACAAAGGTTCCTGAGTCATTCTACCAGTTCTAGTAGCCACTCTAACAACATAATCATTTTTCTTATTATTCATTTCATTTAGCACTTCTTTTTGAGCTTTAAGTACTTGTTCTACTTGAGTGGTAACCATAGAAGCATGTTTGCTAACAAGTTTAAGTACACCTTTAATATCAGCCATATAATCACCCAAGCGTCTAATCATATAAGCATTTTCTTTTAATTGTCTACCAAAATAAGCATTGAAGTCGTCTTGCTTAAACATAAAGTTATCAAACTCATCCAAGCACTGACTAGCAATTTTAGTAGGAGGGACTTCAGCTTTATCATATCTATAGAGAAAATTTACCTTTACTACCTGTGTCGGGATATTGGGATCAGGAGGTTCTTCAGTAAATAAATAATTAAGATCATATGTTTCTTCAACAGGCGGTGAATTAAGACCATGTATTTCTTCAATAGGAGGTAAATTCTTAACGTCTTCAGCTTTAATACCTTTTTCTTTCATAGATTTCTTTGCCTCTTGCATATCTTCAGGACTAAGAAATAGAACACCTCTCTTCTTCGGAGTTGGTTTCGGAATAGGCTCAGTAATTGGAGCAGGAGTTGGCTTAGGAGCTGGCTTAGGAGCTGGCTCAGGAGGTGCCCAATTATTTTCATTTGTCAACATATTATTCAATAGAATTTCAGCTTCATCCGGTGTTCTTTCCCTGAAAAGAGAACCAGCACAACTATCCATGTAATCTCTGGAAGCATCGGTTAGTCCATTATAAAAGATATCAAGTATTTCAGGTTTCTTAAGAGGATGATCAGGCAAAGCATTAAGTAACTTGAGAAGCCTCCCCCAAGCTTGTGGGGGACTCTCTTCTTTAATTTGCACGAAGTTGTATATTTCCCTCAAAGCAGCTTGTTTCTTATGAGCAGGGAAATATTTAGCACAGAAGTAATATATCATATCGTGGGGACTACGCACACAACTAGGATCAAGAGAATTAAACCATATCTTAGCATCACCATTTAATGAGAACGGAAATATTTTGAGTATATAGAAGTAACGCAATCTCTCGTCATTAGTGAACAGGGCAGCTATATCATTTAACTTAGTAAGATGTGCCACAACAGTTTCAGATTCATAGCTATAAAACGGATCAGATTCAACCAAAGTAATTATATCATGATCAACAAAGAATTCATAATCCTTATCAGGAACACATATAGGTGAAGTAGCAAAAGCAGGGTCGGGTTTCATTTTATCTCTAAGTGATTCTTTGTTCCATTTAATTAATAACCTCTTAAGCTCATATCTATCTCTGCAAGCTAAAATAGCTAAAGAAGCATCTTGATCAAATAAATAACCCTCAGGAATAACAGGCATATTTTCATCATCACTATCATCACTACTAGGAAAAGGGCTATAGATAGGATTGATACTAATGGTGCACCAGGGAAGTAGTGCGCCACTACTATATACTAATGGCGCACCTGTTGGTGATGCGCCATTAGTGTGGAATACACTAATGGCGCACCAGAAACAGGGTGCGCCACTAGTATTAATTTTTTTTCCATTTTTCCATACATACTAATGGCGCATCAGGTCGACAATGCGCCATTACTAGTTCTAACTAGTAATGGCACACCAGGCAGAGAGTGCGCCATTACTGTAATTTTTTTCTTATTCTTTTTTTTGCAAAACTACTAATGGCGCACCGTTTCACAGTGCGCTATTACTAGTTTAAACTAGTAATGGCGCACTATTACACGGTGCGCCATTAGTATATATATATATATTTATATTTTTTACTTTTTTGCAAAACTTCTAATGGCGCACCACCTGCAGGTGCGCCATTAGTAACCAGGGTTACTAATGGCGCATTTCCTTGTGGTGCGCCATTAGTAACCTGGGACCCCAACAAGATATTTTGGACAGCCCCACACCTACCCACTCACTTTCCCCACTTCATTCCCTCCACCTCCTTCTCCAAGCTTTCGGCTGCCTCCTCCTCCTCACCTCATTTCCACCATAGATTCATCAAAATTAAGTGGTGAAATTACCTTTTTTTTGATAGGTAAGTAAGGGGAAAGCTATCTTCATGATGTAGATCTACTTTTTTTCTCCCTAGCTCGCTCCAACAACGTGCACATGCACTTTTTGTGGCCTAGCTAGATCTATGTATGTTTGTAGTGTTGCATGTGTTTGTGGTGTTGCATATATGTTTGTGTTTGAAGGTACCGGTATTTGAAATGTGATAGTTGCCAATATTTTGCCAGCATGTTTTGATTCATTTCCGTTTCGGCGAGAATTTTGGCACTATGCATTCTTTTTTGTCCTATTTTTAGGGAAGGTCATGCCAAATTTTTTCCTGGTTCTAAAATATCGTTTTGCTCTACCCCGCAGGCGACCATGGTCCACACGATGACTGAAGGCATCGTGAATAGGTTTTTGAGCTCCGTGAAGGCCGAGATGCTTCAAAAGAACGAGACGGAGATAAGATGTCCGTGTCGAAGATGCAAGCTGAAGAGCCTTATTGCGGACCCGGATTCCGGGCAGGTGCGGGACCACCTGCTCTTGCGTGGTTTCATGGATGGCTATCGGTGGCAAGGTGATGAAGATGACTATGAAGTCGTCCATGGCCGGGGCCGGGCAAGAAATGAGGAAGGGCAACAAGACAAGTACCACCGCGGCGAGGGCGGGCGAGAAGACAAAGAATATCCAGGACATGATCACGACCGTGATGCTGTACACAGTCATCATGTAGAAGATGTCATACATGATGATGAGGAAGATCAAGACGAAGGGCATGATCATGAAGATGAAGATGCCGGAGCAGACGACGATGGAGGCTGGGTGCAGGACCCTCATATTCAAGAGCTGCTTCTCAAGCAGACGGATAACACAAGAGCTGCCGCCCGAGAGAAAGCCAAGCTGGATCAACTGGAGATACACGCGGTTACTCCATTGTATGAAGGATGCAGGCCCGAGGATACCCGCCTGAAAGTAACGCTCATGGCTCTAGAGATGAAGGTAAAACACAAAATGACCGACGCATGCTTCGACGAGAACATGTCATTCTGGCACGAACGTCTTCCCAAGGGGAACAAGTGCTCGACCAATTTCGAGGAGGCGAAGAAAATCGTGTGTCCTCTAGATTTACCGCACGTGAAATACCATGTGTGCATGAACAATTGTATCATTTATCGGGACGAGCACGCAGAGTCTACCATATGTCCGGTGTGCGGCGTCACTCGATACAAGAAGAGGAAGAAAGCTCCTCGAAAATTGGTGTGGTACTTTCCGATCACTCCTCGTCTGTAGCGGTATTTCACGGACCCTAAGGTAGCAAAGCACCTGCGTTGGCACGCGGATAGGGAGGAGAAGAAGCGGGAAGATGATGGAAATGATCCAGAGATAAATAAAAAAGACAAGATGCTGAGTCACCCTAAGGATGCGAGCCAGTGGCAAGCGTTGAACTTCGAATACCCAGAATTTGGTAAGGATCCAAGGAACATCGTGTTGGGCGCGAGCACCAATGGAGCCAATCCGTTTGGCCGCCAGAGAAGCACACATAGCACCTGGCATGTGTTTGTGTGGATGTACAACCTTCCACCCTGGTTGTGCATGAAGAGAAAGTACATTCACATGAGTATGCTAATTGAAGGGCCGAAACAACCAGGGAACGACATCAATCTGTATCTGGGGCTGCTGAAGGAGGAGCTAGACACGCTGTGGAAAACGCCAGCCAATATGTGCGACGCCGCAGAGAAAGAATATTTCCCTATGAGAGCCGCACTGCTCGCGACGGTGCACGACTATCTCGGTTACGGATATCTCGCGGGGCAGGTAGTCCACGGATTTTCTGGATGCATAAGGTGCATGGATGACACAACGTATCGCCAGCTAGATAGAGATCATGGGTCTTCGAAAACCGTGTTCATGGGACATCGAAGGTGGCTTCGCGATGATGACCCGTGGAGGAAACGCAAGGATCTGTTCGATGGTGAAACCAAACCCCGAAAACGCCCGTGTACAAGGAGCAGCGAGGAAATAGACGAGCTATTGAAAAATTGGAAAGACTGCCCACTGCCGGGAAAGAAGCAAAAGGCGCCAGAGCCGGGAAAGAAGCGAAAGGCGCCAGAGCCGCTGCTGAAGGTATGGAAAACAAGGTCTGTTTTCTGGGACTTTCCGTACTGGAAGATCCACCGTGTGCCTCACAGCCTTGATGTCATGCATATCACGAAGAACGTGTGCGAGAGTCTGCTTGGTACCCTGCTCAACATGCCAGAGAGGACCAAAGATGGGCCGAAAGCAAGGGCAGACTTGAAATCAATGGGCATCAGGCAGGAGCTTCATGCTAATGATGATGATGATGATGATGATGATGATGATGATGATGATGATGATGATGATGATGATGATGATGATGATGATGATGATGATGATGAGGTGAAGCAGGACACAGAAAGTCATCGCAAAGGCAAAAAGGCCAAGAAGACCGGAAATGACTACCCTCCCGCGTGCTTCACTCTAAGTCAGGAGGAGATCGAGCAGTTTTTCACCTGCCTCCTAGGAGTAAAACTTCCTTATGGTTACGCGGGGAAGATAAGCAGATACCTAGACCCAGCGAAGCAGAAGTTCAGCGGGATGAAGTCTCACGACTGTCATGTGCTGATGACGCAGATACTTCCAGTTGCAATCTGTGGGATCATGGATGCGCACGTCCGTGAAACGCTATTTGGCCTATGCAACTTTTTCGACGTCATCTCTCGGAAGTCGATTGGCGTGAGGCAACTCAGAAGGCTACAGGAAGAGATCATGGTGATACTATGCGAGCTTCAGATGTACTTCCCGCCCGCATTCTTCGATGTTATGGTGCATCTGCTGGTCCATATCGTGGAGGATATCATCCAACTCGGACCGACGTTCCTGCACAGCATGATGTCGTTCGAAAGGATGAATGGTGTCATCAAAGGATACGTTCGCAACATGTCACGTCCAGAGGGAAGTATAGCTAGGGGCTTTCTGGCCGAAGAGTGCATCTCCTACTGCACGAATTATCTAGGCATCAAGAACCCCGTTGGTCTGCCTGTCAACAGGCACCTCGGCAGGCTCACTGGATGGGGTCACCGTGAGGGTCGCCGCGAAATGCATGTCGACTTCGAGGGTCAACTCGCCGACTTTGAAAGAGCAAACCTAGTCGCGCTACAACACATAGACGTGGTCGATCCTTGGGTGGTAGAGCACAAAACCTTTATTGAGAAGACGTACAATGACCAAGGCCAACAGAGGACGGACGGAGATATACTCAAAGAGCACAACTCATGTTTCACGCGTTGGTTCAAGCAGAAGCTTCTGTCGTACCCTTTACATGAGGATTCTTCCGCAGAAGAACAACTCATATTCGCCTTGTCACAGGGCACCGAGCACAACCTGATGACCTATGAGGCGTACGATATCAACGGCTACACATTCTACACCGAGGACAAGGACATGAAGAGCGATGGTTATCAGAACTCCGGGGTAACGATGGAATCCTACACCGGCAACAACAAGGACAGATACTACGGAAGGATCGAGGAGATCTGGGAGCTGAGCTACGCTAGAGAGAAGGTCCCGATGTTTCGTGTTAGATGGGCCAAGAGCGTCCTAAAAGAAGACCGGTATTTCACCACCATGGTTATACCCGAAGCCAAATCCAAGACCGCGGGCGCAAACGTCACCGCGAAAAATGAGCCATGGGTACTGGCTTCCCAAGTGGATCAATGCTTCTTCATTACCGACCTGTCAAAGCCAGTCGTGTTGTCGTGAGGAGAGGCAAAAGGAAGATCATCGGAATGGATGGAGTAGCCAATGAGCAAGACTTCGACAAGTACGGCGACCCGAAGATCGAACATGACGACGACGATGAAGTAGCAGCACACACCACAAGAAGAAGCAGGACCACCCTACCTAAAGGACGTCCGTTCCGCAGAAGAACTCCATTTGCGAAAAAGAAGGGCAAGAAGATTGTGAACAAATAGCTAGCTAAGATCGATTGTATTTAAATCGTAGTCTTCATTTCTCGATTGTATTTCATGGGCACTTTTTGATATCATGAATATTTTTAAATTTCATGGGCACTTTTTGAATTCATGAGGACACTTGATCTAGATCCCCCTCCATCTTGATCTCGATTCCCCCTCCATCTCGATCTCAATCCCATCTGCACCCTCCCCCTCTAGCTAGCTCCACCGCCGCCGACGACCCACCGCAACCCTCCCCCGCTCCACCGCCGCTGACGAACACCCGGCCCCCCGCACCCCTGGGGGGTTATTATTTTTTTTATAAAAAAATATTACTGTTATGATTTAAACAAGTTTGAACATATTTAAACACAAATAAATATCAAATAGGATTTAAAATGCATAAAAAATATTGGGAAGCCTGGGAATCGAACCCAGGACCTCCTGGTGTGTGCTGCATATTGACCAGTCAGGCTAGTGGGCGGGGTCTGTTGTAGATAGGGTTAGGTTGTATATAACCTGACAAGTCGGGCTAGATTAAATTACTTATGGCGCACCCCTTGGTGGTGCGCCATTGCTATGGATGTACTTATGGCGCACCCCTGGGTGGTGCACCATTGCTAAGCCTCCCCGCACACTAAAATCCCCAATCTCCATTTCTCTCTAATCCCTCCCCTGCCTCGTCTCACCCGCGCCTCACTACCACCGCCCACCACTTCCCCCGTGCTCGCCGTCCCCGGCCGTGCTCGCTTCCCCCGCCGCACCCGACCACCTCCCTCACCGTCCCCCCTCCGCCCGCGCCCGCGCCCTCGCCGTCTCCCTCCCCCCGCGGCCCTGCCTGCGTCAACCTCCCTCCCGAGCGTGACAGCTAGGGTTCCTAGCCGCCACCACCGCTGCCGGCCCGCCGCTGCGGCACGCCC
>NC_041382.1:710594925-710632647 GCF_002162155.2 Triticum dicoccoides | reverse complement strand
TGCGGCACGCCCAGCTGGCCGAACCCTCCGCTGCCCCACCTCCGGTACAGGACCCCAGCAGCGCCTCCCCCCATCAAGCAGCCGCTCCCACCAGCGGCGCCCCCCTCCCTGGAGCAGGCGCTCCTGCCCAGCAACGCTGCTGCCCGGAGCTACGCCGGTGACTAGTCCGTAGGCAGGTAGCCACCACTCCTTCGTCCTTCCTCCCTCTTCCCTCATCCCCCCTCCCTCCTTCCTCTTGCATCTCTGTTCAATTTTTTGCTTGCTGCGTGATTTTTCCAGAGCATGCTCAAGTTTACATGTGAAAGGATTGTGCTTGATAGGTGTTTGTGATAATGCCTCTAAGGGAGGGGGGCATCGCGTCATTAGTCTCTGTATCAGAGTCTTTTTTTCCTAGCCGTGTTGTCACCGAAAAATGCAATAAATTCTCATGGTTCGAAACCTTTGATACTTGGCTTCTCCAAATGAGAAATTTATGCATGTAATAATTGGTTTACCTTAGTTTGCAGAAATATGAAATTAAGCCTTACTTAGTAACAATGTTTCAAGAAGATCAATTTGGAAGCTCTGCTTCACAGGATGCCTTCAGACACTTGCACATATCTTTCTAACTCATGCATTATTTCATCTATTAGACACTTCAAAGTGGTGGCTATTTCCTTTACCTTAGAGGAAAAACAAAATAATATCTTCTACTTTGCCTAGAGGAAATATAATTTCATGGACTACTTGTTATATCAAATTTTTAGCTAAGTTTTGTCTCCCTGCGAAAATTGGGCAAATTCCTTCTCAAAATCACATGTTTTAACTAGGAAGAACCTGAGACACTATGCCATCAACACTGGTAAGAAAAGAAATAGCAGGAGAATGAAGATTATATTAAAAAATGGTATTAGTAGTGGTAAACAAGCATATAATCCCTCCCAGGTAGTAACAATAACTTTATGCAGGAGAGTGAAAGAAGAAGCATAGGCGATCAGGTTCGATCACGGTTGGAGAAAAATTGAGGCGTTTGTTGGCTCCAAGACAGTGATACAGGTATATACATGTGCTCTGCTTACTTGATCATACAGAAGATTTTCATATAAGAGTTACGTTTCAAGTTGCTGAACCTTTTCATATAAGTTTGCTTCCAAGGAGTTGTTCTCTGTCTGGTCCAATTCTGAAGAAATAAAAAGTGAATAGTTTGTTTGTTCCCTGTGTGGTCACTCTATTTTTTGAGTACTGACATTAGTTATGTTTGTTAGCAGCAAGATATTTAAATGAAGCTTGTTCTTTTTCAACTGTTCAACTGATGCCATGAAACTGAATATAGTAGTTGAAAACCCTGTTTTTCTTCCTAATCGTGAAAATTTCATGGGTGCTGTAAAATGTGCAGGTGGTGAGTTGAGGCTCAGCATACAGCTTGTTTGGACTAACCAAGAGCACGAGGTATGTTGCTTGCCCAAGCTAAGTGACACGTACGCGCCAAGTTTTCTGTTATATAATTACCTGTTAGTGCTTAGTTAAACTGCATGATACGGTCATAGCACATGGATGGTACTAGGTG
Organism: Triticum dicoccoides; assembly: GCF_002162155.2. Classification (NCBI taxonomy): domain Eukaryota; kingdom Viridiplantae; phylum Streptophyta; class Magnoliopsida; order Poales; family Poaceae; genus Triticum; species Triticum dicoccoides. Next base: position 710,631,101 of record NC_041382.1, on the reverse strand, counting down.
TTGTTTTGTTTCTTGCCAATGTATTCAGAGAGCAGATGTGCCACTGAAGATTTCTTTTCTTGAAGGGAGCTCACATAAGTTGAGCTACAAGTGAACAACTTGCTGCTATTAGATCTGGAATGGAAGCTCACATAAGTTGAGCTGATTTTTGTCCATATGAAAGCAGAGGACCATATGGTCTGTGGCCTTTTCATCCATATGAAAGTAGAGGCACATTGTGGTGCTAGTTTGCTGGGTTTTGTCTCCGACCATCATGTTGTGATGAATTTGCAGGTACCCCGAGAGGCCCTTGAGTTTGCCGGAATGTCAGTTAACTTCCGTTACGGCAAATTCGGGTACTCCATATGTCCTATTTTCATCAAAGGTCATGCTGAAATTTTCCGTGAATTTTAGCATGACTTTGCTAAAAATAGGACATATGGGGTACTTGCGATAATGCATGGGCCGGGGTATCTTAGTACTTAATTAAGTAGGATCAACTGCCCCTTTATTCTTCCTGCATTAAACCATAGGTGGCAATAGAGCCAAGTGATTAGGCCCAACTTAGAATTCTCCTTAGATTCGATAAACCCTAGATGATAAACCCAACATAGGTGGCAATAGAGCCAAGTGATTAGTGCCTAGTGATTAGGCCCAACCTAGGGTGCCTCGGCATCGATAAACCCTAAATGATGAAAACTTAACTTGGCTGCCCCGAATGCCTCGGTGTCGATGAGAACCTAAATGATGTACGCTTAGGCTTTTAGGGTGCCTCGGCGTCGACAAATCCTAAATGATGAAAGCTTAGGCTTTTAGGGTGCCTCGGTGTCGACAAACCCTAAATGATGAGACCATGATCTTGTTCCTTGACAATAACCAACTTTTTGACCAAACTTTTTTCCTATTTAGAGTGAAACATGGCCCACAACAATGAGGCCGGTGGTTCGGGCGGCAAGCAATTCTGGGAGCTATCCCAGGAGATGGAGGAACAACCTCACCGCTATGAGGACGCCGCAGAAGACACCGATCCTGATTACACAACCCCTTGTGGCGTCGGGGATGACACCACTGATGGTGCCGCCGAGGATGCCACCACTAATGATGGCGGTGCACACACAAATGGAAGCCAACCGAAGAAGCAAAGGAAGGACCGGCGCCCGAATGTGCTCCGCACCCTCAAGGAGGAATTCACTCAAGTGGACTCCGATGGGAATCCAACGGAGCCCAAACATATAGTCAAGGGGTACTCGCTTCAGCTCGGGTGCATTCTCCGGAGCACCATCTCGATCAACACCGAGAACCTTAGGCATAAGGACCGAGGGAATTTGCGCAACCTCCTCTTCACGAAGCTGCACGAACGATACAAGTTCCCCGCCGAATTTGAAAACACACGCCTCTCAGGGAATAAAGTGAACAGTGCCGCCCTCATGAAGATGAGCACGGCCCTGTCTACTTGGAAAAGCGCGGTGAAGAGAATGATTGATAAAGGTGATAGTTATGAGAATATCAAGGAGAAATATCCTTTGATGAGCGAAGATGAGTACAAGGAGTTCAAGATCAAGTGCAAGAGCAGTGCAACCTCCGAATCAAGTCAGTGGGGGAAAGAAATGCGGGAGTTGAACTTAGGGGAACACAAACTCGGTCCCGGCGGTTACAGAGTGGCGGAGCCTATATGGGACAAGGAGGACGCGGAGCGTGCCGAGCAAGGCCTACTGCCGTGCTTCGAGAAATACAGCGGTGACAAGCAGACCAGGAACTATGTCAGGGCCCGATACAAGGAGGACCCGATAACAAAGGAGCTTACCACGGATCCGAAGACCGGGGCGCTTGAGCTTCTTCTGGTAAGGAATACATCCCCGCGTAATTAGCTCCATATGGTTGCACTCTAATTAATCCCCAATATTTCTAAATGGTTCACGTTCCTTTCGCAGGACACTGAAAGCAGTAGCGCGGGGTCGTCTAAGAGCTCCCCTTTCGACACCCCTTTAAATAGGGCGTTGAACGTAATGAAAAACAAGGATAAGCTCACTAAGCCGACATCAGCTGGTCGTGTGGCCGGCAAAGGCTTGTCCACAAAATGGGGGTCATACTATACCGCTGGTGTGCGGAAGGAGAAAAAGACCAGCTCGGAAAGCCAGACGCGCGAGGTTGAAGAACTCAAGGCACAAGTGGCGCGGATTCCGGAGCTTGTACAAGAGCAAGTGCAACAACAACTTGGAACGACGCTCAACGCCATGGTGCCTACGTTGATTCATGGGCTGACGACGTGGATTGCGGGCGGCCAACAGGGGCCTCCCCCGATTCCCAGCTTCACGGCTAGCAAATCGCACAGCGCGCAGGCGGCGCCATTGGTGTCTCCGGCGGCGCCATTGGTGTCTCCGGCGGCGGCGCCATTGGTGTCTCAGGCGGAGGCGGTATTCGTGTCTCTGACGCCGGCACGGGCATTGGAGCTTAATGCACCCGGGAGTACACCGGCCGGCACCTCGCCAGCAAGCGCCCCTTCCGTCAGTTGCACACTCGCCGTTGGCGGTGCCTCGACATTAGCCGAGCTCGACGGCATCACGGTAACCAAGCCTCTCGGCCGATGACTTCATCTCCTTGCCTTTGACTGGGCATCCCTGACGCCCTGTACATGTTTTTGCAGGGCACCGCCGATGTTCCTTGCACTCTTCTGCATTTCGTGGGCGCCGAGTTGGTCAATGTCGCCAAGGGCAGAATCGTTCAACCGGGCAACCCCATGTTCCACGGTAATCCGATGCCACCCACAATGTATAGGGTTGAAGTGGTTCGGGTGCTGCCAGGCTGCGACGAGCTGTTACCTCCGATTCGACCCACTGCGGCCGACGAAGAAGATGAGATGACCCTCAGCACCTGCGTAAACTAGCCCCTGCTTTGGCCGAAGAGCCAGATTCGTTTGGGGGCGGGGGACACCACCCCACAGACAAGACTGCCAGTCGTGCCGGCGCCAAGCCATGGCAAGAACTCCGCAATGCTACCGGACCTGCCGGACATCCCTATGGCACAGGATCTGGACAGCCCTATGGCACAGGATCCGGACGGCGACGACAACAACGACGGTACATTTACCAAAGTTGATAAGTACTTTGCCGAACATGGGTACGCTGACGAGTTCTGCGGGCCTCTTTCTCAAGAACCCAACCAAGACGACCGCGATCTAGCTGGTACGGCGGAGAAATCCAATTGCAACAGGCGTCGTCTGGTGTTCAGTTCTCAGGACACGCCTCTAGCTCCCTCCTTCACCGAGCCTCAGATAGCTGAGGTGCGAAATATTATCAGCCCCAACACGCTCAAGAAGGCGGTCTGTGAGCAGAACTCGGTCCCATTACAGGATATCAAGAAGAAGGGACGGAAACGAAAGACTAACAAGGGCGCTGGTGCGAGCCAGCCGGCACCGAGTTCGATCCGTGCTCAAGACGGGCCACCTTCACCTAAGGATATCTCGAGGAGGGTGCATGTGGCGGGTAGGGCGATGCTACCGCCAAATATGCTGAATGCTGCAACCGGTGCTATGCGGAGTCTGCACGACAGTGTTCTTTCTTTGGAGAAGCGGCGTCTCAAAGAGAAGGTTGTGGCATACCCGGTTTTCATGGCCAAGGTGCCGGAGGGCAAGGGCTTTGTGGATGGCGACATCGGGGGTACGATCGTCCTGCGGTTTGATGACATCTTTGCTATGTTTAACCTTCATCCGCTGCACTACACCTTCGTTCGGCTGTTTTCGCTGAGTATGGAGATGCGGATCATTAGAGACAAGACCCCGGACATCGTGATAGTCGACCCCTTCTACATGCGTGCCAAGCACTTGAGCAGCACTGGGGACCGCCAGGTTGCGAGTTCACACCTCGAAGGCGTCATTCTGGCAAACCCAGATAAGGATAACTTCCTTGTGGCTTACTTTCCCGAGTAAGTCATCCCTTAACCGCCCCGTAACATATCATTTCTTAGATTTCGATCGTTCTTTTTTTCTAACATTCTGTGTTCTATGCAGTGACACACATTGCACACTCATCCTCTTAAGCCCGAAATATTCCATGGCCACGTATTTAGACCCGAACCGTAACTCCAAGATAGACTACACAAATGTCAAGAAAGTTCTTGATGGTGTTCTCCCCGCCTACGCCAAATCTGGAGGCACCTTCACCAGGGCAGTTCGTAAGTACGGCAAGCACATGTTCTCACACAATACGAAGTTCTGCTGCGTCAACAGCCGCCTGGCGGTCAGAAGGATGCCTACTACGCCCTCCATCACATGCGGGCGATCATAAGGGACCATCATCAACTTCTGCTACCAGATAATCTCAAAGATTGGGCCGCGAGCTTCACTAGTAGAAAACAGGGCTATGGTCCAGGCCGGCTCAGCCCATTAGTCCCGGTTCAGTGTAGAACCGGGACCAATGTGGGCTTTGGTCCCGGTTCGTGAGCCCCGGGGGCCGGCCGGGCCACGTGGGCCATTGGTCCTGGTTCGTCTGGACCTTTTGGTCCCGGTTGGTGGGACGAACTAGGACCAATGGGCCTCGCTCCTGGCCCACCACCATTGGTCCCGGTTGGTGGCTTGAACCGGGACCAAAGGCTTCCCTTTAGTCCAGGTTCATGCCACCAACCGGGACCAATGAAGTGCCTATACATACCCCCTCGCGCAAGAGCAGAGCACAGTGCTCTGTTTTGTCTGGCCGAGTGGGAGAGGGCTTGGTGGTGCTCTAGCTCACCTCCTATGCACATGAGGTGTTCGATGGAATGCCCGAGCCACACTACTTAAGCTTTCTCCTCTCGAAGCTCGACCTCCAAGCTCCATTTTCCTCGAGATTTGTCTAGATTTAGCGGTCCGTCACACCCCGTCCCCATCTTCACCGCCGTCGATCACCCGCGACGATCTCATCACCGACACCACCGTTGTGAGCCTCTTGTTCTTATCTTCTTTCTGAAAGGAAAAATATTCTTACTTGTATGTTTAGATAGATACTTGTATCATTTTCTTACATTTATTATTGCATCTTATATAGTGCGATGGTTTTGGTATCCGCCCCCGTCGGCCCTCGTCCTGTCTATGATTCGGATTTGGTATGTATATTATTTTTATAACTATTGGTTCATTTATTGTTTATGAAAATTATGCCGACCAACGTGACATAGATTTTATTTATCTAGGATGTATGTGAATCGGAAATGCCAACCGACCCTATTGTCGAGAGGTTAAATTTAGTTGAAGAAGAAAACAATTTGTTGAAGGAAAAAATAAAAAAAAATTGAGGAGGAGAAGATGATATTGGAGTTGCATGTTGCGGATGTCGTCCATGATCACAAGATCAAGATGGATGCAATGCGCTTGAAGATTAGAAAGATTAGAAAATATGCCATTCATACCGAGGCTTGGTATCATTATGCCGTTGGATCAATTGTTACCTTGGTTGCGATTATGATCGCATTTGTTTTCGCATTGAAATGTTTTACATAGTTTCAATGTATGGTTTAATTAATTAGATGCTCTGGAGAGCTATATGTTGTTAGATGAGAACTATGTATGCACTTTGGTTTTAATGTGATGATGAACTTCTATTAATTTGGACACTTAATTATATATAATGCACGCAGATGAACCGGCAATGGATGTACGGTGACAGACACACCTGCGAGTACATTAAGGGCGTGCATGAGTTTCTCGATGCGGCTGAGGCAAACAAGCAGAATGGTTTTATGTGTTGTCCATGCACTGAATGTGGGAATACGAGGTCTTACTCTAACCGGAAAATCCTTCACTCCCACCTGCTTTACAAGGGTTTCATGCCACACTATAATGTTTGGACGAGGCACGGAGAAATAGGGGTTATGATGGAAGATGGCGAAGAAGAAGAGTACGATGACAACTATGTGCCCCCTGAATACGGTGATGCTGCAATGGGGGGAGCTGGTGAAGATCAAGAGGAACCAGACGATGTGCCCAATGATGCTGCCACGGGTGAAGCTACTGAAGATCAAGAGGAACCAGACGATGTGCCCGATGATGATGATCTCCGCCGGGTCATTGTCGATGCAAGGACGCAATGCATTAGTCAAAAGGAGAAGCTGAAGTTCGATCGCATGTTAGAGGATCACAAAAAAGGGTTATACCCCAATTGCGAAGATGGAAACACAAAGCTCGATACCGTACTGGAATTGCTGCAGTGGAAGGCAGAGAATGCTGTGGCTGACAAAGGATTTGAGAAGCTACTAAAAATATTGAAGAAGAAGCTTCCAAAGGATAACGAATTGCCCGACAGTACATACGCAGCAAAGAAGGTCGTATGCCCTCTAGGATTGGAGGTGGAGAAGATACATACATCCTCTACTGCGGTGCATACAAGGATCTGAATGCATGCCCGGTATGCGGTGCATTGCAGTATAAGATCAGACGAGATGACCCTGGTGATGTTGACGGCGAGCCCCTCAGGAAGAGGGTTCCTGCGAAGGTGATGTGGTATGCTCCTATAATACCACGGTTGAAACGTCTGTTCAGAAACGAAGAGCATGCCAAGTTGATGCGATGGCACAGTGAGAACCGAAAGAAAGATGGGAAGTTGAGAGCACCCGCTGATGGGTCGCAGTGGAGAAAAATCGAGAGAAAGTACTGGGATGAGTTTGCAAAGGACCCAAGGAATGTATGGTTTGCTTTAAGCGTGGATGGCATTAATCCTTTCGGGGAGCAGAGCAGCAATCACAGCACCTGGCCCGTGACTCTATGTATGTATAACCTTCCTCCTTGGATGTGCATGAAGCGGGAGTTCATTATGATGCCAGTTCTCATCCAAGGCCCTAAGCAACCCGGCAACGAAATTGATGTGTACCTAAGGCCATTAGTTGAAGAACTTTTACAGCTGTGGAATGGAAACGGTGTACGTACGTGGGATGAGCATAGACAGGAGGAATTTAACCTTAAGGCGTTGTTGTTCGTGACCATCAACGATTGGCCCGCTCTCAGTAACCTTTCAGGACAGACAAACAAAGGATACCACGCATGCACGCACTGTTTAGATGACACTGAAAGTATATACCTGGACAAATGCAGGAAGAATGTGTACCTGGGCCATCGTCGATTTCTTCCGACCAACCATCAATGTCGAAAGAAAGGCAAGCATTTCAAAGGCGAGGCAGATCACTGGAAGAAGCCCGCCATGCGCACCGGTGATCACGTGCTTGCTATGGTCAATGATTTACACTACGTAATCTTTGGAAAGGGTCCCGGTGGACTAGCTGTTCCGAATGACGCTGAGGGACACGCACCCATGTGGAAGAAAAAATATATATTTTGGGACCTACCCTACTGGAAAGACCTAGAGGTCCGCTCCTCAATCGACGTGATGCACGTGATGAAGAACCTTTGAGTGAACCTGCTAGGCTTCTTGGGCGTGTATGGGAAGACAAAAGATACACCTGAGGCACGAGAGGACCTGCAACGTTTGCACGAAAAAGACGGCATGCCTCCGAAGCAGTATAAAGGTCCTGCCAGCTACGCTCTTACGAAAGAAGAGAAAGAAATCTTCTTTGAATGCCTGCTCAGTATGAAGGTCACGACTGGCTTCTCGTCGAATATAAAGAGAATAATAAATATGCCAGAGAAAAAGTTTCAGAACCTAAAGTCTCATGACTGTCACGTGATTATGACGCAACTGCTTCCGGTTGAATTGAGGGGGCTTCTACCGGAAAACGTCCGATTAGCCATTGTGAAGCTATGTGCATTCCTCAATGCAATCTCTCAGAAGGTGATCGATCCAGAAATCGTACCAAGGCTAAGGAGTGATGTGGCGCAATGTCTTGTCAGTTTCGAGCTGGTGTTCCCACCATCCTTTTTCAATATCATGACGCACGTCCTAGTTCATCTAGTCGACGAGATTGTCATCCTGGGGCCCGTATTTCTACACAATATGTTCCCCTTTGAGAGGTTCATGGGAGTCCTAAAGAAATATGTTCGTAACCGCGCTAGGCCAGAAGGAAGCATCTCCATGGGCCATCAAACAGAGGATGTTATCGGGTTCTGTGTTGACTTCATTCCTGGCCTTAACAAGATAGGTCTCCCTAAATCGCGGTATGAGGGGACACTGACTGGAAAAGGCACTCTTGGAAGAGACTCAATAATATGCAGGGACGGATATTCTTGGTCTCAAGCACACTACACAGTTCTACAGAACTCTACCTTGGTGACCCCGTATGTCGATGAACACAAGAACAGTCTGCGCTCCAAACACCCGGAGCAGTGCGACGACTGGATTACATGTGAACACATCACGACTTTCAGTAGTTGGTTGGAAACACGTCTCAGAGGTGACAACACTGTTTGTGATGGGTTGTACTTGTTGTCCAGGGGGCCATCTTTGACTGTATTGACTTACAAAGGATACGAGATAAATGGGAATACATTTTACACGATCGCCCAAGATCAAAAGAGCACCAACCAAAACAGCGGTGTCCGCTTTGATGCAGCAACCGAGAGTGGAAAGGACACATATTATGGTTACGTAGTGGACATATGGGAACTTGACTACGGACCTGATTTTAAGTTCCCTTTGTTTAAGTGCAAATGGGTCAATCTGTTAGGCGGCGGGGTACAGGTAGACCCACAGTACGGAATGACAACAGTGGATCTGAAAAATCTTGGGTACACTGACGAACCGTTCGTCCTAGCCAATGATGTGGCACGGGTTATCTATGTGAAGGACATGTCTACCAAACCGAGAAAAAGAAAAGATAAGGAAGCGAATACATCATACGATGAGGCAAAGCGCCACATAGTTCTTTCAGGAAAAAGGGACATCCTGGGAGTGGACGGCAAGACAGACATGTCTGAAGATTATGAAAAGTTTCATGAAATTCCTCCCTTCAATGTCAAGGCTGACCCAAGCATCCTGATAAACCATGAAGATTATCCATGGTTACGGTGCAATAAGCAAATGACACAAGCGAAGAAAAAGTGAATACTCTCTCCCACAACTATTATGATGATACCATGCCAAATTTGTAACAGACGAACATGCTAGCATTGTCTGTTTTGTACATGCACATGCTATGTGGGTGAAATTATGATACCATCCCAACTTTCAACTTTTTCAGAGTTCATTTGAAATGCTTTCATGTCTTATGGTTTGAAACTTTGATACTTCGAAAGTGATTGTCCATTTTGTACACGAAGTGCATCAAGTTTTTGTCGTAACCCTCTCTACTTTTTGGAACATGCTATGTGGGTGAAATGATGATACCATGCCAACTTTCAACCTTTTCAGAGTTCATTTTGAAATGCTTTCCAATTTCAGAGTCATTTAGCTCAAAGAATGAATTAATAGCAAACAGAATAAACTACAAAACTTTTATGAAAATAAAAACAATCAATTAAAATATTATGTTATGATCAACTAAAATAAAACTATAATATTCTTCAATAGCAAAAATAATATAATTTTTGTGACCTAAAATCAAACTATAAGTATTTAATTGTAAGTATAAATAAAAAATAAATAGCAAAGAAGAAAAAATTTCTAATTTTATAGTAAAGTTATTCATAAACTAGTGATTCACACAAATTTAAACTATTCAAAATTTAAAACTAATGGCACTAACAGAAAGTTTATAATTTTTGTGACCTAAAAGCAAAAAGAAATCACTAAAAAAACTATAAGTATTTAGTTTTAAGTATAAATAAAAAATAAATAGAAAAAAATTCTATTTTTATAGTAAAGTTATTCATAAACTAGTGATTCACACAAATTTTTAAAAATTCAAATTTAAACTATTCAAAATTTAAAACTAATGGCACTAACAGAAAGTTTATAATTTTTGTGACCTAAAAGCAAAAATAAATCACTAAAAAACTATAAGTATTTAGTTTTAAGTAGAAAGAAAAAAATAAAAAACCAAAAAAATGTAGAAATAAAAAAGAAAAAACCAAAAAAAATGCCTCCTACTGGGCCTCCATGGCCTGAATACGACTAGAAACCCTACATGGGCCAGGATTCAGGCCCGCAGAACGCCCAATAGGCCCACAGGCAGTAGCAAGTTTAGGCCCGAAAGCCTGCATTAGAGAGGAGCTCGAATGGGTAGGAACACCAGCGCTTATAAACCAGTGCCGGCGCCCTTCAGCTAGCGATGTGGGACTAAACTTTTGGGCTCGGGGCAGCAAAGGCCATTGGTCCTGGTTGGTGGCACCAACCGGGACTAAAGGGTGCATTCATCACGGTTGGTGCCACGAACCGGGACCAATGCCCCCCTTTAGTCCCGGTTGGTGCCACCAACCGGAACCAAAGGCCGCCGCTTCCCGCCCTTTGGGCTGCTGAAAATTGGCCTTTGGTCCCGGTTGGTGGCACCAACCAGGACTAAAGGGTGCATTAGTCCCGGGTCGTAGCACCAACCGGGACCAATGCTTTTGGTATATAAGCTGGACTTGTGAAATTCACGATTCAGTTCGATCGATCTCCTCGTCCTCTCCTCTGACGACGCTGCCAGGCTGCTCCTCGTCCTCATCGCCGCCGAGCCCTCCTTGAGCCCGCGCCGTCCTCGTCGCCGGCATCCCTGAGCCCGCCGCCCTCGTCCCCGTCGCCGCGTGCCTCCCCGAGCCCGCCTCCTTGTCCCCGGCCGTCACGCGCGTGCCGCCCGGCCCGAGGCTGCCGTCCCCGTCACCACGTGCCGCCCCGAGCCCGCCGTCCTCGTCGCCGGACTCCAACCGTCGCCGCCCCCCTCAAAGTGAGCCCCCCTCTCGAGTGCCACTCTTGCGCCCGAGCGCCCTTGCTCCGCCCCTGCTCCATGGTTGCCGCCGGCCCCGATGCATTCAAGAGTAGAAGGAGAGGAGAAGTAGAGGAGAGGAGAAGTGGAGCAGCAGCAACGTGCTGTCCACTTTTCTAAAAAATTTGGAAATTCTGATTTTTTTTGTCCATATAGAAGGTGTTTGATGAAATGCTAGATGGCTTTGGGCATTTTTGCAATTTTAAAAAAAATTGTGGTGAGGTACTGATGCAAGACAAAGGCGATGGCAAAATTTCAGAATTTTTGGAGAGGTTTAGAATAGGTTTTCAACAAGTTATTTGAATCCGATTCAAATTTCATTTGAATGAAATTTGAAAATTTTGAACTATGGATCAGAATATGCTAAATATGTCAAAAATGTTTTTTTATATGATGTTTTTTTTCATATATGTATTCATTTTTTTATTTAGGTTGTTAATTAGTAGATATCGATTTTAGGTTAGTGTAGAGGAAAAAGTAAAATAAGGAAAAGGAAGAAAAGAGGAAGAAGGAAGAAGAAGAAGAAGAAAAGGAAGGAGTAGAAAAAGGAAAATAAGAAGAGGAAGACTTCTTCTTTTTTCTTCGATCTTCTCCTCTATTTTGTTCATGGATATATGCTAAAGAAACCGAGGGGGGTGATAGATGATGATGAGGGGTCGAGAGTGGGACGAGAGGTGTCGAGGGGAGAAAAAATATGTTATCAGGGACGAGGGTCATCGAGGGGTCGAGAGAACTAAATAAGAAGAAGAAGAGGATAGGAAGACGAGGAGAAATAAATAAGAAGAAGAAAAAAGAAGAAAAAGAAGAGGAGAAGAAGAAAGGAATAGTGGAGAAGAAGAGAAAATAGAATATATTCTATTTTCTCTTTTCTCCACTATTCCTTTCTTCTTCTCCTCTTTTTTTTCTTCTTTTCTTCTTCTTCTTCTTCTTCTTCTTCTTCTTCTTCTTCTTCTTATTCTTATTAGCCGGAAGTAGAGAGAGGTTTCCTAGTGTCAAAGTATTGAAGAAATCCATGCCTTCATCATTAGCCGGAAGTAACCAGGGCATGTTGGTACGAAGTTCTGCAAAGTTGTTCTGGAATGGAGTCCCGGATAGAATAATCCGCCTTTTGGTACGAATTCAGCAAAGGCCTTCCAAATAGTGATATTCGGAAGGCTCTTGCTGAACTTTGTACCAAAAAGTGAATTATCCTATCTGGGACTCCGTTCCAGAACAACTTTGAAGAGCTTCGTACCATCATGCACATGTTACTTTCGCCTAATGATGAAGACATGGTTTTGTTGGATCCCTTGACACTAGGCAACCTCCCGACCCCTCGGCAATCCTATCGAACATGAGAGGAAGAAGAGGATAAAAAAAGAAGAGGAAGAAGAAAAAAAAAGAGGAGAAGAAAGAATAGAGGAGATCTTCTCCTCTATTCTTTCTTCTCCTCTTATTTTTCTTCTTCTTCCTCTTTTTTTTATCGGGAACGAGGGTCGTCGAGGGACATAGATGTAGTGTCGTCGTTGTCGATATATACCCCCTCCCGATAGCTTACTATGATGAGGTAGCTAGTTCTACGTTTGGCACTAATATATCCATCTGTCATGTTTGAATAATAATTGCCATGTTGTAAATATTTGTAGAAACTATGGACACGGCCCTAGACGAAGCAACAAAAGAAGCGTTGTTGAGGGACATAATCGCAGAAGGAAGTGATGCCATCTCGTTGTTTCTCAACAAAACCGATGGTCTGGAAGGAGAGGGTGAACAAGCTGGCTACGGTGACCTAATGCCGGTGCAAGAAGAAGAACATGAGGACGGCTCCGGTGACCCAATGCCGGTGCAAGAAGGAGACCGTGATGACGACTCCGGTGACCGAACCGAGTCCGGCCAGGTATATATATTAGTTAAGCCTATGCTGACTAGCTGATTGATGCATTCATTGTTTGGGTATGTACACATATTAATTAAGTCTTTGTTCTTTTTTCTAGCCCTCCGAATCGAGCACAACTTCGGTAAAGAGACGAGGCCCGAAGAAAAAGTTGAACTCGGATGAAAAGTTTGAGATCATAGCAATCGCGCCCGACGGCCAACCTATTGAACCCCTCCAGGCAAAGAGCGCATTTGTTGCTCAGTGCGGGGTTCTGGTTAGGGACAAGATCCCGATAAGCGTCCAGCAATGGTTTAAGCCGGCTACAGAAGACCCTGAGGTGTCTTATGTCAATGATATGCAGAAAAATGATCTTTGGACTGAGCTGAAGTCAAATTTCACCCTACCGCCTGAGGATAATCCAGAGAACCCAGTTAAAGAGAAATTAATCAAGTCTTTTGCTCTGAAGAGGATGGCAGAACTATTCAGGAGGTGGAAGAAAGAGCTGAATAAGTTTGTCGAAAATAATGAGACACCAGAATTCAAGGGCAGATATGAGAACATCAGAGATCACTGGCCCGCATTTGTGGCCCACAAGACATCAGAAAAAAGTAAGAAGATGTCGGCGACAAACAAGCAAAATGCTGCGAAGAAGAAGCTTCACCATCGCATGGGGTCAGGTGGCTACCTCGTAGCCCGGCCTAAGTGGTCCAAGACTGAGAATGATCTGGTTCATAAAGGGATCGAACCAGAGACAATTAACTGGCCAGACCGTTGCCGGACTTGGTTCTTTGGGGCTGGCGGAACACTGGACCCTGTAACAGGGAAGTGCATTTGGACGAACGATCAAATGGACATACCATTCAGTAAGCTTAAGCAGTATATCGAAGCAGCGCAGGAAGGGACGTTTTTTCTAGACAGAGAGAACGACGAGCTCACAATGGCCCTCGGGAATCCTGAGCACCCTGGACGGACACGAGGCATGCCAGGCTCCATTCCGTGGAAGGTTGGGTTTCCGGACGTGGGCGGTTACAAATCCCATGAGAGGAGGAAAAAAGTGCAGCAGACCCAAATACAGGCGCTGCAAGCAAGGGTAGACGCGATAGAGGAACGAGAAGCAAATCCCAGCAAACGTACTGCCGAAGCCTCCCCCGAAGCTACCCCGCCATCTCAGCGCAGAAGCAGCGTGGCTTCCACCGAGCTGCTTCAGCTGGAGCCTGCCTTGACGGCTCCTGCCAGCTATCCCGCGGATGCTATAACGGAGGCTCAAAATTGCCACCTTATGACGCAATGGATGAATTTGAAGGTCAAGGCGGCTGTTGGCTCTGTTTATCCTACTGAACCCAGCGCAATTTTTCACTGCCGGCCGATTCCAGAAGGATATGCTAGGGTGATGGTGGATGAGATAACGGAGGGATTTGAGGACCTCGAGCTTGACCACCCTACCGCTGAAGGGGAGACTCGGCTGGGGTCTGCTCTGAAGACTCCATGCCTATGGCGGAAGGAGCTCATCAACCTTCCGAACTGGACGCCACCGCCTCCTCCTCCTCCTCCGGCGAGTCAGGGCACTCCGCCTCCACCGCCTCCTCCTCCGGCGAGTGACGATCAGGGCCCTCGGCCGGCTCCTTCTCCGGCGCGTGGCGGCACTCCGCCTCCTTCTCCGCCTGCGCCGACGCGCCCGAGCAGCCAACCTCCTCCTTCTCCGCCTCGTCAGCAAGGGCGGAAGAGACCTGCCGCCGCTCCAGCTGCTCCGGCGCGTTGTAGTCCTTCTCCTCCGCCGCTTAAGCAAGTAAAGAGGACAACTGCTCCGTCTGCTCGGTCGGCGTCTAGCAGTACAACCAGAGGCGGGAGGACATACAGATTCGGTCCTTCTCTGAAGACTCCAGAGAAGTTACCATATGAGAGGACCCTGGGGGAGAACGCCGAGATCGCACGAGAAGAAGTGAGGAACTTCTTTGAAGGGGTGAAAGCAAAGAAACATCCACCTCCGGAGGAGAAGGTAGATCGGGTGAAAGTGAAGCGCACTCTGGCTGCCCTGACAAAACCACCGAAGTCTGATCCGCCGAAAGGAAACTATGACCGCATTATTGGAAAGGAATTTGCCGAAGCGGAGCGGTCGGGAAGTATCGTCAGTGATCAAAGGCTGAAAGAACGACGAGCTGGGAAACAAATTGCCCAGCTCGGCGAACAAGCGAAGCAATCGTGCCCCCCGCTCAAGGTGCCTAGCCACAACGTCGATAATGATCCGAGGATGGTGCCCGGTTATAGCAATCTTGCAGATTACCTGCCCGACAAAGTACATTATGAACCCATGGAGGTGCAGATACAAAGATATGAGTACGGGAAGCCTCTCGTCAAAGATGAAAGATCTCTATCAACGATGATGCGAAGATTGCATGATTGGTACTTGAAAATCTGCAGAGACTCTGGGGGGAGGAGTACTTTGTATGTGAAAGTTAAAAAGGAGCATGACCTCATTGGAATTGATCTATTGCCTGTTCCATTTGAGGAGTTCTATCAGTTTTTCAATCAATTGGCCCTCGATAAAACAACGGTCGCCTGCTACTGTCTGTAAGTAGTACTACTTCTGTCATTAAGTTTCTCTATATAGCTTAGCTCTTTCATTGCATGTATTTATAATCATCCTCACTATATTATGCAGATTGAAGATCGCCGAATTGAAGAAAAGACAAGTCGGTGATATTGGGTTCATTAACACATATCTCATAGATGCAACTCAGGTTAAACTTCATGCCGCAGCTACCAAGGCCAGCTTGCTACGATCGTTCGTAATAAATCAAAACAAAGATATAATACTCTTTCCTTACAACTTCAGGTGAGTGTTACTGTCTTGTGCGTATTCAGTTTCCCTTATATATTAGTCAAGGTTATAGTAATGTAATTCATGAGTTATGCATGTGTGTGCAGTTTCCACTATATTCTCCTAGAGATTAAGCTTGAGCAGGGAGTAGTAACCGTCTTGGACTCTAAATGAAAAGATCCCAAGGAGTATGCGGAAATGACTGAAATCCTCAAGAAGTAAGTTAAATCGATCATTATCCACCATATCAGCAACTTTGTTCATTTCCTGATATCAAGTAATTGTTTTCTTTGTCCGGCAGGGTTTGGAGAAAATTCACCAAAACAGTTCCGGGACTGCCGAAGGAGCTGGAATTTAGACACCCAAAAGTAAGTACTATAGTAGCATGTTCCGCGCATCTCCTAGTGATTTAAGCGCTAGTTTCATCAATACCATTTAGCATTCTTGCTTATCAGTTTGATTGACCTCTATTTCTTATAAAGTGGTTGTGGCAGGAACAAGGGAATGATTTCTGTGGATACTACATCTGCGAGTCCATCCTCCACACGACCTGTGAGCGGGGCGGGTACTCTAACGAACAATATGAAGTACGTAAATAACAACATTCACAATTTTATTTTATTACCATCATTTGTGTTGAGTTTCATTCATTTATATATATATATATATATATGTATTGACCCCCTTCTTCAAATTAGATGTTTCGGAAGCGGGATGAACTCCTAGCACCAGCTCGCATGCGAGCAATTCAAGAGGAATTGGCAGCATTCTTTCTTGACCATGTGATCCCTGAAGACGGAGAATTCTATGTGGACCCTGAGTCCGTATGATTATATTTGTAAGAGATAATTATTATATATATGTAGCCGGTAGTGTCAGATAGATATACGAGAACTTGTTGTTCGACCAATCTCTCGGAGAAGGAGAGGTGGTCGATATCACTTCTCTCTGTATATATGCATATATGTTCATGATGATCTTCTGTTTCCTTCGTTTGCTTACTAGCTAGCTAGCGTGTCTAGTCCTCTCTATATACGTATGTATAGTACGTAGCGTCGACCAAGCATGGACATAACAGAGGACACTTCTCTCTATTAATTATAACTAGCTAACACAATATATGAAACACCTAAATTAACCCCCCAAAACCCCCAACCCCCCTCCCTATCAAAAAAACACAAAAACCCCAGCCACAGAAGTGCTGACGCGTGGATGCCTATTGGTCCCGGTTGGTGCCACCAACCGGGACCAAAGGGTCTCCACGTGGGCAATGCGCAGATCCCAGTCAGGAGACCCTTTGGTCCCGGTTGGTGGCACCAACCGGGACCAAAGGGTCTCCTGACTGGGCTCTGCGCACTGCCCACGTGGAGGGCCTTTAGTCCCGGTTCTGGATTGAACCGGGACTAAACGGGGGAGGTATTAGTACCGACACTTTAGTCCCGGTTCCGGAACCGGGACTAAAGGCCCTTACGAACCAGGACTATAGGCCCTTTTTCTACCAGTGCTTGTCGGCAGTCCAGGACGCGGACCTCAGACAAGAATTCTTTCGCATCCAGTCGGAGTTTGCGAACATCATCCATCAAGATGTCCTTCATACCTCGGGGCAGTTCTTCCTCAGATATCAACCATCCAACAGTGAGATAGATGAAATGCTACAAATGCAGGGTGACAACGACCGCGATTTCATGAGCATCACGACAGACGGGGGCTTCATCCACGTTCCTGTCCGATGAGTCGAGTCGATAGTAGTGATGTGTAGTTCTAAAACATTGATTGGCTCATGTTGTAATTATACTTTAATGAATTCGTATGTCTCTTTGGTTTGGACAGTCATTCAACTTAGATGTAATCGATGCTATTTATTAGTAGGACCATGAATCGTGCTATTAATGTCTTGCTTTTCTCTTCCGATCCTTTTGTTGCATACTTACATATTGCTTATGTATTGTCTGTTGTTTGGCTTGTGCATAGAGATGCCGTCGTATGTCGTGTACAAGGGTAAGGTTCCTGGAGTCTACGACGACTAGGAGGAGTGTCGGATACAGGTTCACCGTTTTAGCGGTAATAGTTACAAAGGGTACACCAGTAGGGCGGAGGCCGAATCTAGATACACCCACTATCTAGCGGGAGAGAGGAGGGAGCGTTGGAGGAACCGGATGAAGAACAGTTTGATCGCGATGATGCTCATCGTGATGACCACAGCTCTCTTCTATGTGATGGTAGTTTAGATGATCGATATCAACTTGTAATGTGAAGACAAACTCGATACTCACGGTCTTGAGACTTGTAATGTTTTATCTTTGTTCGGTCTTTTGAATTCGGAGACTAATATGATGAATTGTATTCGGAGACTAATCTTCTATTGTATTAGATGAATCTGATGTTGCTGTGTGCTGCTATCTATATTCTGTCTAATAATATATTTTATATTATGTCTAATAATATATTTTGTAACCTGCACAAAAATCAGAAAAGGAAAAAAAACCAAATAATCATACTAATGGCGCATCACCACCAGGTGCGCCATTAGTATGCCAAAGGATACTAATGGCGCATCAACAGAGAATGCGCCATTAGTATGACAAAGCCATGCTTACGTATGGCCCCCCGGGAGGCACACTAATGGCACATGCTGTTACATACTAATGGCGCACTAGTTGGTGCGCCATTAGTATACCAGATACTAATGGCGCACTGGCGCACCTATGGTGCGCCATTAGTAAGATATACTAGTGGCGTGCTACTAATGGCGCACTGGTAATGCGCCATTAGTAGGCAAAACCAGTGTGCCATTAGTAGGCCTTTTTCTAATAATGCATCATCGTATTCAGATTCAATAATTTCTCTTTCTCTAGCCCTAGCAATTTGTTCATCAAGAAATTCACTAAGGGGCACAGTAGTATCAGGCATAGAAGCAGTTTCATCATAAGTATCATGCATACAGAAGTGGCATCATCAATAACATGCGACATATCAGAACGAATAGCAGAAGCAGGTGTAGGTGTCGCAAACTTACTCATAACAGAAGGTGAATCAAGTGCAGAGCTAGATGGCAGTTCCTTACCTCCCCTCGTAGTTGAGGGATAAATCTTGGTTTTTGGATCTCTCAAGTTCTTCATAGTGTCCAGGAGATATAAATCCCAAGTGACTCAAAGAATAGAGCTATGCTCCCCGGCAACAGCGCCAGAAATTAGTCTTGATAACCCACAAGTATAGGGGATCGCAACAGCTTTCGAGGGTAGAGTATTCAACCCAAATTTATTGATTCGACACAAGGGGAGGCAAAGAATATTCTCAAGTATTAGCAGCTGAGTTATCAATTCAACCACACCTGGAAACTTAGTATCTGCAGCAAAGTGTTTAGTAGCAAAGTAATATGATAGTGGCGGTAGCGGCAACAAAAGTAAAGACAGCAAAAGTAATGTTTTTGGTATTTTGTAGTGATTGTAACAGTAGGAGCAAGAAAGTAAATAAGCGAGAACCAGTATATGGAAAACTTGTAGGCACCGGATCAGTGATGGATAATTATGCCGGATGCGGTTCATCATGTAACAGTCATAACATAGGGTGACACAGAACTAGCTCCAATTCATCAATGTAATGTAGGCATGTATTCCGTATATAGTCATACGTGCTTATGGAAAAGAACTTGCATGACATCTTTTGTCCTACCCTCCCGTGGCAGCGGGGTCCTATTGGAAACTAAGGGATATTAAGGCCTCCTTTTAATAGAGAACCAGAACAAAGCATTAGCACATAGTGAATACATGAACTCCTCAAACTATGGTCATCACCGGGAGTGATCCCGATTATTGTCACTTTGGGGTTGCCGGATCATAACACATAGTAGGTGACTATAGACTTGCAAGATAGGATCAAGAACTCACATATATTCATGAAAACATAATAGGTTCAGATCTGAAATCATGGCACTCGGGCCCTAGTGACAAGCATTAAGCATAGAAAAGTCATAGCAACATCAATCTCAGAACATAATGGATACTAGGGATCAAACCCTAACAAAACTAACTTGATTACATGATAAATCTCATCCAACCCATCACCTTCCAGCAGGCCTACGATGGAATTACTCACGCAAGGTGGTGAGCATCATGAAATTGGTGATGGAGGATGGTTGATGATGACGATGGCGACGAATCCCCCTCTCCGGAGCCCCGAACGGACTCCAGATCAGCCCTCCCGAGAGGTTTTAGGGCTTGGCGGTGGCTCCGTATCGTAAAATGTGATGATTTCTTCTCTCTGATTTTTTTCTCTCTGAAAGCAAATATATAGAGTAGGAGTTGGCGTCGGAGGGTTTCCAGGGGGCCCACGAGGTAGGGGGCGCGCCCCCCATTCTCGTGAGAAGGGTGTGGGCCCCCTGGTCTCCATCTTTGGCAAGGATTTTTTATTGTTTTTTCTAAGATGTTTCGTGGAGTTTCAGGTCATTCCGAGAATATTTGTTTTCTGCACATAAAACAACACCATGGCAATTCTGCTGAAAACAGCGTCAGTCCGGGTTAGTTCCATTCAAATCATACAAGTTAGAGTCCAAAACAAGGGACTCGTGTGAAGTGTTTGGAAAAGTAGATACGACGGAAACGTATCACCGCCGTCCATCAGGACTCGTGTGAAGTGGTATCCGTCAATTATTGGGTCTAATACCAAGGCAGCCCATCCTGCACGCCGGATACTTGCCGAGTAATCTCGACGGTCGAAGGTGATCGGTTGGGACGACCAGTGGCAGAACTCCGCGGTGATAGGCCCTGGGGCATGTGTCTCTAGGAGTGCCGCTTTGTTTCTCCCCTTTGTCACATGTAATACGTTCACTGTTTTGACTTCTGGTGGGAACTTCTTATGTTCCCCAGTGCTTTGCTTGCGAGGCTCGTCCTCGTCTTCGCTTGGTGTATCCTGCCCCTTATATTCGGTGTTGGGCTTGCCAGACTGCTTGAAGACCCAACATTCTCTATGGGTATGATTTGCAGGTTTATCGGGGGTGCTATGGATCTGACATATTTGGTCCAGAATCTTGTTTAGGCTGGACAGTTCGTCTTTGTTGCCTTTGAAGGGCAGCTTTTGCTGACCTGGCCGAGAGCTTTTGAATCCGGCGTTTACCGGCGTGCTCTTCGGGCTGTCTTCTTTATTCCGGCGCTTGTTTTTGCTGCATCGTGATTTCCTGTTTTCGTCCCTGACTTCGGATGTACTTGGGTCGCTGGTGCTACATCGGGCTAACCAGCTGTCCTCGCTCGCACAAAAGCGGGTCATGAGGCTTGTTAATGCTGCCATTGTTCTCGGCTTTTCTTGGCCGAGGTGTCTGGCAAGCCATTCGTCTCGAATGCTGTGCTTGAAAGCTGCTAAGGCTTCGGCGTCCGGACAGTCGACTATTTGGTTCTTTTTAGTGAGGAACCTGTTCCAAAGCTTTTGGGCTAACTCTCCGGGCTGTTGAGTTATATGACTTAAATCGTCTGCATCCGGTGGTCGGACATAGGTCCCTTGAAAATTTGCCCAAAAGGCATCTTCGAGCTCTTCCCAGCTTCCAATGGAGTTTTCGGGGAGGCTTTTAAGCCAGTGCCGAGCTGGCCCTTTGAGCTTGAGGGGTAAGTACTTGATGGAGTCGAGACCGTCTCCTCGAGCCATATGGATATGGAGGATATAGTCCTCAATCCAGACCCCAGCGTCTGTCGTTCCGTCGTACGCCTGTATGTTACGGGTTTGAATCCCTCTGGAAATTCATGGTCCAGCACCTCATCGGTGAAACATAGGGGGTGTGCGGCACCCCTGTATTTGAGTGTACCGTGGTGTTGGGATGTTTGGTGTGTTGCATTGCATGCTGGAGCGCGCTTGCGTGGCCCGTAGATGGATCTGGTTGCGCCGTCCTTTTGATGCGAGCCCTCACGTGGATTGCGTACTGGCTTATGTGCGGCGTCGTTTGCCGCTCTATGTTGGCCATGAGGTCATCTATCCGACCGGATGGCCGCTTTGTTTTTTGGTTGCGGGGGATCTAAGGCCTCCTCATCAAATTCAAGTAGCAACTTTCGCTTTGGGTAGCTCTTGGTGTGGCGATTACCGCCGTACTTCGCTGCAGTGTTGAGTACTTCACTCCATCTGATTCTGAGTGTGTCTTGCGCAGCCCTGAGCCTTTGCTTCTGCCTTTTCAGACTCTTCGCAGTGGCAACCAGCCTTTGATGGGCATTATGTTGCTCCGGGTGCTTGTCCGGTGTGATATCGTCCAGACTGTTATCTTCGACGGGGTCGGGTTGTTCGGTTTGATTCTCCGTGTTGCCCTGGTCGGGCGATGGTTCACCCTGCTCTATCATTGGGTCTATATGATCGTTGTTTCTGCCGAGGCAGGATTTGGAGCGGCGCTTATGCCGCCGCTTTGACTGCTTCTCGAGGGAACAACCCTTCGCTGCATCCTTCCGTTCCTCGTCGATGTTTTCTTTGGGTGTGTCCACCATGTATACATCATATGATGAAGTGGGCGTCCAGTGCCCTGTGGGCAGTGGTTCCTGTTCGTCTCCTGCATCGTCGTCCATACCGTCGATGTCTTCGGAGTCGAAGTCAAGCATGTCGGTCAAATCGTCGATAGTGGCTACTAAGTGGGTGGTGGGTGGGCAGCGAATTTCTTCGTCATCCGCATCCCAATCCTGCCGAACATAGTTCGGCCCGGACTCTCCTGACAGGGAGAGAGACCTTAATGAGTTCAGTATGTCGCCGAAGGGCGAGTGCTGAAAGATATCCACGAAGGTGAACTCCATGATTGGCGCCCAATCGGATTCGATAGGCACGGGCGCAGGCGGTTCGGAGTCCGTGGTCGGGGAAGAATCCGGTAGTTCGGCGTCACGGCTCCCATGAAGGGTAAGGTCGATATTCGGCTCGATCGCCGCTGAGAATACGGCTTCCGTGGCGGGGTCTATCCACCCGTCCATGGATGGCGCAATTGGCTCCGAATTGAGGGTCGGAGCGGTTGCCGGTGCGGTTTTGCCGGCGCGGTCTCCTGAACACTGTCCGATGGTAGAGCTAAATCATGCTCATCGTGACCGTGCAGCGCACTTGGCAGGGGCTCGAATCCATCGAAGATCAAGTCTCCGCGGATGTCGGTCGTGTAGTTTAAGCTTCCAAACCTGACCTGGTGGCCAGGGGTGTAACTCTCGATCTGCTCCAGATGGCCAAGCGAGTTGGCCCGCAGTGCGAAGCCGTCGAATACAAAGATCTGTCTGGGGAGAAAAGTCTCACCCTGGACTGCATCGCTATCGATGATCGAAGGAGCCATCAAGCCTAATGACGACGACACAGAGGAACTCTCAATGAAAGCACCAATGTCGGTGTCAAAACCGGCGGATCTCAGGTAGGGGGTCCCGAACTGTGCGTCTAAGGCGGATGGTAATAGGAGGCAGGGGACACGATGTTTTACCAAGGTTCGGGCCCTCTTGATGGAGGTAAAACCCTACGTCCTGCTTGATTATTCTTGATAATATGAGTAGTACAAGAGTTGATCTACCACGAGATCGGAGAGGCTACACCCTAGAAGCTAGCCTATGGTATGATTGTATGTTGTCCTATGGACTAAAACCCACCGGTATATATAGACACCAGAGAAGGCTAGGGTTACACAAGGTCGGTTATAAAGGAGGAGATATTGTTGGGGAACGTAGCAGAAATTCAAAATTTTCCTACGTGTCACCAAGATCTATCTATGGAGAGACCAGCAACGAGTAGAAAGAGAGTGCATCTACATACCCTTGTAGATCGCTAAGCGGAAGCGTTCAAGTGAACGGGGTTGATGGAGTCGTACTCGTCGTGATTCAAATCACCGATGATCAAGTGCCGAACGCATGGCACCTCCATGTTCAACACACATACAGCCCGGTGACGTCTCCCAAGCCTTGATCCAGCAAGGAGAGAGGGAGAGGTTGAGGAAGACTCCATCCAGCAGCAGCACAACGGCGTGGTGGTGGTGGAGGAGCGTGGCAATCCTGCAGGGCTTCGCCAAGCACCGCGGGAGAGGAGGAGTACTTGTGAGAGGGGGAGGGCTGCGCCAGAACTCCGTCTGAAGCTCGCATGCGCCTCCCCACTATATATAGGGGTGGAGGGGCTGGTTTCTTGCCCTCCAAGTCCATTGGGGCGTTGGCCAAGGTGGGAGGAAAGAAATCCCATCATTTCCTTCCCCACCGATTGTTATCCCCCCTTTTTAGGGATCTTGATCTTATCCCTTCGGGATATGATCTTATTCCTTTTAAGGGGGGATCTTGTTGCGCCTTGACCAGGGGTGTGGGGCCTTGCGCCCACTACCCACGTTCATGTGGGTCCCCCCTTGCAGGTGGGCCCCACTCCAGAACCTTCTAGAACCTTCCCGGTACAATACCGAAAAAACCTGAACATTTTCCGGTGGCCAAAATAGGACTTCCCATATATAAATCTTTACCTCCGGACCATTCCAGAACTCCTCGTGACATCCGGGATCTCATCCGGGACTCCGAACAACATTCGGTAACCACATACAAACTTCCTTTATAACCCTAGCGTCATCGAACCTTAAGTGTGTAGACCCTACGGGTTCGGGAGACATGTAGACATGACCGAGACATTCTCCGGTCAATAACCAACAGCGGGATCTGGATACCCATGTTGGCTCCCACATGTTCCATGATGATCTCATCGGATGAACCAGGATGTCAAGGACTCAGTCGATCCCGTATACAATTCCCTTTGTCTAGCGGTATGTTACTTGCCCGAGATTCGATCGTCGGTATCCAATACCTTGTTCAATCTCGTTACCGGCAAGTCACTTTACTCGTTCCATAACACATCATCCCGTGATCAACTCCTTGGTCACATTGCGCATATGATGATGTCCTACCGAGTGGGCCCAGAGATACCTCTCCGTTTACACGGAGTGACAAATCCCAGTCTCGATCCGCATAAAACAATAGATACTTTCGGAGATACCTGTAGTGCACCTTTATAGTCACCCAGTTACGTTGTGATGTTTGATACACCCAAAGCACTCCTACGGTATCCAGGAGTTACACGCTCTCATGGCCAAAGGAAGAGATACTTGACATTGGCAAAGCTCTAGCAAACGAACTACACGATCTTTGTGCTAGGCTTAGGATTGGGTCTTGTCCATCACATCATTCTCCTAATGATGTGATCCCGTTATCAACGACATCCAATGTCCATAGCCAGGAAACCATGACTATCTGTTGATCACAACGAGCTAGTCAACTAGAGGCTCACTAGGGACATATTGTGGTCTATGTATTCACACGTGTATTACGATTTCCGGATAATACAGTTATAGCATGAATAAAAGACAATTATCATGAACAAGGAAATATAATAATAATACTTTTATTATTGCCTCTAGGGCATATTTCCAACAGTCTCCCACTTGCACTAGAGTCAATAATCTAGTTCACATCCCCATGTGATTAACACTCACAGGTCACATCGCCATGTGACTAATACCCAAGAGTTTACTAGAGTCAGTAGTCTAGTTCACATCACTATGTGATTAACACTCAATGAGTTTTATGTTTGATCATGTTGCTTGTGAGAGAGGTTTTAGTCAACGGGTCTGAACCTTTCAGATCCGTGTGTGCTTTACAAATCTCTATGTCATCTCCTAGATGCAGCTACCACGCTCTATTTGGAGCTATTCCAAACAACTGTTCTACTTGGAGCTATTCTAAATTATTGCTCCATTATATGTATCCGGTCTCTCTACTCAGAGCTATCCGGATAGGTGTCAAGCTTGCATCGTCGTAACCTTTACGACGAACTCTTTTACCACCTCCATAATCGAGAAAATTCCTTAGTCCACTAGTTACTAAGGATAACTTTGACCGCTATCCTGTGAGCCATTCTTGGATCACTCTTGTACCCCTTGACTGACTCATGGCAAGGCACACTTCAGGTGCGGTACACAGCATAGCATACTGAAGAGCCTACGTCTTAAGCATAGGGGACGACCTTCGTCCTTTCTCTCTATTCTGCCGTGGTCGAGCTTTAAGTCTTAACTTCGTACCTTACAACTCAGGCAAGAACTCTTTCTTTGACTGGTCCATCTTGAACACCTTAAAGATCATGTCAAGGTATGTGCTCATTTGAAAGTATTATTAAGCATTTTGATCTATCCTTATAGATCTTGATGCTCAATGTTCAAGTAGCTTAATCCAGGCTTTCCATTGAAAAACACTTTCAAAATAACCCTATATGCTTTCCAGAAATTCTACGTCATTTCTGATCAACAATATGTCAACAACATATACTCATCAGAAATTCTATAGTGCTCCCACTCACTTCTTTGGAAATACAAGTTTCTCATAAACTTTGTACAAACCCAAAATTTTTGATCATCATCAAAGCATACATTCCAACTCCGAGATGCTCACTCCAGTCCTTAGAAGGATTGCTGGAGCTTTGCATACTTATTAGCATCTTTCGGGATTGACAAAACCTTCCGGTTGTATCACATACAACCTTTCCTCATTAAAATCGTCGAGGAAACAATGTTTTGACATCCTATCTGCAAGATTTCATAAATAATGCAGTAATCGCTAATATAATTCCAACAGACTCTTAGCATCGCTACGAGTGAGAAAATCTCATCGCAGTCAACTCCTTGAACTTGTCGGAAAACATCTTAACGACAAGTCGAGCTTTCTTAATGGTGACATTTACCATCATTGTCCGTCTTCCTTTTGAAATCCATCTGTACTCATTAGCCTTACGACCATCGAGCCGTTCTGCCAAAGTCTACACTTTGTTTTCATACATGGATCCTCTCTCGGATTTTATGGCCTCAAGCCATTTATCGGAATCCGGGCCCACCATCGCTTCTCCATAGCTCGTAGGTTCATTGTTGTCTAGCAACATGACCTTCAAGACGGGATTACGTACCACTCTGAAGTAGTACGCATCCTTGTCATCCTACGAGGTTTGGGAGTGACTTGATCCGAAGTTTCATGATCAATATCATAAGCTTCCACTTCAATTGGTGTAGGTGCCACAGGAACAACTCCCTGTGCCCTGTCACACACTAGTTGAAGAGACGGTTCAATAACCTCATCAAGTCTCCACCATCCTCCCACTCAATTCTTTCGAGAGAAACTTTTCCTCGAGAAAGGACCCGATTCTAGAAACAATCCATATTGCTTTCGGATCTGAATTAGGAGGTATACCCAACTGTTTTGGGTTTCCTGTGAAGATGCATTTTATCCGCTTTGGGTTCGAGCTTATCAACCTGAAACTTTTTCATATAAGCGTCGCAACCCCAAACTTTTAAGAAACGACAACTTAGGTTTCTCTAAACCATAATTCATACGGTGTCATCTCATCGGAATTACGTGGTGCCCTATTTAAAGTGAATGTGGTTGTCTCTAATGCCTAACCCATGAATGATAGTGGTAATTCGATAAGAGACATCATGGTACGCACCATATCCAATAGGGTGCAACTATGATGTTCGGACACACCATCACATTATGGTGTTCCAGGCGGTATTAATTGCGAAACAATTTCCACAATGTCTTAATTGTGTGCCAAAACTCGTAACTCAGATATTCATCTCTATGATCATATCATAGACATTTTATCCTCTTGTCACAATGATCTGCTACTTCACTCTGAAATTACTTGAACCATTCAATAATTCAGACTTGTGTTTCATCAAGTAAATATACTCAACATTTACTCGAATCATCTGTGAAGTAAGAACATAATGATATTCACTGCATGCCTCAGCACTCATTCGACTGCACACATCAAAAATGTGTTACTTCCAACAAGTTGCTATCTTGTCCCATCTTACTGAAAATGAGGCTTTTCAGTCATCTTGCCCATGTGGTATGATTTGCATATCTCAAGTGATTCAAAATCAAGTGAGTCCGAACGATCCATTTGCATGGAGTTTCTTCATGCATATACACCAATAGACATGGTTCGCATGTCTCAAACTTTTCAAAAACGAGTGAGTCCAAAGATCCATCAACATGGAGCTTCTTCATGCGTTTTATACCATTATGACTTACATGGCAGTGCCACAAGTAAGTGGTACTATCATTACTATCTTATATCTTTTGGCATGAAAATGTGTATCACTACGACCGAGATTCAATAAACCATTCCTTTAGGTGCAAGACCATTGAAGGTATTATTCAAAATTAGAGTAACCATTATTCTCCTTAAATGAATAACCGTATTGCGATAGACATAATCCAATCATGTCTATGCTCAACGCAAACACCAATCTCAGTGGTAGAGGGAGCGTGCGATGCTTGATCATATCAACCTTGGAAACACTTCCAACATATATCGTCAGCTCACCTTTAGCTAGTCTCCGTTTATTCCGTAGCTTTTATTTCGAGTTACTAACACTTAGCAACCGAACCGGTATCCAATACCCTGGTGCTACTAGGAGTACTAGTAAAGTACACATTAACATAATGTATATCCAATATACTTCTATCGACCTTGCCAGCCTTCTCATCTACCAAGTATCTAGGGTAATGCTGCTCCAGTGGTTGTTCCCCTTATTACAGAAGCACTTAGTCTCGGGTTTGGGTTCAACCTTGGGTTTCTTCACTAGAGCAGCAGCTGAATTGCCGTTTCATGAAGTATCCCTTTGTTCCCTTGCCCTTCTTGAAACTAGTGGTTTCACCAACCATCAGCAATTGATGCTCCTTCTTGATTTCTACTTTCGCGGTGTCAAACATCATGAATATTTCAAGGATCATCATATCTATCCCTGATATGTTATAGTTAATCACGAAGCTCTAGCAGCTTGGTGGCAATGACTTTGGGGAAACATCACTATCTCATCTGGAGGATCAACTCCCACTCGATTCAAGTGATTGTTGTGCTCAAACAATCTGAGCACAAGCTCAACGATTGAGCTTTTCTCCCTTAGTTTGCAGGCTAAGAAAATCGTCGGAGGTCTTATACCTCTTGACGTGGGCACGAGCCTGAAATCCCAATTTCAGCCCTCGAAACATCTCATATGTTCCGCGACGTTTCGAAAACGTCTTTGGTGCCTCTACTTAAACCATTTAATTGAACTATCACGTAGTTATCAAAACATGTATGTCCGATGTTCGCAACATCGACAAACGATGTTGGGGTTCAGCACACTGAGCGGTGCATTAAGGACATAAGCTTTCTACTGATCGCATAATCGCTACTATCAACTTTCAACTATATTTTCTCTAGGAACATATCTAAACAGTGGAACTAAAGCGCGAGCTTACGACATAATTTGCAAAAGGTCTTTTGACTATGTTCAGGATAATTAAGTTCATCTTATGAACTCCCACTTAGATAGACATCCCTCTAGTCATCTAAGTGATCACATGATCCGAGTCAACTAGGCCGTGTCCGATCATCACGTGAGACGGACTAGTCATCATCGGTGAACATCTTCATGTTGATCGTATCTACCATACGACTCATGCTCGACCTTTCGGTCTCCGTGTTCCGAGGCCATGTCTGCACATGCTAGGCTCGTCAAGTTAACCCTAAGTGTTTTCGCTGTGTAAAACTGTCTTACACCCGTTGTATGTGAACGTAAGAATCCATCACACCCGATCATCACGTGGTGCTTAGAAGCGACGAACTGTAGCAACGGTGCACAGTTAGGGGAGAACACTTCTTGAAATTTTGTAAGGGATCATCTTATTTACTACCGTCGTCCTAAGCAAACAAGATGCATAAACATGATAAACATCACATGCAATCAAATAGTGACATGATATGGCCAATATCATTTTCCTCCTTTTGATCTTCATCTTCGGGGCTCCATGATCATCATCGTCACCGGCACGACACCATGATCTCCATCATCATGATCTCCATCATCGTGTCTTCATGAAGTTGTCATGCCAACGACTACTTCTACTTCTATGACTAACGCGTTTAGCAATAAAGTAAAGTAGTTTACATGGCTTTCTTCAATGACACGCAGGTCATACAATAAATAAAGACAACTCCTATGGCTCCTGCCGGTTGTCATACTCATCGACATGCAAGTCGTGAATCCTATTACAAGAACATGATCAATCTCATACATCACATATCATTCATCACATTCTTCTTGGCCATATCACATCACATAGCATACCCTGCAAAAACAAGTTAGACGTCCTCTAATTGTTGTTGCATGTTTTACGTGGCTGCTATGGGTTTCTAGCAAGAACGTTTCTTACCTACGGAAGACCACAACGTGATATGCCAATTGCTATTTACCCTTCATAAGGACCCTTTTCATCGAATCCGTTCCGACTAAAGTGGGAGAGACTGGCACCCGCTAGCCACCTTATGCACCAAGTGCATGTCAATCGGTGGAACCTGTCTCACGTAAGAGTACGTGTAAGGTCGGTCCGGGCCGCTTCATCCCACAATACCGTCGAAACAAGATTGGACTAGTAACGGTAAGCATATTGAACAACATCAACTCCCACAACTACTTTGTGTTCTACTCGTGCAAAGAATCTACGCAATAGACCTAGCTCATGATGCCACTGTTGGGGAACGTAGCGGAAATTCAAAATTTTCCTACGTGTCACCAAGATCTATCTATGGAGAGACCAGCAACGAGTAGAAAGAGAGTGCATCTACATACCCTTGTAGATCGCTAAGCGGAAGCGTTCAAGTGAACGGGGTTGATGGAGTCGTACTCGTCGTGATTCAAATCACCGATGATCAAGTGCCGAACGCACGGCACCTCCACGTTCAACACACATACAGCCCGGTGACGTCTCCCAAGCCATGATCCAGCAAGGAGAGAGGGAGAGGTTGAGGAAGACTCCATCCAGCAGCAGCACAATGGCGTGGTGGTGGTGGAGGAGAGTGGCAATCCTGCAGGGCTTCGCCAAGCACCACGGGAGAGGAGGAGTACTTGTGAGAGGGGGAGGGCTGCGCCAGAACTCCGTCTGAAGCTCCCATGCGCCTCCCCACTATATATAGGGGTGGAGGGGCTGATTTCTTTCCCTCCAAGTCCATTGGGGCGTTGGCCAAGGTGGGAGGAAAGAAATCCCATCATTTCCTTCCCCACCGATTGTTATCCCCCCTTTTTAGGGATCTTGATCTTATCCCTTCGGGATATGATCTTATTCCTTCTAAGGGGGGATCTTGTTGCGCCTTGACCAGGGGTGTGGGGCCTTGCCCCCACTACCCACGTTCATGTGGGTCCCCCCATGCAGGTGGGCCCCACTCCGGAACCTTCTAGAACCTTCCCGGTACAATACCGAAAAAACCTGAACATTTTCCGGTGGCCAAAATAGGACTTCCCATATATAAATCTTTACCTCCGGACCATTCCGGAACTCCTCGTGACGTCCGGGATCTCATCCGGGACTCCGAACAACATTCAGTAACCACATACAAACTTCCTCTATAACCCTAGCGTCATCGAACCTTAAGTGTGTAGACCCTACGGGTTCGGGAGACATGTAGACATGACCGAGACATTCTCCGGTCAATAACCAACAGCGGGATCTGGATACCCATGTTGGCTCCCACATGTTCCATGATGATCTCATCAGATGAACCACGATGTCAAGGACTCAGTCGATCCCGTATACAATTCCCTTTGTCTAGTGGTATGTTACTTGCCCGAGATTCGATCGTCGGTATCCAATACCTTGTTCAATCTCGTTACCGGCAAGTCACTTTACTCGTTCCGTAACACATCATCCCGTGATCAACTCCTTGGTCACATTGCGCATATGATGATGTCCTACCGAGTGGGCCCAGAGATACCTCTCCGTTTACACGGAGTGACAAATCTCAGTCTCGATCCGCATAAAACAATAGATACTTTCGGAGATACCTGTAGTGCACCTTTATAGTCACCCAGTTACGTTGTGACGTTTGATACACCCAAAGCACTCCTACGGTATCCAGGAGTTACACGCTCTCATGGCCAAAGGAAGAGATACTTGACATTGGCAAAGCTCTAGCAAACGAACTACACGATCTTTGTGCTAGGCTTAGGATTGGGTCTTGTCCATCACATCATTATCCTAATGATGTGATCCCGTTATCAACGACATCCAATGTCCATAGCCAGGAAACCATGACTATCTGTTGATCACAACGAGCTAGTCAACTAGAGGCTCACTAGGGACATATTGTGGTCTATGTATTCACACGTGTATTACGATTTCCGGATAATACAGTTATAGCATGAATAAAAGACAATTATCATGAACAAGGAAATATAATAATAATACTTTTATTATTGCCTCTAGGGCATATTTCCAACAGATATGCATATTCGTATTGCCTAGCTTGCCTTCCACGCCAAGTAGAGTCCCATCCGGACACGGGACGAAGTCTTCAATCTCGTATCTTCATAGTCCAATAGTCTGGCCAAAGGATATAGTCCGGCTATCCGGAGACCCCCTAATCCAGGACTCCCTCACCGGTGCTTGGGTTGCTTCTTGGAGAGGTCATCCTCCGTTGTCTCGTCGTCATTGCCTTCTTTGGGTGTGTCCACCATGTATATATCATATAATGAGGTGGCTGTCTAGTGCCCTGTGGGCAGTGGTTCCTCTTCGTCTCCCGCATCGGCGTCCATATCGTCGATGTCTTCGGAGTCGAAGTCGAGCATGTCGGTCAAATTGTCGACAATGGCTACTAAGTGGGTGGCGGGTGGGCGGCGAATTTCTTCGTCATCCACATCCCAATCCTGCCGAACATAGTTCGGCCAGGACTCTCCTGACAGGGAGAGAGACCTTAATGAGTTTAGTATGTCACCGAAGGGCGAGTGTTGAAATATATCCGTGGAGGTGAACTCCATGATCGGCACCCAGTAGGATCCGATAGGCATGGGCGCAGGCGGTTCGGAGTCCGTGGCCGGGGAAGAATCCGGCAATTTGGCGTCACAGCTCTCGTGAAGGGTAAGGTCAATACTCGGCTCAATCGCCGCTGAGAATGCGGCCACCGTGGCGGGGTCTATCCACCCGTCCATGGATGGCGCGATCGGCTCCGAATTGAGGGTCAGAGCGGTTGCCGGTGCGGTCTCCTAAACACTGTTCGATGGTAGAGCTAAATCATGATCATTGTAACCGTGCGGCGCACTCGGCAGGGGCTCGAATCCGTCAAAGATCAAGTCTCTACGGATGTCGGCTGTGTAGTTTAAGCTTCCAAACCTGACCTGGTGGCTAGGGGCGTAACTCTCGATCTGCTCCAGATGGCCAAGCAAGTTGGCCCGTAGTGCGAAGCCGCCGAATACAAAGATCTATCCGGGGAGAAAGGTCTCACCCTGGACTACATCGCTATCGATGATCGAAGGAGCCATCAAGCCTAACGGTGACGACACAGAGGAACTCTCAATGAAAGCACCAATGTTGGTGTGAAAACCGGCGGATCTCGGGTAGGGGGTCCCGAACTGTGCGTCTAAGGCGGATGGTAACAGGAGGCAGGGGACACGATGTTTTCCCCAGGTTCAGGCCCTCTTGATGGAGGTAAAACCCTACGTCCTGCTTGATTATTCTTGATAATATGAGTAGTACAAGAGTTGATCTACCACGAGATCAAAGAGGCTAAACCCTAGAAGCTAGCCTATGGTATGATTGTATGTTGTCCTACGGACTAAACCCTCCGGTTTATATAGGCACCGGAGCGGGCTTGGGTTACACAGAGTCGGTTACAAGGAAGGAGATCTACGTATCCGTATTGCCAAGCTTGCCTTCCACGCCAAGGAGAGTCCCATCCGGACACGGGACGAAGTCTTCAATCTTGTATCTTCATAGTCCAACAGTCCGGCCAAAAGATATAATCCAGCTATCCGAATACCCCCTAATCCAGGACTCCCTCAGGCACCGCACACGGCTAAAGATCAATGATCAACTTGTGTGTCCATAGGGTGCCCCCTTCCCCGTATATAAAGGAGTGGAGGAGGGGGAGGGGGCCGGCCTCTCTAGGCGTGCCCCAAGGAGTCCTACTCCCACTGGGAGTAGGATTCCCCCCTTCCCTTTGTTGGTTCTAGGAGAGAAGGAAGGAGAGGGAACAAGGTAAGGAAGGGGGGCGGGCCCCCTCCCAATTAGGATTGGGCTTGGGGGGCCCTTGTTTGCTTCTTTCCCCTCTCTTCCACTAAGGCCCAATAAGGCCCATATACCTCCAAGGGGGTTCCAGTCACCTCCCAATACTCCGGTATATTCCCGATTTCACCCGGAACCATTCCGATGTCCAAACATAGGCTTCCAATATATCGATCTTTATGTCTCAACCATTTAGAGACTCCTTGTCATGTCCATGATCAAAACTAGGACTCCAAACTACCTTCGATAGAGCAAAACACATAAACTCGTAATACCGACTGTCACCGAACGTTAAGCGTGCGGATCCTACGTGTTCGAGAACTATGTAGACATGACCAAGACATGTCTTAGGTCAATAACCAATAGCGGAACCTGGATGCTCATATTCGTTCCTACATATTCTACAACGATCTTTATCGGTCAAACCGCATAACGATATACGTTGTTCCCTTTGCCATTGGTATGTTACTTGCCCGAGATTCGATCGTCGGTATCTCAATACCTAGTTCAATCTCGTTACTGGCAAGTCCCTTTACTTGTTCTGTAATGCTACATCCCGTAACTAACTCATTAGCTACATTGCTTGCAAGGCTTAAAGTGATGTACATTACCGAGAGGGCCCACAGATACCTCTCCGACAATCGGAGTCACAAATCCTAATGTTGATCCATGCCAACTCAAAAAACACCATCGGAGACAGCTGTAGAGCACCTTTATAATCACCCAGTTACATTGTGACGTTTGGTAGCACACAAAGTGTTCCTCTGGTATTCGGGAGTTGCATGATCACATAGTCATAGGAACATGTATAGTTATGGAGAAAGCAATAGCAACAAACTAAACGATCATCATGCTAAGCTAACTGATGGGTCAAGTCAATCACATCATTCTCTAATGATGTGATCCCGTTAATCAAATGACAACTCATGTCTATGGTTAGGAAACATAACCATCATTGATTCAACGAGCTAGTCAAGTAGAGGCAAACTAGTGACACTCTGTTTGTCTATGTATTCACACATGTACTAAGTTTCCGGTGAATGCAATTCTAGCATGAATAATAAATATTTATCATGATATAAGGAAATATAAATAACAACTTTATTATTGCCCCTAGGGCATATTTCCTTCACCAGTTTCAAGAAAAAGGGTAAAGGGAAGATAGGGAACTTCAAGAAGAACAACAAGCCAGTTGTTGCTCAAGTGAAGAAACCCAAGTCTGGACCTAAGCCTGTGACTGAGTGCTTCTGCTGCAAAGGGACTGGTCACTGGAAGTGGAACTGCCCCAAGTATTTGGCGGAGAAGAAGGATGGCAAAGTGAAAGGTATATTTGACATACATGTTATTGATGTGTACCTTACAAATGCTCGCAGTAGTGCCTGGGTATTTGATAAGTATCATTTGCTAAGATTTGCAACTCGAAATAGGGGCTACGGATTAAGCGATGATTGGCTAAGGACGAGGTGACGATCCGCGTGGGAAATGGTTCCAAAGTTGATGTGATCGCCGTCGGCACGCTACCTCTACATCTACCTTCGGCATTAGTTTTAGACCTAAATAATTGTTATTTGGTGCCAGTGTTGAGCATGAACATTATATCTAGATCTTGTTTGATGCGAGACGGTTATTCATTTAAATCAGAGAATAATATTTGTTCTATTTATATGAGTAATATATTTTATGGTCATGCACCCTTGATGAGTGGTCTATTTTTACTAAATCTTGATAGTAGTGATACACATGTTCATAGTATTGAAGCCAAAAGTTGCAGAGTTGATAATGATAGTGCAACTTATTTGTGGCACTGCCGTTTGGGTCATATTGGTGTAAAGTGCATGAAGAAACTCCACTCTGATGGACTTCTGGAATCACTTGATTATGATTCACTTGGTACTTGCGAACCATGCCTCATGGGCAAGATAACTAAAACTCTGTTCTCTGGAACAATGGAGTGAGCAACAGAGTTATTGGAAATCATACATACTGATGTATGTCACTACAAAAAAAAGACACATCCATGACATTTTGGGCCGGACGAAAAAAATGTGTCATACATATGACACTTCTATGAAGATAATTGTGACAAAACCCGGTATCATCATAGATGTGGTGGGCTCCTACTTCTATGACAAAAAATCATGATAGAAAATGGGCTTTTCATCCTGGGCGG
This sequence comes from Triticum dicoccoides, assembly GCF_002162155.2. Classification (NCBI taxonomy): domain Eukaryota; kingdom Viridiplantae; phylum Streptophyta; class Magnoliopsida; order Poales; family Poaceae; genus Triticum; species Triticum dicoccoides. The sequence goes on along the minus strand of NC_041382.1, from coordinate 710,595,480 downwards.
GCCGGAGACGCAGCTGCATGACATTCTTTGGGCCGTCCATGATGGAAAAAACCATGGTAGAAGTGAGGGCGAGGAAAATTTTGGGGAGTTCCCGGTTACGATGGGAGGTCGGCGGCCGAGCGATGCACGTTTCTCTCGTATATGTACGCGTGTGTGTGAGGCGTTGGCTCTAACTGAACCCGAGCGATTGCACTGCAGGCTACGCATTACTGAACCCGAGTGATCAATCGATGGCTGTTAACTGAACCCGATCGAGCAATTCCTTCGCTACTGCTGCTAACTGAAGCCGATCGATGTTTCCTCTAGATGAACAGTGAGTGTTGCGGGGGGGAGGGGGGTTGGATGAACAGTTCCCGGTGGGGGGGGATGAACAGGACCCCGTGGTGTTGCCTCTGGATGAATAGGACCCCGATCGATCGAGTCGGTTGGTGCTGGATGAATAGGACCCCGTGGAGGGCTGGATGAACAGGACCACCCCGTGGAGGGCAGGATGAACAATAGATGATGGAGGGCAGGATGAACAGTAGCCCGTGGAGGGGTGGTTGAACAGGAGTC
>NC_041382.1:710582233-710594302 GCF_002162155.2 Triticum dicoccoides | reverse complement strand
CGAGCGATTGCACTGCAGGCTACGCATTACTGAACCCGAGTGATCAATCGATGGCTGTTAACTGAACCCGATCGAGCAATTCCTTCGCTACTGCTGCTAACTGAAGCCGATCGATGTTTCCTCTAGATGAACAGTGAGTGTTGCGGGGGGGAGGGGGGTTGGATGAACAGTTCCCGGTGGGGGTGGATGAACAGGACCCCGTGGTGTTGCCTCTGGATGAATAGGACCCCGATCGATCGAGTCGGTTGGTGCTGGATGAATAGGACCCCGTGGAGGGCTGGATGAACAGGACCACCCCGTGGAGGGCAGGATGAACAATAGATGATGGAGGGCAGGATGAACAGTAGCCCGTGGAGGGGTGGTTGAACAGGAGTCCGTGGAGAGGGTTGGTTGAACAGTAGCCGGTGGAGTAGCGCGCGGTGGAGGCTGGATTAACAGGAGCCCGTGGATAAACAGTCGCAGGTGGAGGCTGGAGGAGGTCGACGATGGATGAACAGTAGCTCGTGGAGGCTGGAGGGGGTCGATGGTGGAGATGAACAGTATCCCGTGGAGTCCCGCTTTGCGGTACGCCACACCCCTCCCAATGAACAGGACCTCTGTTTCGACCATAGCGCTCCAATACAAGTCTGTTTCATCTGTTTTGTGAGTAGGCGTTCGATACCCCGCCCGTATGTACACATACGTGGCCGTATTTTCCTTCTTGCACCCTGGCCGCCTCTACTACGACATGTGCGCGCCTCTACATCCACCAGTATATATGTATGTACACGTTCGCGACCAGAATGACAACGCTACGTATGCTTCGACCAGGTGGGTCCCGACTGTCAGGCACTTCCTTGCATGCGAAGATGTAGCTAGCGGGTCCCTGCAGTCAGGGGGCGAAATACGGTGGCCCCTCCGGTGGGTCCCCGCTGTCAGGTGGAGGAATAATTATTTTGCACGTAATAAGGAGGCACTTCCTTGCTGCGGCCGTGGACCCAGCTGTCAGCCTCTCCACATACAGTCCACGTCCAATGGAAGCTGTTCCTTGACCATGTTGACCACGCCGCGCTGAGAGCACCAGGGCGGTGGACGACGGCGAGGCCTAGGAAGGGGACGACGCAGAGCCGGGGAAGACGCGGCAGTGGATGCCCACGCGTAGAGGACTACGAGGGCACTGGTTCGCTGGGGTGTGAGGCTGTCGTCGCCGCAGAGTAACAGGGGTTGTGGGTGAGTAGAGGGATGGCCTAGCCAGCGGTGGGAGTAGTAGGGCGCGGTGAGGCCTCCGCCGCATCGTAGCAGCCACGGGAGGCAGGAGCACAAGGCACGACCGGCGCTGGTTTGGGCGGCTGGAGCAAGAAGACCAGAGGTTGAAGAAGCACTACGGTCGTTGGATGGACATCGTACGGTCACTGGAGCTAGAATCGTGCATATTGACTAAGTTGACAAAGCCCTCCATCCCCGTCAACTTAGTAGGCCCACAAGTCAGCCTGCCACTATACTGGGTCCCAGCTAACAGGGGGAGTATTCATTTTTTTGTGCGTAATAAGGAGGCACTTCCTTGCGTGCGAAGATATAGCTGGTGGGTCTGAGCTGTCAGCGATGGTAATGTTTTTTTCGTGAAATACAGAGGCCCTTTCGGTGGGTCCCTGATGTCAGGTGGAGGAATCATTATTTTGCACGTAATAAGGAGGCATTTCCTTGCGTGCGGCCGTGGACCCAGCTGTCGGCCTCTCCACGTACAGTCCACTTTAGATGCATGTCGGTCGTTGACCACGTTGACCAAGCCGCGCCGAGAGCACCAGGGCAGTGGACGACGGCCATGCCTAGGAAGGGAACGACACGGAGGCAGGGAAGACTCGGCAGTTGTTTCCCACGCGGAGGGGAGTACGACTGTACGAGGGTTTACTGGTTCATCTGCCGTCGCTTGAGAATAACAGCAGGTGTGGGTGAGTAGAGGGATGGCTAGGCCAGTGATGGGAGTACGGTGGGGCGGTGAGGCCTGCGCGGCAGCACAGCCAACCGCGGGGAGGAGGGAGCAGGCAGTCTCGCCGGCGCTTGTTTGAGCGGCTGGAGCAGGAAGAGCAAAGATTGAAGAAGCACGACGGCCGTTGGATGAACATCCAACAGTCACTGCTTGTGTGTCAACCTTGTTTTTTAGGAATGCCTCAAATCTGTGGAAAATAGCATACAGCCCATCTGCCATTATTTCTAATAATTTTCAGCCCATTTGCTAATTCTTAAGGTTTTTTTGGAGCCCATGTTCTTTTTGTTAGCATTACAGCCCAAATTGTGGCCACGGTTAAAAAATTATACGAAATTTTGCATATTTCGGTGCGGTCCGAACTGTTTTTAATCCCGAAACTTCGACTCACATTCAAACTGATTTTAAAAATAAATGTATATCAATATAAAATCCAACAAATTCTCCACGCATAAAAATTAATGTAATTTAAAATCTTGAAATGAATAAAAGATATTTGAAACTAATTGTCGGTCTGATGTGTTTTAAAAATGTACAGCCCATTTCTCATTACTGATGGGCCATTTTCTCGGCCAACCGAATGAGAGCTCTCCTCGTCTTGAAAGATTTGCAGCCCAACAGGCCTGACAAAGCGACTTACTTGGCAAATCGCAAAAAAAACTGGGTTGTGGCCATGGACCCAGCTGTCAGCCTCTCCACGTGCAGTACTCTTCCGATGGAAGTCGTTCCTTGACCATGTTGACCACGCCGCACGAAGAGCACCACGGCGGTAGACGACGGCGAGGCCTAGGAAGGGGACGACGCGGAGCCGGGGAAGACGCGGCAGTGGAAGCCCGCGCGGAGAGGAGTACGAGGGTTCACTGGTTCGGCTGCGGTGTGAGGCTGTCGTCGCCGCTGGGCCTGGCCAACGGTGGGAATAGTAGGGGGCGGTGAGGCCTCCGCGGAAGCACAATCGGCCACGGGAGGCAGGAGCATGCGGCACGACCGGGGCTGATTTGGGCGGCTGGAGCAAGAAGACCAGAGGTTGAAGAAGCACTTCGGTTGTTGGATGGACATCGTACGGTCACTGGAGCTAGAATCGTTCATATTGACTAAGTTGATGAAGTCCTCCGTCCCCGTCAACTTTGTTGGCCCACAAGTCATCCTCCCACTATGGTGGGTCCGACATGTCAGCGGGGGGAACATTTTTTTCACGAAATACAGAGGCCCTTCCGGTGGGTCCCAGCTGTCAGGTGGAGGAATCATTATTTTGCGCGTAGAGTCCACGGACGATGGATGTCGTTCGTTGACCAAGTTAACCAGGCTGCGCCGAGAGCACCATGGCGGTGGACAACGGCGAGGCCTAGGAAGGGAACGATAGGAGCCGGGGAAGACTCGGCAATGGTTGCCCACGCGGTGGGGAGTACGAGGGTTTACTGGTCCAGATGCCGTCACCGGAAAATAACAGGAGGTGTGGGTGAGTAGAGGAATTGCCTGGCCAGCAATGAAGTAGGGTGGGGCGGTACGGCCTGTGCGGCAGCACAGCCGGCCATGGGAGGCGGGAGCAGGCAGTCCCACCGGAGCTGGTTTGGGCGGCTGGAGCAAGAAGATCAGATATTGAAGAAGCAGCACGGCCGTTGGATTAACATCCAACGGTCACTGCTGCTAGAATCGTTTGTAGACTAAGTGGACAAAGCCAAAGTACACGTCAACCTAGTAGACCCACAAGTCAGCCTCCAAATATGTCCCAAACAGCATACAGCCCGAAATTTCTAGCCAGATTCAAATTAATTTTAAATCTAAATATACCTTAATTTAAATTCAATGAAATTTTACCCGCACAAATGTTGGAAATATGCCCTAGAGGCAATAATAAAAGCATTATTATTATATTTCCTTGTTCATAATAATTGTCTTTATTCATGCTATAATTGTGTTATCCGGAGATCGTAATACGTACATGTGTGAATAATAGACACCAACGTGTCCCTAGTAAGCCTCTAGTTGACTAGCTCGTTGATCAACAGATAGTCATGGTTTCCTGACTATGGACATTGGATGTCATTGATAACGAGATCACATCATTAGGAGAATGATGTGATGGACAAGACCCAATCCTAAACATAGCACAAGATCGTATAGTTCGTTTGCTAGAGTTTTCCAATGTCAAGTATCTTTTCCTTAGACCATGAGATCGTGTAACTCCCGGATACCGTAGGAGTGCTTTGGGTGTGCCAAACGTCACAACGTAACTGGGTGACTATAAAGGTATACTACGGGTATCTCCGAAAGTGTCTGTTGGGTTGACACGGATCAAGACTGGGATTTGTCACTCCGTATGACGGAGAGGTATCACTGGGCCCACTCGGTAATGCATCATCATAATGAGCTCAAAGTGACCAAGTGTCTGGTCACGGGATCATGCATTATGGTACGAGTAAAGTGACTTGCCAGTAACGAGATTGAACGAGGTATTGGGATACCGACGATCAGATCTCGGGCAAGTAACATACCGATTGACAAAGGGAATTGTATACGGGGTTGATTGAATCCTCGACATCGTGGTTCATCCGATGAGATCATCGTGGAGTATGTGGGAGCCAACATGGGTATCCAGATCCCGCTGTTGGTTATTGACCAAAGAGTCGTCTCGGTCATGTCTACATATCTCCCGAACCCGTAGGGTCTACACACTTAAGGTTCGGTGACGCTAGGGTTGTAGGGATATGTATATGCAGTAAACCGAATGTTATTTGGAGTCCCGGATGAGATCCCGGACGTCGCGAGGAGTTCCGGAATGGTCCGGAGGTAAAGAACTATATATAGGAAGTGCTGTTTCGGCCATCGGGACAAGTTTCGGGGTTATCGGTATTGTACCGGGACCACCGGAAGGGTCCCGGGGGTCCACCGGGTGGGTCCACCTGCCCCGGGGGCCACATGGGCTGTAGGGGGTGCGCCTTGGCCTACATGGGCCAAGGGAACCAGCCCCAAGGGGCCCATGCGCCTAGGTTTTCCAAAGGGGGAAGACCCCCACAAGTGGAAGGCACCCCTAGGTGCCTTGGGGGGGAGGGAAACCTCCCTTGGCCGCCCCCTCCCCCTATGAGATTGGATCTCCTAGGGCCGGAGCTCCCCCTGGAACCCCTATATATAGTGAGGGAAGGAGGGCTTTTTCATCCACGCCTTTGTTTGCCTCCTTCTCCCTCTCCAACACCTCCTCCTCCTCCATAGTGCTTGGGGAAGCCCTGCCGGAGTACTGCAGCTCCATCAACACCACGCCGTCGTGCTGCTGCTAGTGCCATCCCCCTCAACCTCTCCTTCCCCTTTGCTGGATCAAGAAGGAGGAGACGTGGCTGTTCCGTACGTGTGTTGAACGCGGAGGTGCCGTCCATTCGGTGCTAGGATCTTCAGTGATTTGGATCACGTCGTGTTCGACTACCTCATTCCCGTTCTTTGAACGCTTCTGCTCGCGATCTACAAGGTACGTAGATGCATCTAATCACTCGTTGCTAGATGAACCCATAGATGGATCTTGGTGAAACCGTAGGAAAATATTTGTTTTCTGCTATGTTCTCCAACAGTGGCATCATGAGCCAGGTTTATGCGTAGTTCTTCTTGCGCGAGTAGAACACAATTTGTTGTGGGCGTAGATGTTGTCAACTTTCTTGCCGCTACTAGTCTTATCTTGCTTCAACGGTATTGTGGGATGAAGCGGCCCGGACCAACCTTACACGTACGCTTACGTGAGACCAGTTCCACCGACTAACATGCACAAGTTGCATAAGGTGGCTGGCGGGTGTCTGTCTCTCCCACTTTAGTTAGAGCGGATTCGATGAAAAGGGTCCTTATGAAGGGTAAATAGAAGTTGACAAATCACGTTGTGGCTTTAACGTAGGTAAGAAAATGTTCTTGCTAGAACCCTACTTCAGCCACGTAAAACTTGCAACAACAATTAGAGGACGTCTAACTTGTTTTTGCAGCAAGTGCTTTGTGATATGATATGACCAAAGTTGTGATGAATGATGAATGATCTATATGTAATGTATGAGATGTTCATGCTATTGTAATAGGAATCACGACTTGCATGTCGATGAGTATGACAACCGGCAGGAGCCATAGGAGTTGTCTTTATTTTTGTATGACCTGCGTGTCATTGAGAAACGCCATGTAAATTACTTTACTTTATTGCTAAACGTGTTAGCCATAGTAGTAGAAGTAATAGTTGGCGAGCAACTTCATGGAGACACAATGATGGATATCATGATGATGGAGACCATGGTGTCATGCCGGTGACAAGATGATCATGGAGCCCCAAGATGGAGATCAAAGGAGCTATGTGATATTGGCCATATCATGTCACTATTATTATTTGATTGCATGTGATGTTTATCATGTTTTTCATCTTGTTTACTTAGAACGACGGTAGTAAATAAGATGATCCCTCATAATAATTTCAAGAAAGTGTTTCCCTAACTGTGCACCGTTGCGACAGTTCGTTGTTTCAAATCACCACGTGATGATCGGGTGTTTGATTCAGACGTTCACATACAACGGGTGTAAGACAGATTTACACATGCAAACACTTAGGTTGACTTGACGAGCCTAGCATGTACAGACATGGCCTCGGAACACAGAAGACCGAAAGGTCGAGCATTAGTCGTATAGAAGATACGATCAGCATGAAGATGTTCACCGATGTTGACTAAACCGTCTCACGTGATGATCGGACACGGCCTAGTCAACTCGTATCATGTTATACTTAGATGAGTGGAGAGATTTCTATCTAAGTGGGAATTCATTGAATAATTTGATTAGATGAACTTAATTATCATGAACTTAGTCTAAGATATTTACAATATGTCTTGTAGATCAAATGGCCAACGTAGTCCTCAACTTCAACGCGTTCCTAGAGAAAACCAAGCTGAAAGACGATGGCAGCAACTACACGGACTGGGTCCGGAACCTGAGGATCATCCTCATAGCTGCCAAGAAAGATTATGTCCTACAAGCACCGCTAGGTGAAGCTCCCGTCCCACAGAACCAAGACGTTATGAATGCTTGGCAGACACATGTTGATGACTACTCCCTCGTTCAGTGCGGCATGCTTTACAGCTTGGAGCCGGGGCTCCAAAAGCGTTTTGAGAGACATGGAGCATATGAGATGTTCGAAGAGCTGAAAATGGTTTTTCAAGCTCATGCTCGGATCGAGAGATATGAGGTCTCCGACAAATTCTTCAGCTGTAAGATGGAGGAAAATAGTTCTGTCAGCGAGCACATACTCACTATGTATGGGTTACATAACCGCTTGACTCAGCTGGGAGTTAATCTCCCGGATGACACGGTCATTGACAGAATCCTCCAGTCGCTTCCACCAAGCTACAAGAGCTTTGTGATGAACTTCAATATGCAGGGGGTGCAAAAGACCATCCTGAGGTATTTGCAATGCTGAAATCAGCAGAGGTAGAAGTCAAGAAGGAACATCAAGTGTTGATGGTCAATAAAACCACTAAGTTCAAGAAGGGCAAGGGTAAAAAGAACTTCAAGAAGGACGGCAAGGGAGTTGCCGCACCCGGCAAGCAAGCTGTCGGGAAGAAGCCAAAGAATGGACCCAAGCCCGAGACTGAGTGCTTTTATTGCAAGGGAAGTGGTCACTGGAAGCGGAACTGCCCCAAATACTTAGCGGACAAGAAGGCCGGCAAAACAAAAGGTATATGTGATATACATGTAATTGATGTGTACCTTACCAGTATCCGTAGTAGCTCCTGGGTATTTGATACCGGTGCAGTTGCTCACATTTGTAACTCAAAGCAGGGGCTGCGGAATAAGCGGAGATTGGCAAAGGACGAGGTGACGTTGCGCGTCGGGAATGGTTCCAAGGTCAATGTGATCGCCGTCGGCACGCTACCTCTACATTTACCTTCGGGATTAGTTTTAAACCTTAATAATTGTTATTTAGTGCCAGCCTTGAGCATGAATATTGTATCGGGATCTCGTTTAATTCGAGATGGCTACTCATTTAAATCCGAGAATAATGGTTGTTCTATTTATATGAGAGATATGTTTTATGGTCATGCTCCTATGGTGAATGGTTTATTCTTAATGAATCTCGAGCGTAATGCTACACATATTCATAGTGTGAATGCCAAAATATGTAAAGTTGATAATGATAGTCCCACATACTTGTGGCACTGCCGCCTTGGTCACATAGGTGCCAAACGCATGAAGAAGCTCCATGCAGATGGACTTTTAGAGTCTCTTGATTATGAATCATTTGACACGTGCGAACCATGCCTCATGGGTAAAATGACCAAGACTTCGTTCTCAGGAACAATGGAGCGAGCAACCAACTTATTGGAAATCATACATACTGATGTGTGCGGTCCAATGAGTGTTGAGGCTCGCGGTGGCTATCGTTATGTTCTCACCCTCACTGATGATTTGAGTAGATATGGGTATGTCTACTTAATGAAACACAAGTCTGAAACCTTTGAAAAGTTCAAAGAATTTCAGAGTGAGGTTGAGAATCAACGTGACAGGAAAATCAAGTTTTTGCGATCAGATCGTGGAGGAGAATACTTGAGTCACGAATTTGGCACACATTTAAGGAAATGTGGAATAGTTTCACAACTCACGCCGCCTGGAACACCTCAGCGTAATGGTGTGTCCGAACGTCGTAATCGCACTCTATTAGATATGGTGCGATCTATGATGTCTCTTACTGATTTGCCGCTATCTTTTTGGGGCTATGCTTTAGAGACTGCCGCATTCACTTTAAATAGGGCTCCGCCAAAATCCGTTGAGACGACGCCATATGAATTATGGTTTGGGAAGAAACCTAAGTTGTCGTTTCTAAAAGTTTGGGGATGCGATGCTTATGTCAAGAAACTTCAACCTGAAAAGCTCGAACCCAAGTCGGAAAAATGCGTCTTCATAGGATACCCTAAAGAAACTATTGCGTATACCTTCTACCTCAGATCCGAAGGCAAGGTCTTTGTTGCCAAGAATGGATCCTTTCTAGAGAAGGAGTTTCTCTCGAAAGAAGTAAGTGGGAGGAAAGTAGAACTTGATGAAGTGTTACCTCTTGAGCCGGAAAATGGCGCAACTCAAGAAAATGTTCCTGAGGTGCCTGCACCGACTAGAGAGGAAGTTAATGATGATGATCATGAAACTTCAGATCAAGTTGCTACTGAACTTCGAAGGTCCACAAGCACACGTTCCGCACCAGAGTGGTACGGTAACCCTGTCTTGGAAATCATGTTGTTAGACAACGGTGAACCTTCGAACTATGAAGAAGCGATGGCGGGCCCGGATTCCGACAAATGGCTGGAAGCCATGAAATCCGAGATAGGATCCATGTATGAAAACGAAGTATGGACTTTGACTGACTTGCCCATTGAACGGCGAGCCATAGAAAATAAATGGATCTTTAAGAAGAAGACAGACGCGGATGGTAATGTGACCATCTATAAAGCTCGACTTGTCGCTAAGGGTTATCGACAAGTTCAAGGGGTTGACTACGATGAGACTTTCTCACCAGTAGCGAAGCTGAAGTCCGTCCGAATCATGTTAGCAATTGCCGCATTCTACGATTATGAGATATGGCAAATGGACGTCAAAACGGCATTCCTTAATGGTTTCCTTAAGGAAGAATTGTATATGATGCAGCCGGAAGGTTTTGTTGATCCTAAGAATGCTGACAAGGTGTGCAAGCTCCAACGCTCGATTTATGGGCTGGTGCAAGCATCTCGGAGTTGGAACATTCGCTTTGATGAGATGATCAAAGCGTTTGGGTTTACGCAGACTTATGGAGAAGCCTGTGTTTACAAGAAAGTGAGTGGGAGCTCTGTAGCATTTCTCATATTATATGTAGATGACATACTTTTGATGGGAAATGATATAGAACTTTTGGACAGCATTAAGGCCTACTTGAATAAGAGTTTTTCAATGAAGGACCTTGGAGAAGCTGCTTATATATTAGGCATCAAGATCTATAGAGATAGATCAAGACGCCTCATAGGTCTTTCACAAAGCACATACCTTGATAAGATATTGAAGAAGTTCAATATGGATCAGTCTAAGAAGGGGTTCTTGCCTGTTCTACAAGGTGTGAAATTGAGCTCAGCTCAATGTCCGACCACGGCATAAGATATAGAAGAGATGAGTATCATCCCCTATGCCTCAACCATAGGTTCTATTATGTATGCCATGCTGTGTACCAGACCTAATGTAAACCTTGCCGTAAGTTTGGTAGGAAGGTACCAAAGTAATCCCGGCAAGGAACACTGGACAGCGGTCAAGAATATCCTGAAGTACCTGAAAAGGACTAAGGAAATGTTTCTCGTTTATGGAGGTGACGAAGAGCTCGTCGTAAAGGGTTACGTCGACGCTAGCTTTGACAAAGATCTGGATGACCCTAAGTCACAAACTGGATACGTGTATATTTTGAATGGTGGGGCAGTAAGCTGGTGCAGTTGCAAGCAGAGCGTCGTGGCGGGATCTACATGTGAAGCGGAGTACATGGCAGCCTCGGAGGCAGCGCATGAAACAATTTGGGTGAAGGAGTTCATCACCGACCTAGGAGTCATACCCAATGCGTCGGGGCCAATCAAACTCTTCTGTGACAACACTGGAGCTATTGCACTTGCCAAGCAGCCCAGGTTTCACAAGAAGACAAGGCACATCAAGCGTCGCTTCAACTCCATTCGTGAAAATGTTCAAGATGGAGACATAGATATTTGTAAAGTACATACAGACCTGAATGTAGCAGATCCGTTGACTAAACCTCTCCCTAGAGCAAAACATGATCAGCATCAGAATTCCATGGGTGTTCGATTCATCACAATGTAACTAGATTATTGACTCTAGTGCAAGTGGGAGACTGTTGGAAATATGCCCTAGAGGCAATAATAAAAGCATTATTATTATATTTCCTTGTTCATAATAATTGTCTTTATTCATGCTATAATTGTGTTATCCGGAGATCGTAATACATGTGTGAATAATAGACACCAACGTGTCCCTAGTAAGCCTCTAGTTGACTAGCTCGTTGATCAACAGATAGTCATGGTTTCCTGACTATGGACATTGGATGTCATTGATAACGAGATCACATCATTAGGAGAATGATGTGATGGACAAGACCCAATCCTAAACATAGCACAAGATCGTATAGTTCGTTTGCTAGAGTTTTCCAATGTCAAGTATCTTTTCCTTAGACCATGAGATCGTGTAACTCCCGGATACCGTAGGAGTGCTTTGGGTGTGCCAAACGTCACAACGTAACTGGGTGACTATAAAGGTATACTACGGGTATCTCCGAAAGTGTCTGTTGGGTTGACACAGATCAAGACTGGGATTTGTCACTCTGTATGACGGAGAGGTATCACTGGGCCCACTCGGTAATGCATCATCATAATGAGCTCAAAGTGACCAAGTGTCTGGTCACAGGATCATGCATTATGGTACGAGTAAAGTGACTTGCCAGTAACGAGATTGAACGAGGTATTGGGATACCGACGATTAGATCTCGGGCAAGTAACATACCGATTGACAAAGGGAATTGTATACGGGGTTGCTTGAATCCTCGACATCGTGGTTCATCCGATGAGATCATCGTGGAGTATGTGGGAGCCAACATGGGTATCCAGATCCCGCTGTTGGTTATTGACCGAAGAGTCGTCTCGGTCATGTCTACATATCTCCCGAACCCGTAGGGTCTACACACTTAAGGTTCGGTGACGCTAGGGTTGTAGGGATATGTATATGCAGTAACCCGAATGTTATTCGGAGTCTCGGATGAGATCCCGGACGTCACGAGGAGTTCCGGAATGGTCCAGAGGTAAAGAATTATATATACGAAGTGTTGTTTCGGCCATTGGGACAAGTTTCGGGGTTATCGGTATTGTACCGGGACCACCGGAAGGGTCCCGGGGGTCCACCAGGTGGGTCCACCTGCCCCGGGGGGCCACATGGGCTGTAGGGGGTGCGCCTTGGCCTACATGGGCCAAGGGCACCAGCCCCAAGGGGCCCATGCGCCTAGGTTTTCCAAAGGGGGAAGAGTCCCACAAGTGGAAGGCACCCCTAGGTGCCTTGGGGGGAGGGAAACCTCCCTTGGCCGCCCCCCCCTAGGA
>NC_041382.1:710548352-710581934 GCF_002162155.2 Triticum dicoccoides | reverse complement strand
AGGAGGGCTTTTTCATCCACGCCTTTGTTTGCCTCCTTCTCCCTCTCCAACACCTCCTCCTCCTCCATAGTGCTTGGCGAAGCCCTGCCGGAGTACTGCAGCTCCATCAACACCATGCCGTCGTGCTGCTGCTGGTGCCATATCCCTCAACCTCTCCTTCCCCCTTGCTGGATCAAGAAGGAGGAGACGTGGCTGTTCCGTACGTGTGTTGAACGCGGAGGTGCCGTCCGTTCGGTGCTAGGATCTTCGGTGATTTGGATCACGTCGTGTTCGACTACCTCATTCCCGTTCTTTGAGCGCTTCCGCTCGCGATCTACAAGGTACGTAGATGCATCTAATCACTCGTTTCTAGATGAACTCATAGATGGATCTTGGTGAAACCGTAGGAAATTTTTGTTTTCTGCTACGTTCTCCAACAACAAAAAAATGAAATTTAAAATATCAAAATCCGAAAGAAAACAATATTTTGGAACTAATTGTCTGTTTGCTGTATTTTTTCATTTTACAGCCCATTTATTATTACTTATAGCCCATTTCTTATTACTTATAGCCCATTTTCTGGGCAAAATGCATCCCTCCTCGTCTTGAAAGATTTCCGGCCCAGCAGGGCGTAGAAAAGCAAGTAGGCCTACGTTGGTTATTCTATAAAAAACAAAATAGCTGGCTAGCAATTTTCAAAAAGGAAAAAGACAAACTGGGCTGGTCATGTGCTAAACATATGAAATAAAAGCCTGGGCTAGACGGGCCACGAGTCCCGCACAACCCAGTTGATACCCTTCTCCGTCCCGAAAAAACAAAATTACTGCGCGCGCTGCTGGGTCCCTACTGTCATCCTCACCATGTACAGTCATCTCCTTATTCCTCTCGGTTGTTGACCATGTTGACAACACCAGAGGGCGGCGCCGCGGCGAGCGGACCAAGGCGGAGGACGATGGTGAGGCCTCGGACGGGAACGAACAGGAGCCGGCGCAGATCACAGCCAGCCGTGGGAGGCGGGAGCAGGCGGTCCCGCCGGCGCTGGTTTGGCGGCTCGAGGGAGAAGAGACTGAAGAAACGCAACAGACGTTGAATGTCAATCCAACGGTCAAGGTTGGCACAATCGTTTGTTGACTAAGCGGACACCAAGTAGCATACTTTTTTATATATAGGAAGAAAACTACGAGGAAAATGCGTTCGTCTGCCGTCCTCCTCACAGGGAACGTTCGCCACATAAGTGACTATCACCCTTGGTTTTCAACCAAGAGGTCTTGGGTTAGAGTCCCAGGAACTCTCAATTTTGTCCTCCTTCCTTCGTCGCAAAAAAAGGGAAAGAAAATCAAAGACTTGGGAAGGCGTACAGAACAAGCTAGTGTACCAGTAATGAGACGTTGCCGAGTTTTAGAAAAAAGAAAGACGTGCTCGTGTAGCTGGTTCGAATCCAAACCTAGACTATGACTATATATGGAGCTATGCTACTCTGCAAGTAATGAAACTGACATATCCAACGTTCGCTTCTCCTCTTCTCTACTTACTCTGCCTAGCATCAGAAGCTCTGGCCGCAGCAACCATGTCCGCTGGCTGCTCGTCCACCTGCTCTTCAGCAGGCAACAACCAGATATGCGCCAAGTCGCAACCCGTACCATCGCTTGTGGGTCTCATCACATCCTCACCGGCACGCGCACCGCAACTGATTGCTCATTGCAACCCGCTGCTGTTGGTGTGGTGCCACTGCTGCAAATCACGCAGAGTCATCCGTCGCGTCTCAACCACAATCCGCAACCCTGGCTGAGTCTTCTACAAATGCCCGAATCATGGGGTAATAATATGTTTAAGTGTTGTTCTGCTGCTTTCAGTTGCTGATTTTTTTAATAGTTTGGTTGATGATCTACCAATTTGATTCGTGCAGAAAAGGGAAGATTCGTGTGATTTGTATTTCTGGGAAGTTGTTGATGTGGGGGAATGCAACTATGCTGATTATTTGGTTAGCCGAGGAATCCCAATACCAGCAGGTTGGGGTGTTGGACAAGTAACTGAAGGAATGGCAGAAGAGGAAGATGCAGAGCAGAAGGTTAAAGATGTAGTTCCTCTGATCATGGCCAAGCAACAGCTGCTGAACAGCCTTGACAGCAATGAGGAGATGAAAGAGCTTGTGAAGATAATGGGCAAAATTGATGTGCTCTGTAGGATGATTGTCTCTTTATTTGCAGTGTATGTAGCACTCGTGATGTATTCAGTGGCTACGACATGAGCACTTTGCTGAAACTAGTAATGAATGAAACCTGTGTAGCAGGCTGGGCGTAATGTTGTGAACATCTAATGATTTCTATTAACGGAAATCAGGGGGTATCCCCTTTTGCTCATATAAATAAATAAATAGCAGAGGCCCTGTCGGGTCAGCTTTGTTCTCATTTGAAGACGTCGAGCAAATTGCAGTCCAACAGCAAACTATGTCATCAAATTCAAGTTTCACAGCCAAATATGAGTACAACTAAACAACAATGTCATCATGTTTTAGTTGTCATACAATCACCAAACACAAATCAGCATACATAACAAGTGATGTTCTCACAGCAAAATACTAAACAACATGTTCATTAGGTTTCAGTTGTCATAGCAAACACAATTTCACATAGTAGATAAAAAACATCTTCTGACAGGCAAATACGACAAAAGCAATGTAATCATCATCCGCAGCAGCAGCGTCAACATCTTCGACATGTATATCAGTCTGAATCGTAATTCCCCACGGTGTCATCTTCTTCTTCGTCCTCAACATCCTCGAACGTTGGCTTCTTCTTGATCAACTCTTGTACGTCCACAGCACGACAGGCAATCTTTTCACCAGCGTCATTAACGTGATGGTTCTCAAAGATATTAGGAACATCTGTGTTATCTTGTACATCAGGAGCAGTGTAAGCATCATCTTGTTGTGCAACTTCATTAAACGAATTCCTCTACTCAAACCTTTGCAATACTCTCCAGTCTTCGCTTCATGCAAATGTGTCTTCCAAGAAAAATATTTGTGTTGCTTGATTTGCCAAAATAAAAGGCTCGTTGGTCTGGTACGCCACCTTGACATTGATGGATTTGAAATAATCATCAGCTCTGGGTTTTGCAATCCTGGAAAACAGGTTATACCAACGACAGCACAACAGAACCACACACCGACGATTCTCGGAACTGGAGATATACTGCAACTGAATAATGTCTGTTATGTTAGCATACATTTCAGTTATCTCTTTGTCATACGTATCCGTGCTCATGATGGCACTGTTTTGTGTCTTCCTGCCTTCTTCTCGTGCAAGGGTGTTGTAGTGCACATCTCCAACAACGCAAGATTCATAATGTCTTACCCGAGTATCAGGACCCATTGCAAGTGAGTAAAGGGCATCATCAACTGCCTGCCCATCCTCCCACATCTTCTTAACCTATGGTTAGAAAATAGACAAGCGGATCATCTTATGTACTCAATATATTAAAAAAACTGACAGTGCACTTCAAAAGCTTACATGGTTCTTGAACCATTTCGCAAATCCTGCCATAACCAGTTTGTCAATGTTTCTTGGATTTTGCGGCAGTAACTCCTCTTTGTAGATGCTGCACAACATAGTGATCGCGTCAAACATCTAAATATATAAGAATGTGCTGCAAGTTTAGTAGATTACGATGTATAAGCTGCAGTACTGCACTTACTTGATATAAGGTAGTATCTCAGGACAGTTATTCAACATATACCAAACCATTTTGTCCAAATCTTTAGGTTTGTCCTCTTGTCGAATCTTCCGTGTAACTCGAACAGAATAATCAAAAACATTGAGCCCGGGATTGTCTTCACCCACCTCTTTGCTAAGCTGGTCAGCTGTTTCAATGTATTTTGAGCAGAATGTCAACGCTTCTATAGCAATGTAGGCCTCTGCAATGGAACCTCGGGTCTAGCTCTGTTCCTAACATAGCCCTTGAAGGTGCCTAGCCGCCTTTCAGTAGGGTACATCCAGCCATACTGTACTGGACCTCTAAGTAGTGCCTCATTAGGTAGATGAACAGCCAAATGCACCATCACATCAAAGAAGGCTGGAGGATATATCTTCTCAAGGTCGCATAGGATAGTTGGTATCTTGTCTCTAAGATGCTCCAAAGCATCTATCCTGATATTCCTACTGCAGAGTTCCCTAAAGAATTGTCCCAACTCTGCAACTACTCTGTATAAGTCAGAGCGGCCCAATCCTCTAAGGATAATAGGTAAAACCCTTTGAAGTAGGACGTGGCAGTGATGAGTTTTCAACCCTTGTACCTTGTTTCCATCTCTGCTGACTCTCCTTTCAGGGTTGGAAGCAAATCCATGTGGGAATCTCACATGTGACAGGTCCTCGCAGAATTCTTTTCTTTTTACCTTGTCCAAGACGTACAGAGCTGGTGCCATATCCCGTGGTTTACCTTCATCTTGCACCTACAAATCCTTTCTGATACCCAGGTGTGTCAAATCAATCCTAGATTTTAAGGTATCTTTCGTCTTGCCTTCAATATTAAGAAGTGTGCCGATAATGCTGTCACATATATTTTTCTCGATGTGCATCACATCAAGATTATGCCGCAGATCCAAATCTTTCCAATACTCCAAGTCCCACAAAGTGGACCTGCAGGTAAACAATAATCTCTCTTCTACCCTGTCACGCTTCCTTTTCCCGCTACCATTACCAGGATGGTTTCCTAGTGTAATATGCTTGACCTTCTCTAATTCCACTTGCAACTCATCGGCGGTGAGCCTCTTTGGCGCATCACGGTTTTCATGCTTTGCATTGAACACATGTCTTCGGTATTTTCTAGGATGTGGCTTGTCCTTGGCAAGGAAACGACGGTGTCCAATGTAACAGATCTTTCTAAGTATTGCGTATGACAGCGGATTCCTTTCACAGGGAACACATGCATTGTAACCATGTGTCGTCCGCCCTGACATAGTGCCCAAAGCCGGATAATCATGGATGCACCAAATTATAACAGCACACAGAAAGAAATCTGGTGGGCTGCTATATAGGTCTCGAGTGAGAACACCCTTCGATAGCTGTTGAAGTTCCTCCACAAGAGGCTCCATGAACAAATCAAAATCCTTTCCAGGACTTTTTGGACTTGGGATGAGCAAGGCCATCATGTAGTTTGATTCTTTGGTGCAGACATTTGGAGGCATGTTGTAAGGGATAACAAGCACTGGCCACATGCTATATGTGGCGCTCTGGTGGCCAAATGGGTTAAATCCATCTGAAGCTAAGCCAAGTCTAATGTTTCTCGGGTCAGCAGCAAACTCTTTGTGTTTATCATTGAATCTTTTCCACTCACTACCATGAGATGGATGGCTCGTTACATTCTGATCTCTGTACTCCCTGTTCCTAGAATGCTACAGTACATCCTCTCTTGTTTCAGCATCATGAAACAACCTCTGCAATCTTGGTGTAATTGGAAAATGTCTCAGAACATTATGAGGAATCCTCTTCACAGCATCGCCATCTTTCCATCTTGATGATTTGCATTTCGGGCATTCACTTAAGTTGGCATAATCCTTCCGAAACAGAACACAATTATTCTTACAAACATGGATCATATCATATCCAATTCCAACTGCACGAAGGAAATTCTTCATTTTACTGTAGGTGTGTGGCAGCTCGGATGCATCTGGGAAAGATTCGCGGAAAGCAGCCAACATCGCATCGAATGATTTGTTGGTCATCCGCTCAGATGTCTTCACCTGAAGAAAGGTGACCATAGCTGAGAATACTGACAGCTTATTTTCTGGGGTGACATCAATGTTGCATTGTTCCAACATGCGGGCCCACCGTTTTTCTTCTGCAGGTGAAAGTTCATGGAATGCACGAGCATTTCGTAGCATTGTTTCAATGTTGGTCAAACTCACTAGCTCCGCCACCACCACCTCCTCCTCCTCTTCCACCTGAGCATCAGGCAGATCAAGATGGTGATCTGCTGCTTCCACGTAGTCAATAATATTGACGTTCACAGCTTCACCATGATGAACCCACCTAGTATATGTGACCGACATCCCATACAAGTGTAGATGATTTTGCACAGTTGACTGGGGTCTTGTAACTGAATTCATACAACTGCTACACGGGCAGAGCACATCTGATTTCGGACCACCGTACTCAGCTCTGATAAAGTTCATGAAGTTTTCAACCCGCTCGACATATGCAGCAGAGAATCTTCGAGTAGAAGTTATCCAAGTCCTGTCCATCTGTTAGACATACAAATTAGTTCTTCTACTAGATATTACAGGAAAAACATATATGCTTTTTTATGAAGTCCAAAAAAAATACCTAGGTCGATGTCTAAAGCTATGGCAAGATATCTGGACGAGCAAATCTAAGTAACGAAATATATGTAAAGCTAATTCAGCAAACAGATTTGAGTGCCAAATTATGGCAGGCTGTTTCAGCAGTCAATGAGGCCAAGCACACAGCCATCAAACTATCGAAGGCCATCGCAGCAACAAAGATCGAGTATAAAACGGTGTAGAGCTATTTCAGCTAACAGATTGGCTACTAGATCATGGAAATCTACGTCACAATAAATATATGGCAGGATATTTTAGCAACTAATCGGCCTTGGCATGCCATCTCGGCTAAGCAGATTGAGTGCAGAACAGGGCAAGGAAGCTTCTTAAGGAGAGCATATTGACAGTAAACTACTTCGGCAAATAATGAGATTAACAGCGTCTATCAGCTAACATTCAGCGCTACACCGACATGAACGGGGCCTCAGTCTAGAATGCGCGTACCGTGGGAGAAGCTGACCGCCGTGCGTCTCCACACAAACGTCACCAGCGGTGGCGGCGCTGATCGTCGTGCGCCTCCACAAGAAGGTAGCCAGAGGTGGCGGCGCGGCTAGAGGACGGCAGTCTATGAGAGCGTACTGTGGGAGCGAGAGGATCGCTGAACCGCGGCACCAACGTATCGGCGCGGCGGGGAGGGCGGCTTTGGCAGAGCGAATGGAGTGGAGGGGGACAGGGGGGAGGGGGGTTTGGGGAATATTATTGGCTAGTTGGCCAAGGGCGGTTGAATCGGATTTGGGGGATTTTTTGGGTGTGGGGGGAGGATTTTCGCGCGGTGGGCGGGGGGAGTTTGGCGCATGGTCGATTTCTCCAAGTGCAGTCCCACGTGTCAGTGAAGAGGCAAGCCGAAGCGCATTCCGTTTGCGTGAGCCGTGTGCAGGACCGAACGTGTGTGGGGTGCAATGCGACCGCGACAGGAGTGCTGTGAGTGTACCGCATTTTTCCTTTTAAACTAGGTGCTTCGCCCCCTCAAAAAAATATGTTGCTTCGCGCGATCCATCGATACTACTACTAGTAATCTGGTAATCCCGACTAAAACGGCGCGGCCGGGTCTTTTCCCGCGCGATATGCTGGGAGGTTGGCTTAGTTGGGTTTTTTAGGATGAGTAATGCTACACCTACGTAATCCCAGTTACGTAATTAATGTAATGTGAAACGTGTGAGCTGTTGATTGTAGATTGGGGGGAGGGAGGGGCCCACCACCATGAAAATCAGGGGAGGAGAGAGAGAGGCAATTTACGTTAACCCTTTCATAGGTTCCCGTAGATGTAGAAAGATGTGCCCGATCTTGCAATATAGGCCGTCCGATCTATATCTAACGGATAGGAAGGAAACTATGACAATTTACCCGCACTCCTCTCCACATTTGCAGATAAGGCTTTCCCTCGTTCATCCTTTTCTCCCACAAGATCTTGATCTTTCGTGCAACGCACGGGCATCTTGCTAGTACTCCTACAATATGTATATTATTGTGAAAGTTCATATACACCGGCCGAGATTAATGCAAACACGGCAGATTTTCATTACATTTCGAACTTTTATAGGACAAAAAAATAAAAGAAACCCGACCCTAAACCTATTCTACGGTGGCGACCGACGTCCTCCATTTGTGATCTCCATGTACGGGGGCGGGGTTCAAGACCCGTGAAGTGAAGGTGCGGTCTCCGGTGAGGAAAAGTAGAACATGGGAGATGGACCGGCCAGTTGGCACACCATGCCCTGCGGCCTCCCATGCCCTACTCATCCTCGGAGGAGTCCTCGACCTCGGCGGCGCCGGACGTTGGACGGCGACAAGTAGGACGCGTGGCCGACGGTGCTCCCGTCGTCGATCGCCAGCGTGGCCACCGCTTGTGCGGCGACTTGAGCGAGGGCGGCGACCTCGAGCTCCATCCCCGAAGACAAGCTCTCCCGCAGAGCGTTCGCGCTTGCGGTCATGGCGGATGTGGTTCCAGGTAGGAGGACGATGCGCTATGGTGTGGAGGTTAGCTGGGCGTTGCCGCTTTAAGTAGCGCATTCCGGTGAGGCCAAGTGTCCGGGTGCGTCATTAAGTCGCCGGAGTTGGTTCCGCGGGCACCGAGCCTATTAATGACGACATACGAACGGACGACATGAATGCGGGCAGCTGGCGCCGGCTGTGAACGCACCGCGCAAGGACACGAGGGACGAGGGTTTTGGTGTGCCAGGGTAGTCAGCTACGGTCATGGCAACGTTGGAGATGCCCTTTGCTCACATGTGATCCCCGCATGTCATTGAAAAAGCAAGACGACCCGGCATGGTCTCAGGTCCAGAGGATGCAGTTGGCCGCGCTACACCACTCCGCGGACGCGTCACGGCGCCCCGTGTATCCTCGGCGAGCCGGGTGTTGGGGCGTGTTTGGATTGTGGCCAAAGTGCACCTTGCCAAAATTTTGGTCATGACCAAATGATTGGTCTTTGTTTGGATGGTTGCCATTTTTTTGGCATGCCAATGAACTCTAGCCAACTCTAGTTCATTTTTCTTGCCAATGTCGGCCAAATCATGGGCAACCAATACCTCAACCAAAATTTTGGTCATGACCCAAATATTGGTCTTTGTTTGGATGGTTGTCATTTCTTTGGCATGCCAATGAACTCTAGCCAACTCAAGTTCATTTTTCTTGCCAATGTCGGCCAAATCATTGGCAACCAATACCTCAACCAAAATTTTGGCTACCCAATGCTTTGATGGGGTAACCTTGGGCACAAACCAAACATACCGTTGGTCGTGCCACAGCACTAACGCCACCCTCGGCAAACTGAAACCGACCGTGTCTAGCAACGATATGAGCGTGTCGCTCACTGCGGTCACCGTGTCCAGAGGCGGTGCTGGAGTTGCGCCCCATTGTTGGCCCCAATGACCCTCATGAACGGTTGTCGGTGGCGAGGAGGTCGTGGGACAGCTCCTCCATTGGACTAGTCTGCGCTACATCGTCCCGACGGGTGTGCCCCACATGTCTGTTTCCCTGTTTTCCCGGCCATATTCGAGCGTCAGTGCTCCGCGTTGCACATTAGGCATTTCACTATGTAGGCCAAGCAAGACAACTTATTGTTTATTTGAGCCGTTCAAGTATAATCATGTGGCGTTTGCTTATTTCTCATTCCTCTCCAACCCTCTTCTCCATTGATCATGTCACCCTCCAGTCGAGTCCATCCTCCCGCATGCCTCATTTGAACATTCCGCCGAGTATCATTCGCATGTACCCACCCTAGTCCTCTTTCAATAGATCTCCGGACCCCGAGATGAAATCGAGAGGGAACGAGTGGGGGCACGTGATACCTAAGGCGGATTCAAAATTTTGAAACGGTGATCATAGCATCCGCAAATCATATATAAAGGGTATTCAATGTTTGTTTTGTTTTTGAACGTAAAATATACTCCCTCCTATCCTTTCTATTTTACATATAAGTTTTATGTGTAGTCAAAGTATATCTACTTTGATCAAAAAGGTCTCAACATTCAACAACGCCCAATCAATATTGTTAGATTCGTACGTACTCCAAGATTTGTACTCGAGATGGTTTCCAATTTGACTATTGACAAGATTAATAGTACATGAGATGTATAATGTGAAAATTATATAATTGGAAACTCCTTTCACATACGAATTTGACCGTATGCTTTGTGTAAGTTGCATGTCATATATTATTACTCTAACATTTGGTCAAAGTTAGCCTCGACAAACGCATTAGACCCTGTATGCTTTGTGTAAGTTGCATGTCATATATTATTACTCTAACATTTGGTCAAAGTAGTATAGTGGAAGTGGATCGTCTGATGTAGGTATCCCTACCTTACCCTCCCTTTCGATCACTTACTGGCGGACCCCATGCTTGCTAGGCCCCGCATGTCAGTTACTCAATGGGTTCGGCCACGTCAGGGGATCCTCATCCGTAGTATACTCCCTCTGTTTTTATTTACTCCACATAAAACGGAGGGAGTGGTGGTATAATAAATGACGCGGGTGGGGGAGGGGGAGGGACGTCGGTTTGCTCTCAACTGCGGTCCCACAAGCGAGCAAAAATGCAAGACGAAGCGTGTTCCATTCGATGAGCGACGTGGAGGGTCCAGCGTGCCGAGCTGCAACGTGAACGCGACAAGAGCGCTGTACAGTCAAAATCGATTGACCGGTCGTCACCGGAACCACTATTCACACCAGAACCTTCGCTGCTCGGCCTATGCCAGCCACTTCCCTAAAACCACACCAAATCTCCAGCCCATTCCCCCACCTTTCGATCCCCTAGCCCGCATCAAATCATGGGCAACCAATACCTCAACCAAAAAATTTGTCATTTGTTTTCATTCTTACTAGCAAGATGCCCGTGCGTTGCATGTAACATCAAGATGCATTTGTATGACCTGTTTATCTTGTGAGAGAAAAGGATGAACGAGGGAAGGCCTTATTTGCAAATGTGGAGAGGTGTGTGGGTACCTTTTTGCAAAATTTCCATAGTTTCTTTCCTATCCGTCAGATATAAATCGGACGGCCTATATTGCGGGATGGCAGGCACACCATCATCACCAACTCTGTTTTTTATAAGAGTGTATTTTATGTATTTTATAAGAGTGTAGATTTAGAGTAGATACAAGTCGACAGGTGGGCATGATGGTAGTGAGATAATGTGATGCAACACTAGAGGTGCCACGTGGAGCGTTTAACTGGTCAACTAGTCATGTCTTGAGCAAATACAGAGTCGTACGGTGAGCCCGTGACTGCATAATAACCACTAAACATAGATGGTGACCATAATGAGTGGATTCTGAAGTCCAATGTACGTATCGTGCTTTCGCTTCAAATACAATGATCGTCATTGCATATATCGCGAGAGAAAGATGAAACATGCATGAATTTTCTGGGGGCTTACTTTTAGAGGACCTGGAGATAGTTTTGTGTGCATACGTGAAAGGGGCGTACAGGGGGGGTATGCGATGGAGAGAGAGATGCTCTTCGTTTCTCTTTATTATGACTAACTTTGTATATAGTATAAAAATATACAAATTCATAGTGCGGAATAAATATCATTGCGGGCACCATGCAATGCAAATTAGCGTTCGTACTCCTCCATATAACTTTGTAATGTTGTATATATGTAGAAACTCTAAAATAATTTTTTTAGCCACACTTTATTCAAAAAGAATGTTGTATGTGAAATAAACATGAAGAGAGGGCTTTTTAGATCAATGGGGTACGTGATGTAACATGTGTGAATGTGTAGTTGATGCATTTGGCGGGGCCTAGAGAGGTATGTGTGTGTATTACGTATTCGAGAGAGGCATGGATAGAGGGGCCGGCGGGGGGCGTGGGAGAGATAGCACGAGAAATGAGAGTGGTCTAGAGAGAGAGATGAATATGATGTCACGACCAGAGATTCCATTCCCTTGAGTGTGTATATGCAAGGGGGGAGGGAATAGAGGCACCAGGAGAAATTTTCTCTGTGTGTGGTGTTTGTGTTGGTATGTGAGGGTGTGAGAAGATAATGAGACGTGGGGGCAGAGGGTGTGTCACCGCGTGAGGTCCGGTGGGTCGAGGTGAGGCCCTTCGTTCTGTTCCGTCCTACGCCACATTGGTCGGCCAGTGACGCATTTAGGAAGACCCATGGATGACTAGTCGTACAAGACAAAGATAGCAGAATTGTGAAGGACTCTGTGTCCACTGACAAAGCCGGCTAGGATTTGTAACCCTAGGTTCTCGGACTAAGGTAACCCCTTTATCTCTGATATTACTATTCATCCAACCTAACTTTAAGGGGCATCCTACAGAATGCTCTGCTAGAATCATACTCGTCAATTAGGAAGAGAGGTGTGAGACAATGCGTGAGAGACAGGCGTAAAGATAATGTGCGTACATGAGACATGTAGGCAGGTCCATGTATATAGAAAGGGTCGATGAGGATTGTGCGTGTGTATGTTTGCGAGAGGAAGAGTGCTTGTGATAAAGGTTAGTGAAAACAGTTGTAAATGGTTACGAGAGGGAGGGAGG
Source organism: Triticum dicoccoides (assembly GCF_002162155.2). Taxonomy (NCBI): domain Eukaryota; kingdom Viridiplantae; phylum Streptophyta; class Magnoliopsida; order Poales; family Poaceae; genus Triticum; species Triticum dicoccoides. The sequence goes on along the minus strand of NC_041382.1, from coordinate 710,569,627 downwards.
GTTATATCTAGAGTATGTGTGCGAGAAAGACACCTCAGGAAAGAGTGTGTGAGCATGTGTGAGAGACCACCGATAGAGAGTGAAACTACACGTAAAAGACTGCTCTACACATTGATTAAAGATATAAATTGTAACCAAATATTAGGTGGGATCATGATATTTGCAATTCGCGTAAGGAGCGGTCATTGATCCATCAGACATCTAGATTCTATCGAATTTGAGCATGTCTATGTTATTATTCGACACAATTGATCCACATAGTTAGTACTTTGAACTCCAGACAATGCATCGCTTTAGCAATCGAATATAAACGTGAGTATAGTTCATGTTGTGTGTGTAAAGCACATTATACATCAAAAGTTACACAATAGACATTATAAATAGCTACTACCTATGAACTAGCATACATTTGAATTCAACTTAAGGTGGTTTAAAAAAATCGAATTCAACATGAAGTTCATTCAATTATTTGAATTTGATATCATGGCATTTGTAAACCATACCTAAATTATGGGGGAACCAATCTTGCTCTGATTTTGCACATAATAGCATATGTAGTCGTGTACAAAATAGATTCAAATTTAGCTCCTCCATTCCAAAATAATCGTAGTTATAGGATTTTCAAGTGTAAAAATTTCAAAAAGAAGCGGATAATTTAATGAGGTTTTCAAACATACAAGGTCAGATATAACGTTGTATATTTAGGTCAATCCTCATAGTTCAAGAGTACTCTAAACGTGAATGCTTGTGTTTCAAAATTTCAAACGAAGCGCCAAAAGAGCCTCTACTTGCCCGAAACCGCGTGAAACCAATGTTTGGTAGTACAAGGAAATTACTTTTCTAATAACTCCGACCCGTGAAACCTACCGTCTCGACGTCCAAAGGTCTAAACCGGGGTAGGTTTGTAGCTTCATCTAGACGCCACACAACCGCATCCGAAAAACATTCATACACAATGGCCGCCTAAGCACACATGCACACAGCCGAAATCGCTCCCGCCCACTATTTCACCTGAGATTACCATCCTACCCCCGACCCGCAGTAGGTCCGAAATTTAAGAGGGAGGCAAAGTTTGTACGTTCCCCAAATTTCAAACAAGCGCGTCCCATCTTCTGTTAAAAAAGCCAAAAACAAGCGCGTCCTAGACCGAAACATGGTTCCCCCCCACCTGTCTGATTCCCCATTCGTACTCCATGGGCGCCAAAACTACCTCTCCACCAGCCACAAAACCCCGGCGTCCTCCGTCCGCCACCCCATCCCACCCATCAACCGCCGCCCTCCTCCATCACGCCGGAGCCGATACCCCGACGTCGTCGTCCACCGCAACCTCAACCGCAACGCCCTCCACGGCTAGTAGTTGAAGCCGAGGCCGAGCCGTCCAGTTCAACCACGCCGTCCTGCGCCTCACCGCTGCCGCTCCAACTTCGCCACCCTCCACCGCACCGGAGCTGTTCCTGCTACGCCGTCCTTCGCCACCTCGGATCTGCTTCCCCTCCGCCGACATACGGCCACGGCAACACAGTCAACAATTTGGTCATGGGTTCGTCCAAGCCTGCACCCTCCAGAACATCAGTTTCCCTAGTAAAAAGAAGAAAATTGGCGCGACTTGTGGAGGTGACCACACTGGCAACCGAAAAAGGTACTCCTCTTCCCTTATTCGTGCAAATCTTATGTCTCTGCTTGCACGGTATTCATCCCATAGAAGACACTAGTTCATCGCTTCTTCTTGATACTAGATGTTCCTAGTAACTCACGATGCACAAGGTTTCTCCTCATATACTATTTCACCTTAGCTAGAGGTCCGTCACCCCCAGAATTTCAATTGCTGGCCACTTGATTCCCAATTAACGGAAGCATTCCCTGGCGTAACAGGCGCTAGTACGCCTATTACGCCGGGGAAGCAGCGCCTTGGTGTTTATCTTAGGGGCGTGTGTGGCCTATAGCTACTGGCGCCTGATCTGGAGGTCGGCTGGGATTAAAGGGATGGCCTGGGGGCACTGCCAAGCACGGCGGTGGTGTGAGGTCGTTGGGAGGGCGGGGCGGCGGAGGCAGGGGTCTGGGCTGGTGGTCGTTGGCGGTTCGAGAAAGATCATCAACAGTGACTGGCGGGAGGTAGACGAAGGCCATCTGCCCGTTCCTTATAGATCGGACGGTTCATTAAAAAAATCAACTGACCTATTTATTTTCAGTCGACTGTTATCTTAGATATGACCACATGTGATGGTGTGCTGGAGGAGTACCTGCATTTCCTATGCTCATATATTACAAAATCATACAGAGTAGAATCTAATTTTGTTTGCCATGCAATGTTGTAGAGCTATCATATGTCTCCTGTCATTTATTTTTCAGCCACGTACTATCTGCTACTTTTACAGTGCACTAGTTCTGCACACACTTCACCCTTACTCTCACTGTTGTGTTTTTATGCAAGGGTATTTCAGACTCTGCTGCCATGAGAGAAGCCAAAAAGAAAAGAGAGAAGTCGCTCCAGTTTGGTGTGCGGCTAGGCAAGACACGTTTCAACGCTTTAAAGGGTGTAGTGTCAGCAGATGGAGACGGGGAACGTAGCTCTGGAGTTGATGACCTCGCTCGCAATGAACCACCATCCCAGGTGCTTGCTTTAACTTCGCGGTGTCATATGTGGTTGCATGTTTCATATGGTGTCTAGCTTGTATTCGAAAGACCGAAGTCGGTAAGATAAGGAAAGATATTTTTTTACATGAACCACCATCCCGTGAGCACCAGAAGACAAATAGCTAGTCAGGGCACTGGCCGAGCCAGTGACAAGCCCAGCAAAGATAGGCATCACCTGGAAGCCAACTAAAAAGTTGCGATGGTGGCAAAGCAGCCCGCCTCCCACCAGGCTCTTAGGTCCTAGATGATCATGCTCACCACTCCAGCCGGATGTCTAGCTTATATTGCTTCCAATTTGGTTAAATTGCATCTGCTTAGCTTACACATTATACCTTTGAATATAACATGCCTTTCTATTTTTGGTACATACTAGTACATCTATGTATTAACCATGTTCTTATATCAAACTAATGTTTTCTTGTGTATCCCTCATCAGTCACTTATGACGAGGCAGGCAGGCAAGGGGACTACTCCTCATTTAAAGAATGCAGCTTCAGCCTCCCAACATGATTCTCAAGAAACAGAAATGCTAGATGAAGATAGTGAACGTAGCTCTGTAGTTGATTACAGCATTTCCCCTACACTAGCATCGCAGGTGCTTGCTCTAACTTGACAGCGTGATATGTGGTTGCATGTTGCATATGGTGTCTAGATTGTAATTCTTCCAATCTGGTTAAACTGCATGTGTTAGTCTGCTTAGCTTATACATTATACCTGTTAATGTGACATGTCTTCCTGTATTTAGTACATAGTACATCTGTCTATTAAGCATGTCCTTACATAAAACTATTGTTTTTTTGTATCCCGCATCAATCAACATGATGAGACATCTTTAGTATATGCAGTGTGATATTAGTTGCATCTTTCATATGATTTATAGTATGCGCTGCTTCTAATTTGTTGAAATTCCATTTATGATGTGGCTCTTTTAACTTGGCAGAGTCATATTGGTTGCATCTTTCATGTGGTGTCTAGCTTGCATTGCTTCTTATTTGTTGGAATGGTTTCTGCTTAGTTTACACAAACAGTTGTGAACATGCCATGTCGTCCTGTTTTTCGTACATATTCCATCCTAGTATCATGTGTTTGCCTTGCATCAAAGTAGTGATTGTCAGTATCATGCATGAATGAGTTCTGAAGAGAGAATTTTATTGCTTTTTCTTGTCAGTTTTACTTGACAATTCAAAATCAATAAAGCGGAAGGAAGTTAGCAAGGCAGCGGATAAAGGTGCTCCTTCTGAACCGAGGGCCTCTACAGTTTCTACTCCTCCACACCCCCAAGATGATTTTCAAGACAATACATGCATAGACACTCAACAAAACTGTGTTTATGATGAACACGTCTCCCCTAGTGCAGCATCACCGGTGCTCCCTCTAACTTGGCACTGTTATATGTGGTTGCATGTTATGTGTGATGTCTAGCTTGTATTGCTTCTAATTTTGTTGAATTTCATCTGCTTACTTTACACATATATCTATTATATAATTAAAATAAGAGTCAAACAAGCCATCACGTTTGTCCACATATGCTAAAAAAATATTATCCATTGATTCTCATTATAACGGCCGAGATAAAAAAGATGTTAAAAGTTACGTAGAACATCCATTGGGTACAATCGATCTTTGACACGTACAAAGAGCTTTGGCACGTAAAAAAAATCAGCACACGTACAGGTGACGGAAAAGCTTCAGGCTAACCCATATAAACGTAACTTATATACTAGGAAAGTAAAGAGTTTTACTTAAAAAAGGAAAGTAAAGAGTTGTAATCACATCACAATTATAGTGACTTGAGAAAATATACTGTTCTGCTCGGCTTGGCCTCCACTCCGTGAAGGGCATTGGAGATCCCATCGGAACCGGTGACACAACCGGCATTGCCATCAAGGGGAAGCTCCAGAAGACTAACAAAAAACCTAATCAACGTTCCGGACAAGATGCCGCTCAGCTGATTGGAGCAACCGAAGGACAAGGAAAACCCCAAGATGCTTTCGAAGAAGGCCATCATCCTCACCGAGAAGTGCAGAATTTCCAGCGAGGCCGACGACCTCGACGAACCACACACGCAGGCTGCCATTGGCACCATCACCTCACAGCTCGCGATGGACGGCTACTGTCCGTGGATTGTTTTGGCCTCAATGCCCACGCTGGCGCTGCCGAACCAGCGTGCTGCTCGACACCGGAAAATTGTGTCTAGCTAACTCTACACCATCGTCACCGCCAAAACAGAGAAACTCTTGCCACAACACCTCCACGAGACTGCGGGTGCCACCAGCTCGGAGAACACGACTGCTTCCACAAACAAAACAATGGTTACCACACCGACCATCCGATGAGAGCGGCAAGATGGAGGCTGAATATGAAGAAAAAGATGGGAGTAACGGTTGCAGTAGGCAACGGGTGAACGATGGGCCATCAGCCTTGGAGCTGCTGCATAGCGAGCTGGCTGCGGTAGCCGTGAACCACAACATGCTTCAGTGGATGCGTGGTGGAGTTGGACGAGCAGCAGGTAGTATACGAGCACCATGAGTAGCCGAGTAGCAGCTGCAGTGCCTCGGCTGTGTCTCAAAGTGGGAGCGATTCAGGGCCAGTAACACGTGAGACGGGAAGAATTAGCTAAGGCACCAACATGTGCAGGGCCACCGACTCAGATGGGATCACAGGAGCGTTTATGGAGCATCTCACAAGGAGCAAAGGAGTCATTGCGTATACTGTAGCCCTCTTGACTGTAGCCCTCTTGACGTGATTAATTTTTCAGAGTCAGCTTGCATGATCCTTTCTTCTAAGTATTTATGGTACGATTTCAAACAAGTGGATGAGCTCCCATGTAATCCCATAACAATAATATCTTTTCAAGTGTCAAAAAAATTTAGTCACATTTGTCTTTCTTTTTGTTTGTGTAAATTTCCATGAATATTGATGAGATTTGTTTGACTATTAGAAAATAAGTTTTCACGATTACAAGATTGTTTTCTAGAGCAATAAAGAAATCAGTTACGGAAAGTACTATTTTAATGAAGTTTACACATGCTTGAAGCATGAATATGTACAGTTTGAAACAATCAATTTGGTACTATACATCTTTTTTGTGAATTTATATAGGAACATTTTCTTTCCCTAATAGCTTCTACATATGGAGACGCTTAATTTTTTTCTTTTGAGTGGTTGCATTCCAATTACGATGGACCGACCAAATCGGCGGTCACAATACGGGTTACATATGGAGACTGTTAATTGGGTAAAGTCATATGTCTGTGACAGGATGGATGATTTGGATGTGATAGTAGGAGAACAACTGTGCAAGAAACGGGAAGAAAAACTTAACGGATAAGAAGAGACGGATGTCCAACATAAGTATGGTGACGACACATTAATACCTGGTGGTTCTCGGCTGATTCAAATCCTCAAAGGTTCCCGAACATCATCAATATAGAACACTAGACATGCATACTCTGACAATTATGCTATCATCAATACATACCACACAAATACGACCTCGAAAATGCAGTTAGAAACAGGCAACACAGAATCATATGTGAAAAAAAATCCTAGAAGGCCTACACATGCTCGTTACGGCAGATAAACATCACATTTGAACTACCATGCTTGAAATTATTTATTTTGTAAAATAAATGATACAGTAGCTGAATGCATAGTATGATATAAATCAATCGAATTATGTTATATAAAAAAGGGTACTACCGTACTCCACGTCGCTAGCAGCCTATACCTAACTAATAATCACACTTCAATGCCATAGGAGTTAGGGTTTAATGAATCTAGGAAAGTAAGATAGTAAGATCGGATTTTTATATAATAACTGAAAGTGAAATTTCTGGATAAAAGCAAGTAACCCGATACTACAACTACATTTGTTTCATAGTGGGGATTGACGAGAAAACATGCCACATAAGGAGAATATAATAACTTCATGGCTAAAGAGGCTTGGATAAAATCAATGTGTTGAAATAATAACCTATCTATCTATCTATTATACACTTAAATGATAGAAAATGAACGGTGCTGATTTGACACTCTAGAAACTAAGATGATTAGAGATTGAGATTTTAGGCAATTAATCCAAGGTGGACACATATAACCATGCAAAAGAAATAGACACATATACAACCAGAATATTTAGGTCTTTGGAAGAAAACTAAAAATTGGCAAATAATACACATGAAAAGAAACTAGCAATAGGCAAGGATTTTTTTAGGGGAATGAGCAATAGGCAAGTAAAATAACCTTGACACGTACAAACAAGTCCACCTTTCCCTAAGAAAACTTACACGCATAAGTCAGAATAAACATATATGATAAGGAAATATAAAAGAAAGCGTAGCCTGCTCTCTCTCCCTAAAAAATGAAGTCTCACATTGCACGTATGCATTAGCGCCCGACGACCGCCGCCATAGGATGATTGAACGCTTCAAAGATTCTTCGAGGATTGCTTGGTTGGCATGGAGTGCTTGCCGGAGATGGAGACATCAGGCATATTGAAGTTCCGGGTTGCTAGAAAAAAGAATTGAGCTAGCGCGATTGTTAGATACATCTTGATGAGCTTGATCCTGGAGGCCGCCCAAATCGTGATGGCAAGCAGTACGCACCACGCACAATGCAAGACCTGGTCAGGTCGTCGGCCACGTCCACATGGTCACTGACATAGATTGCGCTGGCACACATGATGAGAAGATGCACCAGCCGGATAACAAAGTTCTCCTCTTGACGATCAATCAGGAGCTTCCTCCGCCTCTGGGACAACGGCCAGAACTAACTCTGGACACACACAATTCTAGATCTTACTCTTCACTTTTTATGTGATTATATTTCTCTTAACAATTAATAATAAAATATTGTACATAAACCTTTTCGAGTAAAGTTTACAAATTAAAAAAGTGTGCCTTATAAGTTCTTTTTGTCATGCTAAACTCATAAGTTGTACGTAAATAAGATTGTCCCTGTTATAAAGAGTAAGCTATGACGAACGTGATCTTGGGCTACAATATCACTGATAATTATATTGCCATAGATAGGCAAGTGAAACAAGCAAACCAATATGGGAATTAACTGCAAAAAGAAATTATGATCAAAGTGCCCAAGGGAGAACATATAAGCAACATATCATGTCAGGTATGTAATCTAATTATTTGAATTGTGCTAAAAAAATACAACTCGGTGCAAATAATATATAGACTTGATTGGGTAAATAATCATGTGCATGCCCATGTTAAAAAGGTCATGTATAGAATAATTAACAAATGGATGAGAGATAATAACAATAAGAAATGAAGAAAGGGAATACTTTTTCTCCTATATTTGTAAAGGTTTGAAATGAAAGTTCATGTCAGTTACATAATAAATTATTTTAGTTGTGCTAAATAACATATTTTGGAGCAATTTTTTTGGCACAATCACAGAAAGGTAAGTTCTGATACAATAACATGGACATGGTTAGATAAATTATAAAGACAAGTTATGCAAGAGTTAGTAGAGATAATAATGTTTTAGCAATTTTTAGTGAACACAAATACATTACATTGATAGGCACCCCATAAACGAAATTGGTCTAAGGATTGCATTTGTGTCAAATTTCGTAAGGTCAATGACCAAATTGAGAAAAACAATCCAAGAATCAAAGCTAATATAAAACATATGCTAAAACATAAATTTAAAAATGTGTGGAAAATCTAGCCGCACAAATGCGTGGGTCACCCCGCTAGTTATACTTGAATAAGACACGTGTTCCTGTTTCTAGAACATACAATATCTGTCTATCACACCATGTTCTTACATCAAATTACTACTGTTGTGTAACCTGCAACAATCACTTATCATAAGACACGTTTGACTTCGGAGTGTGATATAGGTTACATCTCACATTCTTTTCTAGCTTGTATTACTAATTTGTTGAAATGGCACTTATGACGAGACAGTTTTAACTTGGTAGAGTGATATTCATTGCATCTTTCATATGGTGTCTAGCTTTCATTGCTTCTAATTTGTTGAAATGCCTTCTCCTTAGTTTACACATCATAAGCTATGAATATGCAATGCTGTGAATATGCAATGGCACCAATGACGAGAGACCTCTAACATGGTAGTGTGATGTTGTTTGCATCTTGCATATGATTTATTTCTTGTACTGGTTCACATTTGTTTAAACACCATTTATGATGAGACACTGTTAACTTGGCAGAGCGATATTTGTAGCATCTTTCATATGGTGTCTACCTTCCATTGCATTGCTTCTAATTTGGTGAAATGTCTTCTTCTTAGTTTACACATCATAGTTATGGTTATCTCTTCCGTCCTATTTTTCATACATATTACATCATCCTATCATGTGATTGTCTAATATCAAAGTTCAGTTCGTCTGCATCACACATCAATTTGTTCTGAAGAACTAAATTGTTATTCATTTTTCTTGTCGGCTTGACTTAACATGGCACGGAGAAAGAGGAAGAAACACAGAATGGTAGGGAATGAGAAGCGGATGAATCATGCAGATTCTGCTGGTACTGATGGTGCAATAGAAGGTCAAAGTCCAGTAGAAAATTCTACAAACACAGCATCCCATGCTACACGAGTTGCAAAAAAAGACAAACTGAAACAAATAGCTGCCATCAAACAAGCAGAGACAGCCCTAGTTCTTGCAACACCTACCACAGTACTACCAGCTGCACGACGTACTCGTGCGTCAATTGAGCTAGCAGCACGTTCCCAAGCTCCCTTGCCACCTGACACTACTTCCCAAGCACTCTTGACACAAGACGAGTTGGCAATATCAGATGAACCTTATGAGCTTCAACAGCAAGAAGGTAGTTGCTGGAGTCAAGTTACAGTTGCATGCTTCTTTATAGGTAGTCTCACAGTTTGATGTACACTAACACTTCCTATGTTTGTTGTTGGACTAGCACCTAGGCGCAAGAGGAAACAAACATCAGGGATAATGCTCGATAGGTTAACTAAATCTAGAGGAGGAAGAATGGAGATCCGTTTTGAGGCAGGTTTAAAAAGGCCACGTGATGCTACAGAGTCAGCCAAGTTAGTATCAGAGGCAGTGGTTGCTGTTAGGTGTCATGTATCCCAACATTGATTCAGTACAGGAATGAAAAAGACGAAACCCAGTTCAATATCTTCCTTGACCATTTATCTGTAAGTATGGTTATGTATGGAAACTAGTAATATCGTCTTGCTCTGTCCAATACTTTCTAGGTTGCTGATAATGAGACTCCCATAATTTTCAACAGATGAGGTTCAAGTTGGATAGCCAAGGTGATGCAACCAGACAAGCTTGCACCCATGTTTTCAAGTCTGCTCTGCGACAGTATCGGTATAACTCGAGGAAAACTCACTTTGAAGGCAAGGCTAACAGTGAACTTTCCCAAACATCTCCAGTAGAAAATATATCTGATGAAGACTGGAGAGGCCTCGTTAAACACTGGTCTGATCCGAAGTATCAGGTACATTATATATATATGTCATCAGATCACATGTTGAAGTCCTATTTACGCATGTGCCACACAAATCTATCTTCTTGTAGGTGAACTGTTCAAAGAACAAGGCCAATCGTACGAAAGTGAAATTCCAACAGATGATAGGATCGCGTAGCTATATTGCACACTGCGGGGCTCTTGTAATTAGCTGTTGTTTCACTCTTTTCGCTGTACCATATTATCAGATCTATATTGACTTGTTCCAAATGCAGAGGAAAGCCCGCAAGGACCAAAAAGTACCTGAACCAAATGTTGTGGAAATCTTCAAGGACTGTCACACCAGCAAGAAGAAGGGCATGACTAAACCAGTCAAAGCCGCTGTTGTAAGTCCTTAATCCTCATGCCTTTTAACTACTACTTACTCTGACTTGTGCCTTGAACTGCATGGTTTGCACCCAATGTCTATTACTCTTTTCAATTTTATACACAATTGTCTTAGCGTATCATTGCACCTTACAAGGTTTAAAAGAGAGGAGTGATGTTCCTTTGATCTTGACCCGTAATCTAGTTCCGTGCTGGACTTGCCCACACAACATTACAATTGTCTGTTTGTCTGTTCTCAGTTGTTTTGTGATATGAATGACATCATACTATGCTTACCGTATTATAAACTTCGTCTCTTTATCCTTGGCCCTCAATACAATGTGAAGAAATAGACAATACATTAGCGATGGTACATGGTCATATGTTTGGAACCTGGTTTTATTATGTACTTTGCAATAAAATACAACTAATATTTTACATGGGTTCACCAGAATAAGTTCTGTATATAGACCAAAGCTATTTTGTTTGGTTTTGCTGCCTCCTTAATATCTTCTGTTCTGGTACTACTAATGTAAAACCTCAACTTTTCAGCGAGCTATGGAAAAATGGTGGAACCGCCATCTTCTGAAGGTGGCGAGGCAACTATAACCGCAATGTCAGCTCTTGCTGCAGTGAGTCAGTACCTGTCCACTAACAGTGCCAAAAGCACGTTCCTACGTAATACTGGGTTGGTTGTTAAGGCAATATCGTCCAAACTGCCTCATGATCAAGATATGCAAACTCAAAGCAATGTTGTATCTGCGCTCCAGACACAAGTCCATTCCCTAACAGAGACCCTTTGTGAAACAAGGAGAAACATTGCTCAATGTCGTCAAGATATGCATGGTTTTGAAACCAGACTATCAAACATTTGCTATGTTATTCAGGAGCCTAGGGAAATGAAGGTGAGGGTTATGGTGCTCCATCGGATAATACAGCATGAAAACGTAACTGTCAGGTCAAATGAACTGAGCTTCTGAACTTCTGGTGGTGCATTTATCTGCTAGACTGTTAAGTTTTATGCCAACCTTCCTTTTGTTATATAGTTGTAATTTGTTTTGGTGCGATACAAAATTTATTCTTAATGTGCAACCACCGCCTGAAGAAAACGGCAAGCCATTTTTGTATAGTGTAGGGTGTTCCCTATATTTGCACTGGTGGCGATCTTTGATGCCGAGTGGATGTAATCTGTGCAATCGCCTTAATAGCCTAGCGTTAGTTTCGACCTTATTTATTTCCTAGTCTTCTTTTTCCCTAGTTTGCTAGTGGCCGCAACTACCATGGGCCATATACGGGCCGTAGGATCCATGGGTCTCCTACGGGCCGTCGATAAATGGGCCTGTAATCGGTGGGCCTCGGGCCGTCGGATAAATGGGTCTACATGGGCCATAACTGGGCGTAATTGGTATTGGCCCAGCACGGTAACAGGCCGTAGGACAGCAAAGGCTTAATTCTATCACAGGCATAACAAGTCGTTAATGGGCCAGAATATAGGACGGGCCAGAAACGGTGCAACGGGTTAACAGGCCAGAAACGGGCTGACTCTTGCCATGGGCCAAATTTGGCCCATTAGGGTAACAGGCCAGTAACGGGCCGACTCTTGCCATGGGCCGAATTTGGCCCATTAGGGGAACATGCCAGTAACGGGCCAGAAGTAATCGAGGGCCAAAAAGGAGCCCAAGAACGTATGGGCCGTCAATAGGCCGAAAGCTAACACGGGCTGGAAATGGCCCATGTAAATCACGGGCCTTAATGGGTATAAAGATAATTACTGTTCATTATGGGCTAGAGTCACCGTGGGCCTGTAATGGGCCGAAAGATACGAAGGCCTCATATGGGCCGAAAGACGTCGTGGGCCATACATGGGCCGAAAGTGAAATGGGCTGGTATTATATTCGATGGCCCACATGACGTTGTTGGGCCGATTTCCTTTAGGGCATAACGGGCCGTAAAATGGGCTATTTGCGAAGAGACCGTTAATAGGCTTTTCATGGGCCAGCCTATTAACTTTTGACCAAGTCAAACGGGCCGGCTTTGTAAGCTAAATGGGCCACTGTTGGGCCATGCCATGTGTCGACATATCATAGGCGCCTATCTGACCCACTGACGAGCTGACACATGTTTCCTCTAGCCAATGATGATTTTACACGTGGAAAATCCCCATTGGTCGGGGCTGTTAACGGGTTATCGGATCCAAAACCCAACCTGATAGCTTAACGGCGTTCCGTTACGGTGGATGCCACGTGTCGGTCACCCTCAAAAGCACTTCTGTGAGGCGCGATTTATCGTCATGGAAGTGGACACTTCCGTGATGATAATTTTGGTAATGTCATGGAACACTTCTACGACAGCATAGGTATGACTATCTTGATTCTGTCATAAATTTGTCATGGATGTACATGCATGACAAAAAAGCGACCTACTGTGACAAACACGTATCATCACGGAAGTGTATTTTTTTGTAGTGTATGGTCCAATGAACATTGAAGCTCGCAGCCGATATCGTTATATTCTCACCTTCATAGATGATTTGAGCAGATATGGGTATATCTACTTAATGAAACATAAGTCTGAAACATTTGAAAAGTTCAAAGAATTTCAGAGTGAAGTGGAAGATCATCATAACAAGAAAATCAAGTTTCTATGATCTGATCGTGGAGGTGAATATTTGAGTTATGGGTTTGGACTTCATTTGAAACAATGTGGAATAGTTTCACAACTCACGCCACCTGGAACACCACAATGTAATGGTGTGTCCGAACGTCATAACTGTATTTTATTAGATATGGTGCGATCTATGATGTCTCTCATTGATTTACCGCTATCGTTTTGGGGTTATGCTTTAGAGACGGTTGCATTCATGTTAAATAAGGCACCATCTAAATGCGTTGAGACGACACCTTATGAACTGTGGTTTGGCAAGAAACCCAAGTTGTTGTTTCTTAAAGTTTGGGGCTGCGATGCTTATGTGAAGAAGCTTCAACCTGATAAGCTCAAACCCAAATCGGAGAAATGTGTCTTCATAGGATACCCAAAGGATACTGTTGGGTATACCTTCTATCACATATCCGAAGGCAAGATATTCATTGTTAAGAATGGATCCTTTCTAGAGAAGGAGTTTCTCTCGAAAGAAGTGAGTGGTAGGAAAGTAGAACTTGATGAGGTAATTGTACCTTCTCCCTTATTGGAAAGTAGTTCATCACTAAAATCAGTTCCAGTGATTCCTACACCAGTAAGTGAGGAAGCTAATGATGATGATCATGAAACTTCTAATCAAGTTACTACCGCCTCATAGGTCAACCAGAGTAAGATCCACACCAGAGTGGTATGGTAATCCTGTTCTGGAAGTCATGTTACTTGACCATGATGAACCTACGAACTATGAGGAAGAGATGATGAGCCCAGATTCCACAAAATGGCTTGAGGCCATGAAAACTGAGATGGGATCCATGTATGAGAACAAAGTGTGGACTTTGGTTGACTTGCCCAATGATCGGCAGGCCATAGAGAATAAATGGATCTTCAAGAAGAACACTGACGCTAACGGTAATATTACCGTCTACAAAGCTCGACTTGTTGCAAAAGGTTTTCGACAAGTTCAAGGAGTTGACTATGATGAGACCTTCTCACCCGTAGCGATGCTTAAGTCCGTCTGAATCATGTTAGCAATTGCTGCATTTTATGATTATGAAATTTGATAAATGGATGTCAAAACTGCATTCCTTAATGGATATCTTAAAGAAGAGTTGTATATATATGATGCAACCAGAAGGTTTTGTCGATCCAAAAGGTGCTAACAAAGTGTGCAAGCTCCAGCGATCCATTTATGGACTGGTGCAAGCCTCTCGGAGTTGGAATATACACTTTGATAGTGTGATCAAAGCATGTGGTTTTATACAGATTTTTGGAGAAGTGTGTATTTACAAGAAAGTGAGTGGGAGCTCTGTAGCATTTCTGATATTATGTGTAGATGACATATTGTTGATCAGAAATGATACTAAATTTCTGAATAGCATAAAAGGATACAGGAATAAGAATTCTTCAATGAAAGACCTCAGTGAAGCTGCTTATATATTGGGCATCAAGATCTATAGAGATAGATCAAGATGCTTAATTGGACTTTCACAAAGCACATACCTTGATAACGTTTTGAAGAAGTTCAAAATGGATTAGGCAAATAAAGGGTTCTTTCCTGTGTTACAAGGTGTGAAGTTTAGTCACACTCAATGCCCGACCACTGCAGAAGATAGAGAGAAAATGAAAGGTGTTCCCTATGCTTCAGCCATAGGCTCTATCATGTATGCAATGTTGTGTACCAGACCTGATGTGTGCCTTGCTATCAGTCTAGGAGGGAGGTACCAAAGTAATCCAGGAGTGGATCACTGTAAAGCGGTCAAGAACATCCTGAAATACCTGAAAAGGACTAAGGATATGTTTCTCGTATATGGAGGTGACAAAGAGCTTGTCGTAAATGGTTATGTCGATGCAATCTTTGACACTGATCTGGATGACTCTAAGTCACAAACCGGATACATGTTTTTATTAAATGGTGGAGCTGTCAGTTGGTGCAGTTCCAAGCAGAGTGTCGTGGCGAGATCTACATGTGAAGCGGAATACATAGCTGCTTCGGAAGCAACAAATGAAAGAATCTGGATGAAGGAGTTCATATCCGATCTAGGTGTCATATCTAGTGCATCGGGTCCAATGAAAATCTTTTGTGACAATACTGGTGCAATTGCCTTGGCAAAGGAATCCAGATTTCACAAGAGAACCAAGCACATCAAGAGACGCTTCAATTCCATCCGCGATCAAGTCAAGAAGGGAGACATAGAGATTTGCAAGATACATATGGATCTGAATGTTGCAGACCCGTTGACTAAGCCTCTCTCACGAGCAAAACATGATCAGCACCAAGACTCCATGGGTGTTAGAATCATTACAATGTAATCTAGATTATTGACTCTAGTGCAAGTGGGAGAATGAAGGAAATATGCCCTAGAGGCAATAATAAAGTTGTTATTTATATTTCCTTATATCATGATAAATATTTATTATTCATGCTAGAATTGTATTAACCGGAACCTTAGTACATGTGTGAATACATAGACAAACAGTATGTCACTAGTATGCATCTACTTGACTAGCTCGTTGAATCAATGATGGTTATGTTTCCTAACCATAGACATGAGTTGTCATTTGATTAACGGGATCACATCATTAGAGAATGATGTGATTGACTTGACCCATCCGTTAGCTTAGCACGATGATCGTTTAGTTTGTTGCTATTGCTTTCTCCATAACTTATACATGTTCCTATGACTATGAGACCATGCAACTCCCGAATATCGGAGGAACACTTTGTGTGCTACCAAACATCACAACGTAACTGGGTCATTATAAAGGTGCTCTACAGGTGTCTCCGATGGTTTTGTTGAGTTGGCATAGATCAAGATTAGGATTTGTTACTCCGATTGTCGGAGAGGTATCTCTGGGCCCTCTCAGTAATGCACATAGATATAAGCCTTGCAAGCAATGTGACTAATGAGTTAGTTGCGGGATGATGCATTACGGAATGAGTAAAGAGACTTGCCGCTAACGAGATTGAATTGGTATTAAGATACCGACGATCGAATCTCGGGCAAGTAACATACCGATGACAAAGGGAACAACGTATATCGTTATGCGGTTTGACCGATAAAGATCTTCGTAGAATATGTGGAGCCAATATGAACATCCAGGTTCCGCTATTGGTTATTGACCGGAGACATGTCTCGGTCATGTCTGCATAGTTCTCAAACCCGTAGGGTCCGCACGCTTAATGTTCGGTGACGGTCGGTATTACGAGTTTATGTGTTTTTCTCTACCGAAGGTAGTTTGGAGTCCCGGATTTGATCACGAACATGACGAGGAGTCTCGAAATAGTTGAGACATAAAGATCGATATATTGGAAGCCTATGTTTGGACATCGGAATGGTTCCGGGTGAAATCGGGAATATACCAGAGTACCGGGAGGTGACCGGAACCCCCGGAAGAACTAATGGGCCACGTGGGCATTAGTGGAGAGAGAGAGA
Organism: Triticum dicoccoides; assembly: GCF_002162155.2. Taxonomy (NCBI): domain Eukaryota; kingdom Viridiplantae; phylum Streptophyta; class Magnoliopsida; order Poales; family Poaceae; genus Triticum; species Triticum dicoccoides. The sequence continues at coordinate 710,553,123 of NC_041382.1, read as the reverse complement.
GGGCCAGCTAGGGCAGGCCACGTGCCCCCTCCCCCTCTGGTCCGAATTGGACTAAGGAAGGGGGGGCGGCACCCCCCTTTCCTTCTCCCTCTCATCCTTCCTTTCCTCCTAGTAGGAGTAGGAAAGGGGAGTCCTACTCCTACTAGGAGCAGGACTCCTCCTCTCTTGCCGTGCCCCAAGGGCCGGCCGGCCTTCCCCTTGCTCCTTTATATACGGGGGCAAGGGGGCACCCTAGAACACACAAGTTGATTGTTTCCAGCCATGTGCGGTGCCCCCCTCCAGCATAATCCACCTCGGTCATATCATAGCGGTTCTTGAAGGGGAACGCAGTAATTTCAAAAAAATTCCTATTCACACGCAAGATCATGGTGATGTATAGCAACGAGAGGGGAGAGTGTTGTACCTACGCAGACCGACTGCGGAAGCGTTGACGCAACATAGAGGAAGTAGTCGTACGTCTTCCCGATCCGACCGATCCAAGCACCGTTACTCCGGCACCTCCGAGTTCTTAGCACACCTACAGCTCGATGACGATCTCCGGGCTCCGATCCAGCAAAGCGTCGGGGAGGAGTTCCGTCAGCACGACAATGTGGTGACGATCTTGATGTTCTACCGTCACAGGGCTTCGCCTAAGCACTACTACAATATAATCGAGGTGGAATATGGTGGCAGGGGGCACCGCACACGGCTAAGGAACGATCTCAATGATCAACTTGTGTGTCTAGGGGTGTCCCCAGCCTCCGTATATGAAGGATCCAAGGGGAGGGGCTGGCCGGCCAAGGGGAGCGCCAGGAGAGTCCTACTCCCTCTGGGAGTAGGATTCCCCCCCAATCCTAGTTGGAATAGGACTCCTTGAGGGGGGAAAGAGAGAGAGGGGGGCCGGCCACCTCTCCTAGTCCTAATAGGACTAGGGGAGGGGGGAGGCACGCGGCCACCTTGGGCTGCCCCTTTCTCCTTTCCACTAAAAGCCCACTAAGGCCCATACAGCTCCCGGGGGGTTCCGGTAACCTCCCGGTACTCCGGTAAAATACCGATTTCACCCGGAACACTTCCGATATCCAAACATAGGCTTCCAATATATCAATCTTTATGTCTCGACCATTTCGAGACTCCTCGTCATGTCCGTGATCACATTCGGGACTCCGAACTAACTTCGGTACATCAAAATGCATAAACTCATAATAACTGTCATTGTAACGTTAAGCGTGCGGACCGTACGGTTCGAGAACAATGCAGACATGACTGAGACACATCTCCGGTCAATAAACAATAGCGGGACCTGGATGCCCATATTGGCTCCTACATATTCTACGAAGATCTTTATCGGTCAGACCGCATAACAACATACATTGTTTTCTTTGTCATCGGTATGTTACTTGCCCGAGATTCGATCGTCGGTATCCAATACCTAGTTCAATCTCGTTACCGGCAAGTCTCTTTAACGATATCCGCCACGAGCCTCGATATTCATCGGACCACATACATCTGTATGTATGATCTCCAACAAATCTTTTGCTCTCTCCATAGTACCGGAGAACGGTGTTTTAGTCATCTTGCCCATGAGGCACGGTTCGCAAGTACCAAGCGATTCATAATCAAGTGGTTCCAAAAGTCCATCAGTATGGAGTTTCTTCATGCGTTTTACACCGATATGACCTAAACGGCAGTGCCACAAATAAGTTGCACTATCATTATCAACTCTGCATCTTTTGGCTTCAACATTATGAATATGTGTATTACTACTATCGAGATTCAATAAGAATAGACCACTCTTCAAGGGTGCATGACCATAAAAGATATTACTCATATAAATAGAACAACCATTATTCTCTGATTTAAATGAATAACCGTCTCGCATTAAACAAGATCCAGATATAATGTTCATGCTCAACGCTGGCACCAAATAACAATTATTTAGGTCTAATATTAATCCCGAAGGTAGATGTAGAGGTAGCGTGCCGACCGCGATCACATCGACTTTGGAACCGTTTCCCACGCGCATCGTCACCTCGTCCTTCGCCAGTGTTCGCTTAATTCGTAGTCCCTGTTTCGAGTTGCAAATATTAGCAACAGAACCAGTATCAAATATCCAGGTGCTACTGCGAGCTCTAGTAAGGTACACATCAATAATATGTATATCACATATACCTTTGTTCACCTTGCCATCCTTCTTATCCGCCAAATACTTGGGGCAGTTCCGCTTCCAGTAACCAGTCTGCTTGCAGTAGAAGCACTCAGTTTCAGGCTTAGGTCCAGACTTGGGTTTCTTCTCCTGAGCAGCAACTTGCTTGCTGTTCTTTTTGAAGTTCCCCTTCTTCTTCCCTTTGCCCTTTTTCTTGAAACTAGTGGTCTTGTTAACCATCAACACTTGATGCTCCTTCTTGATTTCTACCTCCGCAGCTTTTAGCATTGCGAAGAGCTCGGGAATAGTCTTGTTCATCCCTTGCATATTATAGTTCATCACGAAGCTCTTGTAGCTTGGTGGCAGTGATTGGAGAATTCTGTCAATGACGCAATCATCTGGAAGATTAACTCCCATCTGAATCAAGTGATTATTATACCCAGACATTTTGAGTATATGCTCACTGACAGAACTGTTCTCCTCCATCTTGCAGCTATAAAACTTATTGGAGACTTCATATCTCTCAATCCGGGCATTTGCTTGAAATATTAACTTCAACTCCTGGAACATCTCATATGCTCCATGACGTTCAAAACGTCGTTGAAGTCCCGATTCTAAGCCGTAAAGCATGGCACACTGAACTATCGAGTAGTCATCAGCTTTGCTCTGCCAGATGTTCATAACATCTGGTGTTGCTCCAGCAGCAGGCCTGGCACCCAGCGGTGCTTCCAGGACGTAATTCTTCTGAGCAGCAATGAGGATAATCCTCAAGTTACGGACCCAATCCGTGTAATTGCTACCATCATCTTTCAACTTTGCTTTCTCAAGGAACGCATTAAAATTCAACGGAACAACAACACGAGCCATCTATCTACAATCAACATAAACAAGCAAGATACTATCAGGTACTAAGTTCATGATAAGTTTAAGTTCAATTAATCAAATTACTTAAGAACTCCCACTTAGATAGACATCCCTCTAATCCTCTAAGTGATCACGTGATCCAAATCAACTAAACCATAACCGATCATCACGTGTGATGGAGTAGTTTTCAATGGTGAACATCGTTATGTTGATCATATCTACTATATGATTCACACTCGACCTTTCGGTCTCTGTGTTCCGAGGCCATATCTGCATATGCTAGGCTCGTCAAGTTTAACCTGAGTATTCTGCGTGTGCAAAACTGGCTTGCACCCGTTGTAGATGGACGTAGAGCTTAGCACACCCGATCATCACGTGGTGTCTGGGCACGACGAACTTTGGCAACGGCACAGACTCAGGGAGAACACTTCTTGATAATTTAGTGAGAGATCATCTTATAATGCTACCGTCAATCAAAGCAAGATAAGATGCATAAAAAGATAAACATCATATGCAATCAATATAAGTGATATGATATGGCCATCATCATCTTGTGCTTGTGATCTCCATCTCCGGAGCACCGTCATGATCACCATCGTCACCGGCGCGACACCTTGATCTCCATCGTAGCATCGTTGTCGTCTCGCCAATCTTATGCTTCCACGACTATCGCTACCGTTTAGTGATAAAGTAAAGCTTTACATCGCGATTGCATTGCATACAATAAAGCGACAACCATATGGCTCCTGCCAGTTGCCGATAACTCGGTTACAAAACATGATCATCTCATACAATAAAATTCATCATCATGCCTTGACCATATCATATCACAACATGCCTTGCAAAAACAAGTTAGACGTCCTCTACTTTGTTGTTGCAAGTTTTACGTGGCTGCTACGGGCTTAAGCAAGAACCAATCTCACCTACGCATCAAAACCACAACGATAGTTTGTCAAATAGACTCCGTTTTAACCTTCGCAAGGACAGGGCGTAGCCACACTTGGTTCAACTAAAGTTGGAGAGACTGTCGCCCGCAAGCCACCTATGTGCAAAGCACGTCGGGAGAACCGGTCTCGCGTAAGCGTACGCGTAATGTCGGTCCGGGTCGTCTCGTCCAACAATATCGCCGAACCAAAGTATGACATGCTGGTAGGCAGTATGACTTATATCGCCCACAACTCACTTGTGTTCTACTCGTGCATATAACATCAAACCATAAAACCTAGGCTCGGATGCCACTGAAGGGGAACGCAGTAATTTCAAAAAATTTCCTACGCACACACAAGATCATGGTGATGTATAGCAACGAGAGGGGAGAGTGTTGTCTACGTACCTACGCAGACCGACTGCGGAAGCGTTGACGCAACGTAGAGGAAGTAGTCGTACGTCTTCCCGATCCGACCGATCCAAGCACCGTTACTCCGGCACCTCCGAGTTCTTAGCACACGTACAGCTCGATGACGATCCCCGGGCTCCGATCCAGAAAAGCGTCGGGGAGGAGTTCCGTCAGCACGACGGCGTGGTGACGATCTTGATGTTCTATCGTCACAGGGCTTCGCCTAAGCACTGCTACAATATAATCGAGGTGGAATATGGTGGCAGGGGGCACCGCACACGGCTAAGGAACGATCTCAATGATCAACTTGTGTGTCTAGGGGTGTCCCCAACCTCCGTATATAAAGGATCCAAGGGGAGGGGCTAGCCGGCCAAGGGGGGCGCGCCAGGAGAGTCCTACTCCCTCTGGGAGTAGGATTCCCCCCCAATCCTAGTTGGAATAGGACTCCT
>NC_041382.1:710546225-710548082 GCF_002162155.2 Triticum dicoccoides | reverse complement strand
TAATAGGACTAGGGGAGGGGGGAGGCGCGCGGCCACCTTGGGCTGCCCCTTTCTCCTTTCCACTAAAAGCCCACTAAGGCCCATACAGCTCCCGGGGGGTTCCGGTAACCTCCCGGTACTCCGGTAAAATACCGATTTCACCCGGAACACTTCCGATATCCAAACATAGGCTTTCAATATATCAATCTTTATGTCTCGACCATTTCGAGACTCCTCGTCATGTCCGTGATCACATCCGGGACTCCGAACTAACTTCGGTACATCAAAATGCATAAACTCATAATAACTGTCATTGTAACGTTAAGCGTGCGGACCGTACGGTTCGAGAACAATGCAGACATGACTGAGACACATCTCCGGTCAATAAACAATAGCGGGACCTGGATGCCCATATTGGCTCCTACATATTCTACGAAGATCTTTATCGGTCAGACCGCATAACAACATACATTGTTTTCTTTGTCATCGGTATGTTACTTGCCCGAGATTCGATCGTCGGTATCCAATACCTAGTTCAATCTCGTTACCGGCAAGTCTCTTTACTCGTTCCGTAATACATCATCTCGCAACTAACTCATTGGCTGCAATGCTTGCAAGGCTTATGTGTTGTGCATTACCGAAAGGGCCCAGAGATACCTCTCCGACAATCGGAGTGACAAATCCTAATCTTGAAATACGCCAACCCAACATCTATCTTTGGAGACACCTGTAGTGCTCTTTTATAATCACCCAGTTACGTTGTGACGTTTGGTAGCACACAAAGTGTTCCTCCGGTAAACGGGAGTTGCATAATCTCATAGTCATAGGAACATGTATAAGTCATGAAGAAAGCAATAGCAACATACTAAACGATCGGGTGCTAAGCTAATGAAATGGGTCATGTCAATCAGATCATTCAACTAATGATGTGACCTCGTTAATCAAATAACAACACCTTGTTCATGGTTAGGAAACATAACCATCTTTAATTAACGAGCTAGTCAAGTAGAGGCATACTAGTGACACTAAGTTTGTCTATGTATTCACACATGTATTATGTTTCCGGTTAATACAATTCTAGCATGAATAATAAACATTTATCATGATATAAGGAAATAAATAATAACTTTATTATTGCCTCTAGGGCATATTTCCTTCAGTTCTTAGGCGAAGCCTTGTTCCGGTAGCATCATCATCACCGTCGTCACGTCGTTGTGCTGACGAAGCTCTCCCTCGACACTCTGCTTGATCGTGAGTTCGTGGGACGTTACTGAGCCGAACATGTGCAGATCACGGAGGTGCCGTACTTTCGGTACTAGGACCATTCGATCATGAAGACATACGACTACATCAACCGCGTTGTCATAACGCTTCCATTTACGGTCTACGAGGGTACGTAGACAACACTCTCCCCTCTCGTTGCTATGCATCACCATGATCTTGCGTGTGCGTAGGATTTTTTTTGAAATTACTGTGTTCCCCAACAGCGACGCTACCAACTTCCCTCTAATAGTAGAGATTTGTGTGGTATAGGTGGAGGGAAACAATCGAATGAGAAGTGGAGGTGATGCTACCAACTCCCCTTTAATATATAGTAGAGATTTGTGCGGCATAGGTTGAGGAAAACGATCGAATGAGAAGTGGAGGCGACGCTACCAACTCCTTTTTAATAGTAGAGATTTGTGTGGCATATGTTGGGAAAAAGATCGAAAGAGAAGTGGAGATGACGCTACCAACTCTCCTTTAATAGTAGAGATTTGTGCGGTATAGGTTGGGGAAAACGATCAAATGAGAAGTGGAGGCGACGCTACCAACTCCTCTTTAATAGTAGAGATTTGCGTGGCATAGATTGGGGACAAAGATCAAATGAGAAGTGGA
>NC_041382.1:710530973-710546090 GCF_002162155.2 Triticum dicoccoides | reverse complement strand
GAAGTGGAGGCGACGCTACCAACTCCCCTTTAATAGTAGAGATTTGTGTGGCATAGGTTGGGAAAAAGATCGAATCAGAAGTGGAGACGATGCTACCAACTCTCTTTTAATAGTAGATATTTGTGCGGTACAGGTTGGGGGAAACGATCAAATGAGAAGTGAAGGTGACGCTACCAACTCCTTTTTAATAGTAGAGATTTGTGTGGCATAGGTTGGGGAAAAAGATCGAATGAGAAGTGAAGGCTACGCTACCAACTCGCCTTTAATAGTAGAGATCTGCGCGACATAGGTTTGGAAAAAGATCGATTGAGAAGTGGAGGTGACGCTACCAACTCCCCTTTAATAGTAGAGATTTGCGCGACATAGGTTGGAGAAAAAGATCGAATGAGAAGTGAAGGCAATGCTGCCAACTCCTCTTTAATAATAGAGATTTGTGCGACATCGATTGGGGTTACCAAAAAACCCAACATGAAACCAATTGAAAAGGGAAAGTGTGAGAGGAAAAAACCCATCAACTCCCTTTAATAGTAGATATTTTTGCTAATTGTGCAGACACAAAACTCAATGAGATGCGTGTGAAAGTAATTTTTTTAAACACGTAGGACATGGCAAAGCAATTGTGCAATAGAGTTTCATTTGAACTACCACGAAACATGTGCAAAATAAAAGTGTTTTTAGGCAGATTAGCGGCATCATCCAAAAATTGGTGAAACCCATGTCTAATATTTAAAAAGTCCAACAAAATGATAATACATGTTCGGAGCATGTGTGGAGGTAAGTGAAACATAACTAACACAATTTCATAGATGTTTCGCATTACTTCACAGCTTAAAATTTGATTATGTTATAAAATGTATCAAGATTGGTCTTACTTTGAAGGTCTCTTTGTAATGGCCAGCCAAATATCGTCATAAATCCAACTTTTTTTTTAGGGATATATCTCTCCTCTCTCCCTAATAATAAAGCACGGATTGAGTTTTCGGATTCACCGCCGCGGTAGTTTTTCAAAAAAGCCCCTACGGTTTTCTGTATTCAACCCGCAGTCCCTATGTAAGTGGATCTGCAAAAACGTTTCGATTTTGCAAATTAACCCCTGTATTGTGCGCTGTGTTCTTCATCTTATCCACCGGCTGGAAGGGGCGCACGCTCACCGACTACAGCCGCCGCGGGGACGCCGCTGCCGCCATGGGAACCTTCGACGCGGCCGTCTTCGGCCTGGACGCGGCGCCTGACCTCCGCCTCGCCGCGCACCAGTACAACCAGCTCCTCCACCTGCTCGCCTCCGCGGACGGCGCCGTCTTCCCCGTTCACCCGGCCACCGCCGCGCGCCGCGTGTTCGCCGGCATGCTAGAGGCCAGGGCGCCCCCGTCCGAGGCCACCATCACTTCGCTCGCCTGCATCTTCGCTGCAGATGCCGAGGGCGCCTACGAAGCCTTCAGGCTCCTCTCCTCCATGGGGCAGAAGTACGGCCTCGCGCTGCGCCTCCGGTCCTACAGCCCCGTGCTTGCCGCGTTCCGGCGCGCCGGGGAGGCTGGCAAGGCATACGCGGTCGAGGCCCACATGGCGGCCTCCGTTGCATCGCCGTAAGATCCCGAGCTCGCGCCGCTCCTTGTGGTCAGCGCGAAGGCCAGGGACGCAGACAAGGCGTTTGAGTATATGCACAAGCTGGGTGCCGAAGCCTGAAGGGATGCCGAGAAGTGCATCGAGCTAGATCCTACATTCTCCAAGGGATACATCAGGAAAGGCACAAACCAGTTTTTCATGAAAGAGTATGACAAAGCAATGGAAACTTATCAGGAAGGCCTAAAGCATGAGTGCATGACCCGAGTAACCAGGAGCTGCTTGATGGTGTAAAGAGGTAAATAGCACTGGAAGAGATCGTCAATCAGTCACTGGTTTCTCATCTTAGATTCCACCAAGCAGCTCCTAACCGTTGCTGTCCGTTCTCAGATATATTCAGCAGATCAACAAGGCGAACAGAGGCAAACTTTACCCCAGAGGAACTGAAAGAGAGACAGGGCAAAGCTATGCAGGACCCTGAAATCCAGAACATCCTGACGGACCATGTGATGCGGCAGGTAAGTTCATCATCAGATGTCTGTTTACTCCTCTTTCTTGAGCCAGAGGTTGGTTTGGCGAACGGTGCGATAACATTGAGGTGTTTGTTGTTTGCAGGTGTTGATTGATTTCCAAGAGAATCCAAGGGCTGCTCAGGACGTCTCGGGAGCATGAACGCAACGGCTGTCGGGCTTGGGCATCATTGGGTTCAATGATTGGAGACGTGGCCGTTCGTCCCCGATGGATCTCCACCACCACGGCCTGAGAGAGCCTAGAGAAGGGAGGCTACGGACGAGCACCTGTAGGACGACCTGCCATCACGGCCAGCGCTTGTCGACTCCGACAACATCCATGTGGTCATAGTCGAATCCTCCTGTCCTCTCGCGCCGTGTATATTCAGACTTATTTGCGTGCGCCGTAGGTTGTATGAACATGGAGGTGCAGTCACCCGAGGTGCAGAAGCTCCATCACCTACCTCTACCTCCTCCACTACGCTGACAAGTAAGTTAAGCCCCCATCATCTACATTGCTTCCTCCCTGCCTGTGATTTATTGCTTCGAGCCTGCTGTTCTTTTACCACATATACAAACATATCTATGCTTAAGTGTGGTCATTAGGTTATGGAACAGGAGAAACAAAGTGTTCTTTAGCAGATCCAAACCTGTCCATTTTAGAATTGGACCAAGAATTACTTGCATTGCCTGTTTGATATGAATAACCATAATTTTTTTGGATGTCATAGAAAAATCATGCTACAGCATAGTTTTTAATCTTTGTAAACAAGTTAAACTTGGAATAAGATCCTAAAAGTAATAGAGCGCTTCTTGAATGCATGGAAACAAAAAAAGTTAGATATCTCAGAGTCAATATGTCATATATTCTGAAAGTGGTGCACATGGATATGTATATTCTTGGTTAGTTTTTGTTCTGTTTCTGTTGTATATGCTCTAGGAGTCTAAAAGAAGATGAGGTAGCGCTACTTGATTTCCTGTCAAATTTCAGTAATAGTCAAGCAATAATGCAATATTGGCCTTTTCTTTTTCCTGTATTACGTAGTGACCATGGAGTCAAAGCTCATGTCGATGGTCAATTACTGACTGTTGCACTTATATAGAGCACACTGATATAATATCTGCACATATATTCTGGAAGAAGCCTATAGGAGTGCATGAGCAAATAACACATCACATTCGAATAATATTGAATGTGTTGCATCTGTTCACCTAAATTAATTTGGTGTTCTGCTCTACAATGTTAATTGCAAGACAAAACGCTAGCGATGGTGCAAACAGAAGATAGGTTTGAAATATAACCAAATTGCAATGGTCACGTGTTTGGAAGTGTAGGTCGAGGACTCAAGGTGGGATTGCGAGTGGAAAGAACACTTTGGCCGTGCGTTGCGAGTGGAAAGAATACCATGATGTTGCGAGTGGACTCGAGGAAGTGCACGGGCCAAGATAAGTGTGCGTACATCCCCTTTTAGTCCAGATTTAGAAAAATATGATTTCTGCTATGATAGTTTCCAGAATAGTTTGGCCCTTGAGACACTTCCACTGTATGCATGTGTGTTCCTTTTTTTTCAGAGATATCCATTAAGAACAGTAAAACTGAACCCTTTCCGAGCTCTCTCACGCCCTCACTGATTTAAACCGTTGGATCACGCATATCGGTCATCTCTGGCCGTCCAAGGCACTCGTTTCTCCGCATGGGCTGATACTGGGCCGGTCGTCCCGGGGCAGCTATTCCCGTGGCCGAATCATAAGCTTCTCGTTCAATGACACAGGCCAACGTCAGATGCCGAACGAACGATCGTGATTCTGCTCTGCGTCCTCGTAGCCCCACCCACTTCGTTCCCCTTCCCGCACCCGACCCCTCTTGGCCTTCGCTATAGCAGACCTAGGTGCGCCGTGCGCCGCCGCTGTGGTCGTCGCCGCAGAGAGAGAACCGACAATAGCAACGGCTGACCGGACCGGATTCCCATCTCCACCCATGCTGCGACGCCGCAGCCGCTCCGCCCACTCAGCGATGCGTCCGCCCCGCTCCAATCCTCACTGCCCCCAGCACGCCGCCGCCGTTAACCCTGCTGCTGCACCCGTACATGGCCCTGACTAGACCGCACGTTCCTATTCTCCAGGGATGATGGCTTGGCGGTGGTGGGCATAAGGTGACGGCAATGGCAGTGGCTTCCACGTGAGGATCTCATCCACAACTTCACTGTGCGCCAGTCTGAGATCTCCTTCACCACCAACTGAAATGACACCCACCGTGCCTTCCTCCCCTTTCTCCTTCTGCCTTCCACCTCTCTCTCGCAGCGTGCCTCGCGAACCCTAACCGAGGCAGTGGTGGTTGCTTTATATCATCCAACCTCTGTGCTTCCGCACTACATCGACTCTAGCCCTGTCTTCGCCTAGATGTGTGAGGGAAAGCACGCAGGAGGACATGGAGAAGCAATCATGCATGTATGTCTTTTCACTTTATGAAATCCAAAACAGATTACCCTGCAAGTGCAATGACAATACTACTTTTTGATTTGTGGTTACCAGCATTTTAGTGTTACTTTTATAATTTCAAGTTAACAATCCTCCATATACGCAGTTGTACAGTTCTACAATCGGAAATTTACATGTTATTTCTGTGCTTGATCCGCACATGAATATTCAGAGATAGTTCAATGCATAATTCAGCAGTAAACTGTATGATAATTAGGTTTTAGTTTGGTGGCCCTTTTGACCAAGCTTGTTATGCAACTTTTGGCTGTCAGGTGAAGCTGAACCAAAAATCATTGATTATTATGTTTCTTGATGTTCTTATCATCAGCCTGTAACTTGCACATCGTACTAACATTTACACTTCTTGCATAACTGTGGTGTGTACTTATACTAATCTGTAGCCTCTCTATTTTCTGCTTCCCTTCTTTTGAGGTCTCTCTCTTTTCCGTCTTCCCTTTTTTTCAGGTTAGTTTGGATGCTAAAGTTATTGGGATCTCAAGCATTGCAAGAACACTCGCCCAGGAAGCTATCTTCATCCTTTAATGTGGATGTTGTATTCACATTTAAACTTCCCACAATAGTGGTGGTGTGCACTGATATAACATGTAAGTTCTCTTTCCTGTCTTTTTTTTTGTATGTTAGTTTGGCTGCTAAACTGATTTGCAGCTCAGGCATATATAGCCTACTGCCTCAGGAAGCTCAAGAGATACATATCACAGGTTATCTTAGCAAGCTCTTCATAAGAAAACTTCCCTGTTCATATTCAGATTTCTTAAAGCTATTTAATTATTTTTAAAATTGTTGTTCATGAGGGTGTAGGGGCAGGGCTATCACACATTTCTCATTGTGTTGTGGAGTGGTCTCATTTTCATAATATATTGTAATGCAATTCTCTATACTGTTAGATGTGCTACTGAGGTGCAAATATGTGGAAACTAATATTCCTCTCTCGCATGAAGGTTGTTCATTGAAAAAATGGGCGGTCATGTCCATTGTATTATGAGGTTCGTATTCAACAAATTCTAAGAGGAAGGTATTATACCTTCAGCTACTATCATATTTTGTAACATTTTTTCCTACATAAGCATGTTGAAGATGTTGAAGGCTCACTTCCACATAAGGTACCACCTTTTGCCCTTGTCATTCAACATCAATGCATAGAAACTGTGTTAGTAACTTGGCATGTATCTTGAAGGGGTCTATTGTTCGAGGTGTGAAATATCAGTCACATGTGTTCACTCAAACCTTTTTTCCATCATATCATTTTTCAAATTATTATGGATAATATTTTGTTATGAGATCTTTTGGCATGTTCCACAATCTTCATGGATTATAATTATGCTTTGGGTTTATGTTTTTAACATCTTTCAAGCTCATTGCGTTTTCTGTAGCCATAAATGTACCATACAACAACTACGACAATTTAATCATTTTTGTATGCAATGGCATCCAATGGCGTCCTTTTAATAGTATGATATATATCATATATACTGAAATAGATCGTCAGATGGAAGGATAATCGGATTGCAGTCAATACAATTTTGTGTTGGCTTGTTTCAAATTGCAAGCCACACTCATAATTTTATGAGCGCCAAATGTGCCCATGAAAAAGTAGCTGAGACAAAATCCTCTCTTAAGCTAACATGATTTGCACAATAAAAGCTATAGTTTTGAATTGAGGTACACTTCTCTAATGCTAGCCAATTTTTTACAGCTTAAGAGTTGATTGCCAAATATTTCTTTTCTGGCTATCAACACCAAAATTTGACCATAATTGTTAAGGCTTATTATCTGTCATGTATGTTAGGAAGATCTTTGACACTGCTAAAAAGACAAACACAAATAAAACATGTACGTGAAGTGGTCCCGTTTTTCTTCTACAGATTATATACACCTTAAACTCTTCCGCTACTAACACTTGTATATGTCGGTCCATGTCAATTTAACCTACATATTTCATTAATTCCTACCATTTTATTGTCAAAATGGACGGGCGCAGCAACGCGCGCCTTCATGATCTAGTGTCTATTGATTATTACTGGAATTGGTTCGACAAACTATTTATGTGACAAATTTACAAATATACTGACCCAGCCTGATAATATGACTAATCCATACAGTGGATATGTGCCAATGCTCAAATTTGAAAAATGAAGGATTCAACTTTTTTTGAAATATTATGGGTGAAGTCGCGAGTATGCCCATCAATCGTAAAAATATATAGTTCGACTTAGTCATAGGTTTTGTAGTAGTCTTGCCTTGCCGCTGCCTCTCCTCTCTGCTCCTTGCTGCCTGTGGCTGTCCCATCTCTCTTAGCGATGTTGCTGCTGCACTTCTTCTGAAGCTCTTCTCAAACCCGTTGTTGCAGTTCTCCTCTGAACTCCAACTTGTTGCCTCTCTCTCTCTCTCTCTCGCTCTCAATTTTTCTGTAATTCTGTGAACCACTCTCTCTCTCTCTCTCTCTCTCTCTCTCTCTCTCTCTCAATTTCTCTGTAATTCTGTGAACCATTACTGTGCGAAAATATGATTTGTGGTATTTGCTTGAGTGAACCTGTAAGGTTTGTACCTTCTGCAAAGTGCTAGCACCTACATATTATCCAACATTTTCTTCTAAATGTCAAGAGGCATGAGCCACAAATTTTCTCAAGAATGACCCTTGGTATATATAAGGCATGCATTCAATTTTAATAATACTCTTTTGGCTCTCATTTATCTGTTGCCATAGAGCATCGTATAATATAGAAGAGTCAATCAAACATAGCTCTTTGAATATCAGACAAAATATTGGTTGCCTGATTTATTTATAAGAAGATTCTTCTATGTATTTAGTTACATGGTTTTAATTTGATCGTCTTCTTTCAACTTTTTTTTGCTGACTATGATATTTCCTTAGGTTCACCTTGACCTTCACTGCCCGTGTAAGAGCTTAAGTAAATTGATGTTGTATCATCAGAATCTGTAGCCCTGCACAGTTTTTTTTGTCTATACATACACTTCAATTTCTTGCTTGCACTGAAATCCCTCTTTGTCACAGGATGAGTCAGAAACTGAAGATGATGATCCCTTGGACACAGAAGAAGCTTCCTCTGTCCTCATCGCTGCACTGCAGTCTTTCGGCCAAGCTCCGGTGAATGACGACGAAGAAAAAGATATCGTGACAGAGGTAGATGTCTTCTTGCGTCCTACTCTAAATGACAGGGGCTCTCCTATCAGCAAAATAGCTACTCTGGAGGCGCAGATGACGATCGCAAGAGACCGTATCTTGAGGATAAGTGAATGACTATGAGGTCTACATGTTAAGTATAGAAACCTGACGTGGACAAGTGTGCGCTTTGCTGCCACTTCTTTGCCAGCCGGAGTGGCCTGTTTTCAGTGACGATCATGGATCATGGTGTACATGCATGTATATGTTGTGTCCTGATAGACTGTACTACAAGATTTTCTTGGAATGGTTTGGTACTTCTGTTTTATTATGCTATGAAGAGTGTATGTGTATGCTGGTCCCGTGTACTCTGTTTGTACGTCTGGTTGGCAGGAGATTGGGCGAGGTTTTGTATCTTCTCAGGGGTTGCTATCTTGCCGTACATACTCAACTTCTTTGGGTTCAAGGTATTTTCTTTCTTTCTTTCTTTCATGAAGAGGTTAAGTCGGAGGAGAGGATCCGGATCCCGGAGGGCACGCTGCTCTGGCCTCACTCCACTCACCATGCTGGCTACCCAGCTCGGCCCTGCGGCCCTGCGCAGGTATTCACCCACCTTTCCACTGCCCCTGTAAGGACCTCCTTGATCTTGTACCTATCCAAATCCAAATCCTAGCAAATACACTTCAAAGCAAGGTACTATTGTAGACCTCCATCCAATCCGTGATGCCCCCTAACCAATACATGTGTAGGCATTGTCCATTGCTAATTTAATACTTTACACGTTAGAGCATGGTATCAGAAATAGTACGTGCATGTTGCACAGAGATATTATTTCGCATGCATGAATTCTAATTTAAGCTTAAAGTTAGGCATGTCTAATCTCACACACCATATAATTTCCTTACTGTTCACTACATCTTTTTATCTCCAGTTTGGATAGAGTCTAAGCGATAATCTTTAGTCTGATTTATCTTCAAAAGTTTGCTAGAGGCTATAGATGACCTTCTGTGTTTTCTTCAATAGTTTTTTGGAGTGCAACAGTATGAACTGGTTTCCCCATCAGGGCTGTATTTTCTTTTCTTTGATAGATTCTATAGTCATGTACTTTCGTTTCATGTTTCCATGTTTGCCCCTTTCTTGCTGAGCTTTATTCGGATGAATTTTTGTTGTTGTGTGATGTGGCTACATGGGCATGAACGGACATTTTGATATTGCTTGGTTTGAGACGTTCTTTTATTCTTTGACTCAGGCACTCAGCTACGTGTGGTCAGTGATGACAATCGACAGAATCTCTGTTTGAAAAAATATCCGTAATTACTAGCAGCATTCCATAATTTGTATCGGGCTGTCTTGGTGTCGCAACCTAGGAAGTACAAACAGGGTCAGTCGTCACCACAAATAAAAACATTGTCGAGCCTTACTTTTTGTAGGTTGCCTTATTTCTGTTTTTTAAGGAAAGATAGCAATTTCGTTCATTACAGTCCTGTTGCAAGGACACTGCTAGATCGCGGTGCGTCGAGATCATAATTGCTACACTCAAAGGTTACATTGACCTTATTGCTGACATTTGCAAAAATTATATTAAAAAATGTTGCATAATAGCATGTGGAGCAATTTATACTTAATATTTCGTCCGATGCAACGCACGGGCATTTGTACTAGTATAAATCCAACTTTGTAACTGTAAAATGCGAACCAAATCCAACTTCACTTGAACTCCGGGCCGTTGGTTAGGACCCTGGGTTGTTGGGCCATGACGACAAAACGTATCGTTTCTGCTTTCCACTGAGTCGGCCTCATTACAAGGATTGGGCCCCCGGTCACACGGCTTCGACTTCATTGATTTTTTTTTCCAGCTGTTCGACGTCCGGTCTGTCACAGCGACGGGATGAACTGACGCTGCACGGATCTCAGAGAGGAACCGGATCCCTTCCTCCCTCCGAACGGCAGCTCGGCAGCTCAACTCAACCCCAACTCAACCCAGCCCAGCCGTCGTCGACCCTAGAGAATCTGCGAGGAGCAGCAGCGGAGAAGAAGAAGGAGACGGTGGTCTCTCTCCGCCATGGCCAGCTCGTCTGCCGACCCGGAGAAGCTCATGGCCAAGGCCGACAAACTGCAAGTCCCCTCCCCCCTCTCCTTTATCTCTTCCCCCCTCCCCCACACCGGGATTCCCCTTGCTCCTTCCGATGCGCGCGCCGTCTGATCGCGGCCCAGAGGGCGGACTAGTCGAGGTGCCGCTCTCGAATTAGAGTTTTCTACAGTAGAGTTTTTCTTTCCCGATCGTGGATTGGAGCGTCCTGGATCTGTGCCTGATCTTAGGTGACGCGGAGCTAGCGATTTTTTTTAATGAAAATATGTGGCGCTGATTTTAGGATCTTGGTGACCTCCAAGTGGTTGGTGGAGGTAAGCTTTGGGGTAGTAGGATTCAGACTGCTTGCCCCAAATGCTAGGGGATTTCCTAGCCATTCCTGCCTGAAAGGGATCATTAGCTTGGAGCAGGCGCAATAAACTTGCAGGAAAAAGATCAAGCAATGCGATTAGGCTGCACGCTGGCTCTTTGTTTTGCTGCAGTTTTGTTTACATCCGATCTGCGCTCCTAGGGAAACACGAGTAGACTCTGTCTCCCTGATCATATATGTTCATATCCCATTAGCCATTGAAACACCAGCGGAAGCAGGCATGAGTGTAGGCGTACCAATTCTTGTGTCAGTCTGTGTTGCTTCTTACTGCGGTTATGCTTTCAGCGGTGTAGCTTGTTGGGCATGTTAGCACATTTGGCTGTTGGAGAATTTGTGGTGCCAAATCCACTGCACTAACTAGTGTGGCACATTCAGAAATTTTACTTGGGCTATTCTCCACTTCGATTGTGATAGTAGATGAGAACAACAGCACTTCTTTTTGCGGGGAACAAGTGCACATTGCCTTGCATAAAAGTGAACCTCTTGTTCATCGTAGTTTCTCAAAAGCTCACCAGTTTATTTAAAACTGACTGATACTCTCTTCGCAACATAGTTTTCATAAGTTTTTTTTCTTCCCAATTGCCTAATTTCAGATACTTATTAGACGATATGTTTACATTGCCACCTGTTTGTTTTAGCGCGTGAGTGTTTGCTAAGTATGCTGATTTTTGTATTTTTACTGATGTTACTGTATCAAATCAATTTCATTTAAAGAAATTCCTTTTGCATCCATTAATGTGCTAAATGAATATGAACAATCTTTTTTCTAATATATTCTTTTGCAGAACAAAACTGAGCTTCACAAGATGGAATGCTGATTGGAAGAGTGCTACCGCCTTGTACGAACAAGCTGGTCAGTGACTTTGTATGCTGTCGCCATATTCGTATATTCTCTTTCACTGTTTGGTACGCTGCGTTGTATGTAATGAAATTTCATCTCCACTTTAAAGCAATTGCTTATAGATTCAGAAAGGACAATGAGAAAGCAAAGGATGCATTTGAGAAGGCTTCAAAAGGACAAGAAATGATCTCATCGTATCCTTCAGGAATTTATCTATGTCTGTTGTGCTGTCACATCGTTGAACAATCACCTATTTTACCCTTGACTAATTCCCTAGACCGTGGGATGCTGCTAAGCATATGGAAAATGCTGGTGCTTTAGCAAAGGAGCTTGGACTCTGGAATGAAGTTTCGGACTTTTATCGCAGAGCATCAGAATTTTACCGTGAATGTGGAAGATCGCAACCTGCCTCTGATGCTCTTGCAAAGGGTGCCAGGTAATTCAAAAGCAATCCGATCATCATTCGTTCCGAGGCTCATGTGTCTAATCATTATAATATCAGTGCCTTGGAAGATAAAGCTCCAGAAGAAGCAACTAAATTGTATGATGACGCTTGCACACTTCTAGAAGAAGATGGAAAGGAGCAGATGGCTTTTGACTTGTACCGTGCTGCTGCAAGTTTATATGTGAAGCTTGAGAAGTAAGATTGCACAGATCAGCTTGTGCATGCCAATTACACTACATTTTTGCATGTCTTTCTACAAATCCATGGCATGCCATGTGTCATGCATGATTTTCTTGAATTCATTTACTCTTATGTTCTTTGCTGTTACTTTTGGAGCAAGCACATTTTAGGATAGAAAAGGAGTCTCGATCCCAAAACTTTGAGAGCAACACTAGGGGAGTAATACAATATCTACTTGAATAAGCACTCCCCAGTAAACACCGACAGAATTGGAGTAAGCTACACACACACCAAATGGTGGGCAATGATAGGTGGTATCTTTACCAATTTCGGTTCCTACAGTTGTTCTTTCCGGTACTTGGGGATTAATTCCCAGTCTTTTGGTCTATCCTTGCAATTTTTGCTTTAACTAAGAATACTGTTTGGTTCATCAAACATAAAGAAGCAGGCAGAGACTATGGAAATCGGCAAGGGCTTACATTTGTTTACTAAAATAATCCAAACTGGTTGATGCTATATTCCACGAGCTTTTACATCCTTATTCTGGGATTTGTGTATGTTTTGATTGAGTCTCT
This sequence comes from Triticum dicoccoides, assembly GCF_002162155.2. Classification (NCBI taxonomy): domain Eukaryota; kingdom Viridiplantae; phylum Streptophyta; class Magnoliopsida; order Poales; family Poaceae; genus Triticum; species Triticum dicoccoides. The sequence continues at coordinate 710,533,901 of NC_041382.1, read as the reverse complement.
TTTTTTGGGACAAACCCAGCTCCCTTCTTGCACGCCTTTATTCAGTAAATTCACAGGAGGCCCTTTTTTCTGTATGTGCCTGCCTATTTGTTTTGGTCTTTTTTTTTCTCCTTCCCTGAATAATTGCTCTGCTTAGAATTATTAGAGCTTATTGCACTCATACCTTTTGATGGTTCTGTTTGCTGAATGTACTTGTGGATTAAAATGTTCTTGAAGTTTTAGTGGCATCCTTATTTATCGTTGGATTCTTCAGTTCACACGTTGTCCTTGATCTTTTTCTGACATTTATGCATATATACATCACTTGGCATTCTTAGCAATCGTGTTTATGTACTGATTTATGTGTCATTTCATATTTGGCCATGTCTGACAGGTACTCGGATGCCGCTGCATTCCATTTAAGACTTGGTTCAGCTGCTGATAAGTGCAATGCCGTCAACAGCCAATGCAAGGTAATATTTACACAAAATGTGCTTAGCTATTCAGAAATTTGTACTTTGCAAGGTTTCTGAGGGAAACCTTGGTATTCACCAAAATGTGTTTGCTGAATAGTGTACATTCTGAAACTTTGTTTTTTTTCCTTCTTTCGGCAAGATAATTCTTGCAGCGAGAAAGATTATGCGGTGAAAACTGAAAAGTTTCTTAACAGATAATGGCATGCTAGCTGGTCTTGGAAGTTTATCCCTTATAAAACACTGATGTGCAAAATGAAACTATATTCATTCTGTCTTGTTCAGTTAAGAGGTATCACGATTTTGAAAAAAAGAAGTGTTAATCCAGAGTTGTTCCATGTGTGCAGGCCTATCTGAGTGCAATCATTATCTACCTTTATGCACATGATTTTCAACAAGCTCAGAAATGCTACAATGATTGCTCAGAGTAAGTTATGCGTTGGTGATAGACTGGTATTGCCTTGGCATGTAACATATTTTGTGTTATGTTGGTTGTATTAAATCACTTTCCTTTCCTCCTTTTCTGTGTTGCAGGGTTCAAGGCTTCCTGAATAGTGACCAGAATCGATGTGCAATGAAACTGTTGTCTGCTTATGAGGAAGGTGATGCTGAAGAAATCAAGCGTGCTGCTCAATCAAGTGCCATTAATCACCTCGACCATGTGGTATGTCTTTTGAGATCCTTAGTCAAAAGGCTATCGATTATATGAGAAGATGATCTATGATGGTGCATGTGCTTAGAATGGTGAACTAAGGACTCTCCTAATGCACAGGTGCTTAGAGCAAGTGCTTAGTGTGCGAGGAGGCCTGGGAACTGAACTCCCAATGCATAGGTGCCTAGTTTGTTGTCGCTAAGGTTCATTTAGTTAGCTGTAGGTTCTTTTGTGCAAGCTCAAGCGGTAGCAAGGGGACAAGGACAAGGGGATATGAACGGGATCAAAATATACACAGGGCCTTGTGCCTGGATTCGTTTATTTCTGAGGACACCAAAGTCTTCTCTCCTCCACAATTACATTGCCTCATCTGCTTTTTGCCTATGTGGCATACTTAGCACCAGTACATGGGAGGGCATCGTGCTGAGGCATCATAGGCTAGACATGTTACTGAGAATGTTCCTTTTAATTAAGATATATTCTTCAGATTCTACCATTGTAACTGTGCCAATCTTGTGTGCTTCAGCAGTAATCTCAGGATAAGTTTCATTTTCTTATCGAACTAGTACAAGACCGTTCCATCTCACTTTAATTGTGCCCGTGTCTTCATTCGGACTGACGTGGTCGGTCGCTGCAGGTAATTCGGCTCGCAAGGAAGCTACCAACAGGTGACCTGCAGGCCATCAAGAAAGATGTAGGAGACGACGACGGGGATTCCTTGGACGAGGATGACCTAACTTGATCCCAAACGTGCCCAGCGAGATGCAGAGAGAAGCACAATCAATCGAGTGACTCAAACTATGTGCCGTTGATGAACAGGAAAGGTTGTAAAAACACATTCTGAATTACATAGAAACTTGTAGGCTGCATCTGTATCATGGATTGTGATCCCCTTATTTTCGTTGTTTTGGATCTGTGCACATACACCCTACACCTATACTGCTGGTTTGCTGTTGCCACATTCTTATTTGTTCGATTACCTGGACAGTGTTCTGTTATTTGTATATACACCAGCATATGCTGAAGGACAAACGGATTCCACAGGTCTGGATTTGTATTCTACGTATTACTCCGTCTGAAAAAGCTTGTCTCTCAAATGAATGTATCTAGCACTAGATACATCCATTTAAAAGGCAAGCTTGGGACAAGCTTTTCCGGACGGAGGGAGTAACCAGCAGTGCGTCCCGCGAACGGCTAGATTACATATTTTTTGAACTATCATTTAGAATAACCAACATATATGTGTTGCAGAAACATAATTATGCTTTTGTATAGACATGGCTTACCACCCTTTGTATTGTGTTCTTGGCAAAGATTGTCAACCGAAGGTTGATAGATTTGCTCTTCGGCTAATTATGTAACTGACAAACTTGTGGACCGATCTTGGCCTTTTCTATCCTCCTACTAATGATTTTTGATGTGGTTTTAGTAAGGATTAAATCTAAACAATGAACGCTCATGCTTGAGATTAGTCCATCTCTTGATTCAACCGCCTTCTCGTTGGCTATATATTGATATTGTCTACAGAAGAGCGATAATATTGGGGTCTTTAACTAATTGTATAATCGATGGTATTTTGGACGGATCTTGGTATTTTCCATTTCTAATCATATTCTCATATTGGTGTCTATCTTCCCCCTAGTAAGTTTTAGATGAATTTTTAATAAGGATTAAATCTAAATTTGTGAAAGGTTGTACTGTACTCGAGATTAGTCCATCTCTTCATTCAACCACCTTTTCATTGGCAATATGATGATGGTGTTTACAGTTGATGAAATGTCATGTCTCCCAGATGGCTTCAAGCAAAGCATATATTAATGGTGC
>NC_041382.1:710518968-710530696 GCF_002162155.2 Triticum dicoccoides | reverse complement strand
CCGAGCACAAATAAAATAACCAATTAAATATTTGTCATCATTTGTTCCTTGCAACTTTTCTTTTGCTAAAACATCCTCTTGATTTCTCCAGGTGTAGCTTCTCTTTATGGACATGTATGAATTGTCCGTTTCACTTTCCAGTGTATAGAAATTAATAATGAATGATTCTAGCTTATACTGGTGGGGAAGTATATGTATGATATTATTGCTATGGTTTCTAAACTATTACTCCCTCTGTCCCAAAATAAGTGACCCAGCTTTACACTAGCTTTGTACTAAAGTTAGTACAAAGTTGAGTCGCTTATTTCGGGATGGGGAGTATTTTTTTACCTATTTATATACTTTCTTTAAATACATGAAAATCAAATTGTCAATTTTTGTTTTGTTTATTATTTCAAATTTAATGGTCAAAATACAGTATTGAAATTTGATCTAGATAGTTGTCGTTTTATATTTTGTCCATCACGCGGGTCAACTGATTTCACTCATCAGCAATGTCTATAATTTTGCATTTGTGATGTCCATACTAAGTGTGTATGCTGAATTCAGTTTTCCCAAACAATGTTCCTTTTTTATGTAGATGATAATAAATTGCCTTTTTATTTCTACTGTGAATTCGGTCTGCTGAATTCGGTTGTCCGAGTTGGTCGGATGACCATACTCGCTAACTGGCCATGCTACACATTCTAAGTGGTGTTTTTTTTTGCTTCTTGACCTCAGCAATGAAATCAGCGCATACACATAAGTATCCTCTTTTTTATGTGTACATGTAAATATGTTTAGAACTATACGAATCAGACGGGCCTCTGATTTATTTTCTTTACAGCGGGACTGCTACATTTGACGAATTAGATTGCCCTCCAATATTTTTTCACAGCCGCACTACTACCTTATTTTGTCCTAAATAGCCCCCCTTCTCACAGCGGTACTACTATGTTATTTTGTCCTAGGCCTTTTTCTCTTTAGATGCGAGATCTCTCTTTTTTTAGTGTGTACGTGTAAATATTTTTAGAGCCCGTATAACAATCAGACTACCATCTGATTTTTTTTTTTGCTTTACAGCTACCTTATTCTATACGAATCTATTTGTGTTGGAATCGGACTGCCCACCAACATTTTCTTCACAGGCGAACTACTACCGTACCGTGTCCTAATAGGCCTTTTGACAACCATAGGTCTTTTTTTGACAGAACTTCTCCTCCTTTATTCACTTAGCAAAATAGTGTCATCGTTTACAAGTAATGGAAGCAGTACATCCGGTGCCTTGAGTCTTTGTTTGACAACAATAGGTCTTTGTTTGTTACCTTGTATAAACAGCGTGGTAATCACTACCGGAATAACCTTATACGCCTACGGCCTTATCTATGCCGACGGCTGCCGTAGGCATAGATGGAGCTATGCCGACGGCCCGGGGAATACCGTCGGCATAGAAAAGCCGTCGGTATACTTCCATCTATGCTTACGGCAGCCATAGGCATAGTAAGGCCGTTGGCATATATCGATCTATGCCTACGGCAGTCGTAGGCATAGTTAGGCCGTCGGCATAAAGGTGGCCCTCGTGGCCCGGGGACAGACGGCGGGCTGATGCCGTCAAATCTATGCCGACGACCCTGACAGCGGCCGTCGGCATAAATATCATATGTTTTTTTATTAGGAGCTGCCACGTGGCAGAGCTATGCCGACGGCAAAGCTGTAGGCATAGTTTTCCATCTATGCCTACGTGGCACCTCTTAGTAGCCCCTGGCCAAGAACTATGCCTAGGCATAGATATCATCTGTTCTTTATTTTAAATTATTTTTTGTTTTTAAAAGTTAAAATTTGACTAATTTAAATCTAACTTATCTAAACTTAAACATACACAAATTATACATCGACTTGGGGTAGAATTATCCATAGATTATGAATATATAGTTTGTTTTTGTTTTTGAGTATGTTAGAAATGTGACCTCATGTGCTTTTGCATATAGGTCCTTATAATTTGTTAAAATCATAAGTAATTGATACTTGGATCGATTTTGAAAAATTTTATATGGTTTTTATCAGAAACTTGAAATGATTCTGTTGCTATACTATTTTACAAATTTGAACAAACTTAAATCATGTTTGCTTCAAATTTACAAAAAACACAGTTTTGTTTTGAATTTTTTGTAAATTTTTCATTCCTTGGCCAATCGAGACAAATTTTATATCTACATCCATCAGATTGTTTCAAGGATTGTGGTGGCAGGCACAAACACCCGGCAACCGGCTCCGGAGTGTGACTCCTTCATGGACGGCGATGCCGTCGGCACTTGGAGGGGGAAAACGGCCACGTTGGGTCGACACGGAGGGAATCTTATGGTGGATTTGGCCCAAACCTTGTTCTCAAGTGTTCCTATAGGCTGACCTATCATAAGCAGGTGAAAACATCCATTGGTTAAATCTCGTCTGATGAAAGTCAAAGGCGTAGATCTCCGGGTCAACTGATCCAGGGTTAGGCCAGTTGGGGGCCTTCGGAGGGTAGCAATGCCACCAGAGCATTACGACGGGTCCTCATACATGTTTTAAGGTGTGGTGGCATGTCTGAAGAGGCAATACGTGTTGGGGAACGTAGTAATAATTCAAAATTTTCCTACGTGTCACCAAGATCAATCTATGGAGTCATCTAGCAACGAGGGAGGAGTGGATCTACATACCCTTGTAGATGGCGCGCGGAAGCGTTCAAGAGAACGGGGTTGATGGAGTCGTACTCATCGTGATCCAAATCACCGATGATCCTAGCGCCGAACGGACGGCACCTCCGCGTTCAACACATGTACATGTTGGGAAACGCAGTAATTTCAAAAAAAAAAATCTACGCACACACAAGATCATGGTGATGCACAGCAACGAGAGGGGAGAGTGTTGTCTACGTACCCACGAAGACCGACTGCGGAAGCGTTGACGCAACATAGAGGAAGTAGTCGTACGTCTTCTCGATCCGACCGATCCAAGCACCGTTACTCCGGCACCTCCGAGTTCTTAGCACACGTACAACTCGATGACGATCCCCGGGCTCCGATCCAGCAAACCGTTGGGAAGGAGTTCCGTCAGCACGACGGCGTGGTGACGATCTTGATGTTCTACCGTCGCAGGGCTTCGCCTAAGCACTGCTACAATATAATCGAGGTGGAATATGGTGGCAGGGGGCACCGCACACGGCTAAGGAACGATCTCAATGATCAACTTGTGTGTCCTAGGGTGCCCCCCTGCCTCCGTATATAAAGGAGCCAAGGGGGAGGGGGCGGCCGGCCAAGGAGGGCGCGCCAAGGGAGTCCTACTCCCTCTGGGAGTAGGATTCCCCCCCAATCCTAGTTGGAATAGGATTCCTTGAGGGGGGAAAGAGAGAGAGGGGGCCGGCCACCTCTCCTTGTCCTAATAGGACTAGGGGAGGGGGGAGGCGCGCGGCCCACCTTGGGCTGCCCCTTTCTCCTTTCCACTAAAGCCCACTAAGGCCCATATAGCTCCCGGGGGGTTCCGGTAACCTCCCGGTACTCCGGTAAAATCACGATTTCACCCGGAACACTTCCGATATCCAAACATAGGCTTCCAATATATCAATCTTTATGTCTCGACCATTTCGAGACTCCTCGTCATGTCCATGATCACATCCGGGACTCCGAACAATCTTCGGTACATCAAAATGCATAAACTCATAATAACTGTCATCGTAACGTTAAGCGTGAGGACCCTACGGTTCGAGAACAATGTAGACATGACCAAGACACGTCTCCGGTCAATAACCAATAGCGGGACCTGGACGCCCATATTGGCTCCTACATATTCTACGAAGATCTTTATCGGTGAGACCGCATAACAACATACGTTGTTCCCTTTGTCATCGGTATGTTACTTGCCCGAGATTCGATCGTCGGTATCCAATACCTAGTTCAATCTCGTTACCGGCAAGTCTCTTTACTCGTTCCGTAATACATCATCTTGCAACTAACTCATTGGCTGCAATGCTTGCAAGGCTTATGTGATGTGCATTACCGAGAGGGCCCAGAGATACCTCTCCGACAATCGGAGTGACAAATCCTAATCTCGAAATACGCCAACCCAACATCTACCTTTGGAGACACCTGTAGAGCTCCTTTATAATCACCCAGTTACGTTGTGACGTTTGGTAGCACACAAAGTGTTCCTCCGGTAAACGGGAGTTGCATAATCTCATAGTCACAGGAACATGTATAAGTCATGAAGAAAGCAATAGCAACATACTAGACGATCGGGTGCTAAGCTAATGAAATGGGTCATGTCAATCAGATCATTCAATTAATGATGTGACCTCGTTAATCAAATAACAACACCTTGTTCATGGTTAGGAAACATAACCATCTTTGATTAACGAGCTAGTCAAGTAGAGGCATACTAGTGACACTAAGTTTGTCTATGTATTCACACATGTATTATGTTTCCGGTTAATACAATTCTAGCATGAATAATAAACATTTATCATGATATAAGGAAATAAATAATAACTTTATTATTGCCTCTAGGGCATATTTCCTTCAGTCTCCCACTTGCACTAGAGTCAATAATCTAGATTACACAGTAATGATTCTAACACCCATGGAGCCTTGGTGCTGATCATGTTTTGCTCGTGGAAGAGGCTTAGTCAACGGGTCTTCAACATTCAGATCTGTATGTATCTTGCAAATCTCTATGTCTCCCACCTGGACTAGATCCCGGATGGAATTGAAGCGTCTCTTGATGTGCTTGGTCCTCTTGTGAAATCTGGATTCCTTTGCCAAGACAATTGCACCAGTATTATCACAAAAGATTTTCATTGGACCCGATGCACTAGGTATGACACCTAGATCGGATATGAACTCCTTCATCCAGACTCCTTCGTTCGCTGCTTCCGAAGCAGCTATGTACTCCGCTTCACATGTAGATCCCGCTACGACGCTTTGTTTAGAACTGCACCAACTGACAGCTCCACCGTTTAATGTAAACATGTATCCGGTTTGTGATTTAGAATCGTCCGGATCAGTGTCAAAACTTGCATCAACGTAACCTTTTACGGTGAGCTCTTTGTCACCTCCATATACGAGAAACATATCCTTAGTCCTTTTCAGGTATTTCAGGATGTTCTTGACCGCTGTCCAGTGATCCAATCCTGGATTACTTTGGTACCTCCCTGCTAAACTTATAGCAAGGCACACATCAGGTCTGGTACACAGCATTTCATACATGATAGAGCCTATGGCTGAAGCCTCTGGAACATCTTTCTTTTTCTCTCTATCTTCTGCAGTGGTCGGGCATTGAGTCTGACTCAACTTCACACCTTGTAACACAGGCAAGAACCCTTTCTTTGCTTGATCCATTTTGAACTTCTTCAAAATCTTGTCAAGGTATGTGCTTTGTGAAAGTCCAATTAAGCGTCTTGATCTATCTCTATAGATCTTTATGCCTAATATGTAAGCAGCTTCACCAAGGTATTTCATTGAAAAACTCTTATTCAAGTATCCCTTTATGCTATCCAGAAATTCTATATCATTTCCAATCAGTAATATGTCATCCACATATAATATCAGAAATGCTACAGAGCTCCCACTCACTTTCTTGTAAATACAGGCTTCACCGAAAGTCTGTATAAACCAAATGCTTTGATCACACTATCAAAGCGTTTATTCCAACTCCGAGAGGCTTGCACCAGTCCATAAATGGAACGCTGGAGCTTGCACACTTTGTTAGCTCCCTTTGGATTGACAAAACCTTCTGGTTGCATCATATACAACTCTTCTTCTAGAAATCCATTCAGGAATGCAGTTTTGACATCCATCTGCCAAATTTCATAATCATAAAATGCGGCAATTGCTAACATGATTCGGACAAACTTAAGCATCGCTACGGGTGAGAAGGTCTCATCGTAGTCAACCCCTTGAACTTGTCGAAAACCTTTTGCGACAAGTCGAGCTTTGTAGATAGTAACATTACCATCAGCGTCAGTCTTCTTCTTGAAGATCCATTTATTCTCAATTGCTCGGGCAAGTCAACCAAAGTCCATACTTTGTTCTCATACATGGATCCCATCTCAGATTTCATGGCTTCAAGCCACTTTGCGGAATCTGGGCTCACCATCGCTTCTTCATAGTTCGTAGGTTCATCATGATCTAGTAGCATGATTTCCAGAACAGGATTACCGTACCACTCTGGTGCGGATCTCGCTCTGGTTGATCTACGAGGTTCAGTAGTATCTTGTCCTGAAGTTTCATGATCATCATCATTAGCTTCCTCACTAATTGGTATAGGTGTCGCAGAAACAGTTTTCTGTGATGTACTACTTTCCAATAAGGGAGCAGGTACAGTTACCTCGTCAAGTTCTACTTTCCTCCCACTCACTTCTTTTGAGAGAAACTCCTTCTCTAGAAAGGATCCATTCTTAGCAACGAATGTCTTGCCTTTGGATCTATGATAGAAGGTGTACCCAACAGTTTCCTTTGGGTATCCTATGAAGACACATTTCTCCGATTTGGGTTCAAGCTTATCAGGTTGAAGCTTTTTCACATAAGCATCGCAGCCCCAAACTTTAAGAAACGACAACTTTGGTTTCTTGCCAAACCACAGTTCATAAGGCGTCGTCTCAACGGATTTTGATGGTGCCCTATTTAACGTGAATGCGGCCGTCTCTAAAGCATAACCCCAAAACGATAGCGGTAAATCAGTAAGAGACATCATAGATCGCACCATATCTAGTAAAGTATGATTATGACGTTCAGAGACACCATTGCGCTGTGGTGTTCCGGGTGGCGTGAGTTGCGAAACTATTCCACAATTTTTCAAATGTACACCAAACTCGTAACTCAAATATTCTCCTCCACGATCAGATCGTAGAAACTTTATTTTCTTGTTACGATGATTTTCAACTTCACTCTGAAATTCTTTAAACTTTTCAAATGTTTCAGACTTATGTTTCATTAAGTAGATATACCCATATCTGCTTAAGTCATCTGTGAAGGTGAGAAAATAACGATATCCGCCACGAGCCTCAATATTCATCGGACCACATACATCTGTATGTATGATTTCCAACAAGTCTGTTGCTCTCTCCATAGTACCGGAGAACGGTGTTTTAGTCATCTTGCCCATGAGGCACGGTTCGCAAGTACCAAGTGATTCATAATCAAGTGGTTCCAAAAGTCCATCAGTATGGAGTTTCTTCATGCGCTTTATACCGATATGACCTAAACGGGAGTGCCACAAATAAGTTGCACTGTCATTATCAACTCTGCATCTTTTGGCTTCAACATTATGAATATGTGTGTCACTACTATCGACATTCATCAAAAATAGACCACTCCTCAAAGGTGCATGACCATAAAAGATATTACTCATATAAATAGAACAACCATTATTCTCTGATTTAAATGAATAACCGTCTCGCATCAAACAAGATCCAGATATAATGTTCATGCTCAACGCTGGCACCAAATAACAATTATTTAGGTCTAATATTAATCCCGAAGGTAGATGTAGAGGTAGCGTGCCGACCGCGATCACATCGACTTTGGAACCATTTCCCACACGCATCGTCACCTCGTCCTTTGCCAGTGTTCGCTTAATCCGTAGTCCCTGTTTCGAGTTGCAAATATTAGCAACATAACCAGTATCAAATACCTATGTGCTACTGCGAGCTCTAGTAAGGTACACATCAATAACATGTATATCACATATACCTTTGTTCACCTTGCCATCCTTCTTATCCGCCAAATACTTGGGGCAGTTCCGCTTCCAGTGACCAGTTTGCTTGCAGTAGAAGCACTCAGTTTCAGGCTTAGGTCCAGACTTGGGTTTCTTCTCCTGAGCAGCAACTAGCTTGCCGTTCTTCTTGAAGTTCCCCTTCTTTTTCCCTTTGCCCTTTTTCTTGAAACTAGTGGTCTTGTTAACCATCAACACTTGATGCTCCTTCTTGATTTCTACCTCCGCAGCTTTCAGCATTGCGAAGATCTCGGGAATAGTCTTGTTCATCCCTTGCATATTATAGTTCATCACGAAGCTCTTGTAGCTTGGTGGCAGTGATTGGAGAATTCTGTCAATGACGCAATCATCTGGAAGATTAACTCCCATCTGAATCAAGTGATTATTATACCCAGACATTTTGAGTATATGCTCACTGACAGAACTGTTCTCCTCCATCTTGCAGCTATAGAACTTATTGGAGACTTCATATCTCTCAATCCGGGCATTTGCTTGAAATATTAACTTCAACTCCTGGAACATCTCATATGCTCCATGACGTTCAAAACGTCGTTGAAGTCCCGATTCTAAGCCGTAAAGCATGGCACACTGAACTATCAAGTAGTCATCAGCTTTGCTCTGCCAGACGTTCATAACATCTGGAGTTGCTCCAGCAGCAGGCCTGGCACCCAGCGGTGCTTCCAGGACGTAATTCTTCTGAGCAGCAATGAGGATAATCCTCAAGTTACGGACCCAGTCCGTGTAATTGCTACCATCATCTTTCAACTTTGCTTTCTCAAGGAACGCATTAAAATTCAACGGAACAACAGCACGAGCCATCTATCTACAATCAACATAAACAAGCAAGATACTATCAGGTACTAAGTTCATGATAAGTTTAAGTTCAATTAATCAAATTACTTAAGAACTCCCACTTAGATAGACATCCCTCTAATCCTCTAAGTGATCACGTGATCCAAATCAACTAAACCATAACCGATCATCACGTGAGATGGAGTAGTTTTCAATGGTGAACATCGTTATGTTGATCATATCTACTATATGATTCACGCTCGAGCTTTCGGTCTTTGTGTTCCGAGGCCATATCTGTATATGCTAGGCTCGTCAAGTTTAACCTGAGTATTCTGCGTGTGCAAAACTGGCTTGCACCCGTTGTAGATGGACGTAGAGCTTATCACACCTGATCATCACGTGGTGTTTGGGCACGACGAACTTTGGCAACGGTGCATACTCAGGGAGAACACTTCTTGATAATTTAGTGAGAGATCATCTTATAATTCTACCGTCAATCAAAGCAAGATAAGATGCATAAAAAGATAAACATCACATGCAATCAATATAAGTGATATGATATGGCCATCATCATCTTGTGCCTGTGATCTCCATCTTCGAAGCACCGTCATGATCACCATCATCACCGGCGCGACACCTTGATCTCCATCGTAGCATCGTTGTCGTCTCGCCAAACCTATGCTTCTACGACTATCACTACCGCTTAGTAATAAAGTAAAGCATTACATCGCGATTGCATTGCATACAATAAAACGACAACCATATGGCTCCTTCCAGTTGCCGATAACTCGGTTACAAAACATGATCATCTCATACAATAATTTAGCACCATGTCTTGGCCATATCACATCACAACATGCCCTGCAAAAACAAGTTAGACGTCCTCTACTTTGTTGTTGCAAGTTTTACGTGGCTGCTACGGGCTTAAGCAAGAACCAATCTCACCTACGCATCAAAACCACAACGATAGTTTGTCAAATAGACTCCGTTTTAACCTTCGCAAGGACCGGGCGTAGCCACACTCGGTTCAACTAAAGTTGGAGAGATAGTCGCCCGCAAGCCACCTATGTGCAAAGCACGTCGGGAAAACCGGTCTCGCGTAAGCGTACGCGTAATGTTGGTCCGGGTCATCTCGTCCAACAATACCGCCAAACCAAAGTATGACATGCTGGTAGGCAGTATGACTTATATCGCCCACAACTCACTTGTGTTCTACTCGTGCATATAACATCAAACCATAAAACCTAGGCTCTGATGCCACTGTTGGGGAACGCAGTAATTTCAAAAAAATTCCTACGCACACGCAAGATCATGGTGATGCACAGCAACGAGAGGGAAGAGTGTTGTCTACGTACCCACACAGACCGACTGCGGAAGCGTTGACGCAACGTAGAGGAAGTAGTCGTACGTCTTCTCGATCTGACCGATCCAAGCACCGTTACTCCGGCACCTCCGAGTTCTTAGCACACGTACAGCTCGATGACGATCCCCGGGCTCCGATCCAGCAAAGCGTCGGGGAGGAGTTCCGTCAGCACGACGGCGTGGTGACGATCTTGATGTTCTACCGTCGCAGGGCTTCGCCTAAGCACTGCTACAATATAATCGAGGTGGAATATGGTGGCAGGGGGCACCGCACACGGCTAAGGAACGATCTCAATGATCAACTTGTGTGTCCTAGGGTGCCCCCCTGCCTCCGTATATAAAGGAGCCAAGGGGGAGGGGGCGGCCGGCCAAGGAGGGCGCGCCAAGGGAGTCCTACTCCCTCTGGGAGTAGGATTCCCCCCCCAATCCTAGTTGGAATAGGATTCCTTGAGGGGGGAAAGAGAGAGAGGGGGCCGGCCACCTCTCCTTGTCCTAATAGGACTAGGGAAGGGGGGAGGCGCGCGGCACACCTTGGGCTGCCCCTTTCTCCTTTCCACTAAAGCCCACTAAGGCCCATATAGCTCCCGGGGGGTTCCGGTAACCTCCCGGTACTCCGGTAAAATCCTGATTTCACCCGGAACACTTCCGATATCCAAACATAGGCTTCCAATATATCAATCTTTATGTCTCGACCATTTTGAGACTCCTCGTCATGTCCGTGATCACATCCGAGACTCCGAACAATCTTCGGTACATCAAAATGCATAAACTCATAATAACTGTCATTGTAACGTTAAGCGTGCGGACCCTACGGTTCGAGAACAATGTAGACATGACCGACACACGTCTCCGGTCAATAACCAATAGCGGGACCTGGATGTCCATATTGGCTCCTACATATTCTATGAAGATCTTTATCGGTCAGACCGCATAACAACATACATTGTTCCCTTTGTCATCGGTATGTTACTTGCCCGAGATTTGATCGTCGGTATCCAATACCTAGTTCAATCTCGTTACCGGCAAGTCTTTTTACTCGTTCCGTAATACATCATCTCGCAACTAACTCATTGGCTGCAATGCTTGCAAGGCTTATGTGATGTGCATTACCGAGAGGACCCAGAGATACCTCTCCGACAATCGGAGTGACAAATCCTAATCTCGAAATACGCCAACACAACATCTACCTTTGGAGACACCTATAGAGCTCCTTTATAATCACCCAGTTACGTTGTGACGTTTGGTAGCACACAAAGTGTTCCTTCGGTAAACGGGAGTTGCATAATCTCATAGTCATAGGAACATGTATAAGTCATGAAGAAAGCAATAGCAACATACTAGACGATCGGGTGCTAAGCTAATGAAATGGGTCATGTCAATCAGATCATTCAACTAATGATGTGACCTCGTTAATCAAATAACAACACCTTGTTCATGGTTAGGAAACATAACCATCTTTGATTAACGAGCTAGTCAAGTAGAGGCATACTAGTGACACTAAGTTTGTCTATGTATTCACAGATGTATTATGTTTCTGGTTAATACAATTCTAGCATGAATAATAAACATTTATCATGATATAAGGAAATAAATAATAACTTTACTATTGCCTCTAGGGCATATTTCCTTCAGTACAGAGCAGCGACGTCTCCTCCTTCTTGATCCAGCAAGGGGGAGGAGAGTTTGATGGAGATCCAGCAACACGACGGCGTGGTGGTGGAAGTAGCAGGATACCAACAGGGCTTCGCCAAGCGCTGCGGGAGGAGGAAGATGTGTCATGGGAGGGAGAGGGAGGCGCCAGGGCTTAGGTACGGTTGCCCTCCCTTCCCCCCACTATATATAGGGCCAAGGA
>NC_041382.1:710470694-710518627 GCF_002162155.2 Triticum dicoccoides | reverse complement strand
GGGTGCGGCCAGGGAGGAGTCCATCCTCCCCAAGGCACCTCGGAGGTGCCTTCCCCCTTTAGGACTCTTCCTTTCCTTATCTCTCTTGGCGCATGGGCCTCTTGGGGCTGGTGCCCTTGGCCCATACAGGCCAAGGCGCACCCCCTACAGCCCATGTGCCCCCCCGGGGCAGGTGGCCCCACCCGGTGGACCCCCGAGACCCTTCCGGTGGTCCCGGTACAATACCGGTGACCCCGAAACTTGTCCCGATGGCCGAAATAGCACTTCCTATATATAATTCTTTACCTCTGGACCATTCCGGAACTCCTCGTGACGTCCGGGATCTCATCCGGGACTCCGAACAACTTTCGGGTTACCGCATACTTATATCTCTATAACCCTAGCGTCACCGAACCTTAAGTGTGTAGACCCTACGGGTTCGGGAGACATGCAGACATGACCGAGATGACTCTCCGGTCAATAACCAACAGCAGGATCTGGATACCCATGTTGGCTCCCACATGTTCCACAACGATCTCATCGGATGAACAACGATGTCGAGGATTCAATCAATCCCATATACAATTCCCTTTGTCTAGCGGTACGATACTTGCCCGAGATTCGATCGTCGGTATCCCAATACCTTGTTCAATCTCGTTACCGGCAAGTCTCTTTACTTGTTTCATAACACATCATCCCGTGATCAACTCCTTGATCACATTGTGCACATTTTGATGATGTCCTACCGAGTGGGCCCATAGATACCTCTCCGTTTACACGGAGTGACAAATCCCAGTCTTGATTCGTGCCAACCCAACAGACACTTTCGGAGATACCTGTAGTGTACCTTTATAGCCACCCAGTTACGTTGTGACGTTTTGCACACCCAAAGCACTCCTACGGTATCCGGGAGTTGCACAATCTCATGGTCTAAGGAAATGATACTTGACATTAGAAAAGCTTTAGCATACGAACTACTTGATCTTGTGCTAGGCTTAGGATTGGGTCTTGTCCATCACATCATTTTCCTAATGATGTGATCCCGTTATCAACGACATCCAATGTCCATGGTCAGGAAACCGTGACCATCTATTGATCAACGAGCTAGTCAACTAGAGGCATACTAGGGACATGGTGTTGTCTATGTATCCACACATGTATCTGAGTTTCCTATCAATACAATTCTAGCATGGATAATAAACGATTATCATGAACAAGGAAATATAATAATAATCAATTTATTATTGCCTCTAGGGCATATTTCCAACAGTCTCCCACTTGCACTAGAGTCAATAATCCAGTTCACATCGATATGTGATTAACACTCAAGGTCACATCCCCATGTGACTAACACCCAAAGAGTTTACTAGAGTCAATAATCTAGTTCACATTATCATGTGATTAACACTCGATGAGTTCTGGGTTTGATCATGTTATGCTTGTGAGAGATGTTATAGTCAACGGATCTGAACCTTTTAGATCCGTGTGTGCTTTACAAATCTCTATGTCATCTCCTAGATGCAGCTACCACGTTCTATTTGGAGCTATTCCAAACAACTGTTCTACTATACGAATCCAGTTTACTACTCAGAATAATCTGGATTAGTGTCAAAGTTTGCATCGGCGTAACCCTTTACGACGAACTCTTTTACCACCTCCATAATCGAGAAAATTCCTTAGTCCACTAGTTACTAAGGATAACTTTGACCACTGTCCTGTGATCTATTCTTGGATCACTCTTGTACCCCTTGACTGACTCATGGCAAGGCACACTTTAGGTGCGGTACACAGTATAGCATACTGTAGAGAGCCTATGATAAAAGCATAGGGGACGACCTTCGTCCTTCCTCTTTCTTCTGCCGTGGTCGAGCTTTAAGTCTTAACGTCATACCTTACAACTCAAGCAAGAACTCCTTCTTTGACTGATCCATCTTGAACACCTTCAAGATCATGTCAAGGTATGTGCTCACTTGAAAGTACCATTAAGAATTTTAATCTATCCTTATAGATCTTGATGCTCAATGTTCAAGTATCCTAATCCAGGTTTTCCATTGAAAAACACTTTTCAAATAACCCTATATGCTTTCCAGAAATTCTACGTCATATTCTGAACAACAATATGTCAACAACATATATTCATCAGAAATTCTATAGTGCTCCCACTCACTTCTTTGGAAATACAAGTTTCTCATAAACTTTGTATACACCCAAAATCTTTGATCATCTCATCAAAGCATACATTCCAACTCCGAGATGCTTACTCCAGTCCTTAGAAGGATTGCTGGAGCTTTGCATACTTATTAGCATCTTTCAGGATTGACAAAACCTTCCGGTTGTATCACATACAACCTTTCCTCAAGAAAATCGTCGAGGAAACAATGTTTTGACATCCTATCTGCAAGATTTCATAAATAATGCAGTAATCGCTAATATAATTCCAACAGACTCTTAGCATCGCTACGAGTGAGAAAGTCTCATCATATTCAACTCCTTGAACTTGTCGGAAAAAATCTTAACGACAAGTCGAGCTTTCTTAATGGTGATACTTACCATCATTGCCCGTCTTCCTTTTAAAATCCATCTGTACTCAATAGCCTTACGACCATCGAGCCGTTCTGCCAAAGTCTACACTTTGTTTCCATACATGGATCCTCTCTCGGATTTTATGGCCTCGAGCCATTTATCGGAATCCGGGCCCACCATCGCTTCTCCATGGCTCGTAGGTTCATTGTTGTCTAGCAACATGACTTCCAAGACAGGATTACGTACCACTCTGAAGTAGTACGCATCCTTGTCATCCCACGAGGTTTGGTAGTGACTTGATCTGAAGTTTCATGATCACTATCATAAGCTTCCACTTCAATTGGTGTAGGTGCCACAGGAACAACTCCCTGTGCCCTGCCACATACTAGTTGAAGAGACGGTTCAATAACCTCATCAAGTCTCCACCATCCTCCCACTCAATTCTTTCGAGAGAAACTTTTCCTCGAGAAAGGACCCGATTCTAGAAACAATCCCTTATTGCTTTTGGATCTGAGACAGGAGGTATACCCAACTGTTTTGGGTATCCTATGAAGATGCATTTATCCGCTTTGGGTTCGAGCTTATCGGCCTGAAACTTTTTCACATAAGCGTCGCAGCCTCAAACTTTTAAGAAATGACAGCTTAGGTTTCTCTAGACCATAGTTCACACGGTGTCATCTCATCGGAATTACATGGTGCCCTCTTTAAAGTGAATGTGGTTGTCTCTAATGCCTAACCCATAAACTATCGTGGTAATTCAATAAGAGACATCATGGTATGCATCATATCCAATAGGGTGCAGTTATGATGTTCGGACACACCATCACACTATGGTGTTCCAGGCTGGATTAGTTGTGAAACAATTTCCACAATGTCTTAATTCTATGCCAAACTCGTAATTCAGATATTCATCTCTATGATCATATCATAGATATTTTATCCTCTTGTCACGACGATCTTTCAACTTCACCCTGAAATTACTTGAACCTTTCAATAATTCAGACTCGTGATTCATCAAGTAAATATACTCAACATCTACTCAAATCATCTGTGAAGTAAGAACATAACGATATCCACTACATGCCTCAGCACTCATTGGACTGCACACATCAAAATGTATTACTTCCAACAAGTTGCTTTCTAGTTCCATTTTACTGAAAATGAGGCTTTCAGTCATCTTGCCCATGTGGTATGATTTGCATGTCTCAAGTGATTCAAAATCAAGTGAGTCCAAACAGTCCATTTGCATAGAGTTTCTTCATGCATATCTACCAACAAACATGGTTCGCATGTCTCAATCCTTTCAAAAATGAGTGAGTCCAAAGATCCATCAACATGGAGCTTCTTCATGCGTTTTATACCGATATGACTTAAGTGGCAGTGCCACAAGTAGGTGGTACTATCATTACTATCTTATATCTTTTGGCATGAACATGTGTATCACTACGATCGAGATTCAATGAACCATTCATTTTAGGTGCAAGACCATTGAAGATATTATTCAAATAAACAGAGTAACCATTATTCTCCTTAAATGAATAACCGTATTGCGATAGACATAATCCAATCATGTCTATGCCCAACGCAAACACCAATCTCGATGGTAGAGGGAGCATGCGATGCTTGATTACATCAAGCTTGGAAAAACTTCCAACACATATTGCCAGCTCACCTTTAGCTAGTCTCCGTTTACTCCGCAGCCTTTTATTTCGAGTTTACTAACATTTAGCAACCGAACCGGTATCTAATACCATGGTGCTACTAGGAGTACTTAGTAAAGTACACATTAACACAATGTATATCCAATATACTTCTATTGACTTTGCCAGCCTTCTCATCTACCAAGTATCTAGGGTAATTCCGCTCCAGTGGCTGTTCCTCTTATTACAGAAGCACTTAGTCTCGGGTTTGGGTTCAACCTTGGGTTTCTTCACTAGAGCAACAGCTGAATTGCCGTTTCATGAAGTATCCCTTCTTGCCCTTGCCCTTCTTGAAACTAGTGGTTTCACCAACCATCAACAATTGATGCTCCTTCTTGATTTCTACTTTTGTGGTGTCAAACATCGCGAATATCTCAAGGATCATCATATATGTCCCTGATATATCATAGTTCATCACAAAGCTCTAGCAGGTTGGTGGTAATGACTTCGGAGAAACATCACTATCTCATCTGGAAGATCAACTCCCACTCGATTCAAATGATTGTTGTACTCAGACAATCTGAGCACAAGCTCAACAATTGAGCTTTTCTCCTTAGTTTGTAGGCTAAGAAAATCGTCAGAGGTCTTATACCTCTTGACGTGGGCACGAGCTTGAAATCCCAATTTCAGCCCTCGAAACATCTCATATGTTTCGCGATGTTTCAAAATGTCTTCGGTGCCTCAACTCTAAACCGTTTAACTGAACTATCACGTAGTTATCAAAATGTGTATGTCAGATGTTCGCAACATCCACAGACGACGTTCGAGGTTCAGCACACTGAGCGGTGCATTAAGGACATAATCCTTCTATGAAGCAAATGAGGACAATCCTCAGTTTACGGACCTAGTCCGCATAATTGCTACTATCAACTTTCAACTAAATTTTTCTCTAGGAACATATCTAAACAGTAGAACTGAAGCACGAGCTACGACATAATTTGCGAAGACTTTTTGACTATGTTCAGGATAATTAAGTTCATCTTATGAACTCCCACTCAGATAGACATCCCTCTAGTCATCTAAGTGATTACATGATCCGAGTCAACTAGGCCGTATCCGATCATCACGTGAGACGGACTAGTCAACATTGGTGAACATCTTCATGTTGATCGTATATACCATACGACTCATGCTCGACCTTTCGGTCTCTTGTGTTCCGAGGCCATGTCTGTACATGCTAGGCTCGTCAAGTTAACCTAAGTGTTTCGCATGTGTTCCGAGGCCATGTCTGTACATGCTAGGCTCGTCAACACCCGTTGTATTCGAATGTAAGAATCTATACACCCGATCATCATGTGGTGCTTCGAAACAACGAACTTTCACAACGGTGCACAGTTAGGGGGAACACTTTTTTGAAATTTTAATGAGGGATCATCTTATTTACTACCGTCGTTCCAAGCAAATAAGATGTATAAACATGATAAACATCACATGCAATCAAATAGTGACATGATATGGCCAATATCATATTGCTCCTTTTGATCTCCATCTTCGGGGCTCCATGATCATCATCATCACCGGCATGACACCATGATCTCCATCATCATGATCTCCATCATCGTGTCTCCATGAAGTTGTCTCGCCAACTATTACTTCTACTTCTATGGCTACCGGTTAGCAATAAAGTAAAGTAATTACATGACGTTTATGTTGACACGCAGGTCATAAATAAATAAAGACAACTCCTATGGCTCCTGCCGGTTGTCATACTCATCGACATGCAAGTCGTGATTCCTATTACAAGAACATGATCATCTCATACATCACATATATCATTCATCACATCCTTTGGCCATATCACATCACATAGCATACCCTGCAAAAACAAGTTAGACGTCCTCTAATTGTTGTTTGCATGTTTTACGTGGCTGCTATGGGTTTCTAGCAAGAACGTTTCTTACCTACGCAAAAACCACAACGTGATATGCCAATTGCTATTTACCCTTCATAAGGACCCTTTTCATCGAATCCGATCCGACTAAAGTGGGAGAGACAGACACCCGCTAGCCACCTTATGCAACTAGTGCATGTCAGTCGGTGGAACCAGTCTCACGTAAGAGTACGTGTAAGGTCGGTCCGGGCCGCTTCATCCCACAATGCCGCCGAATCAATATTGGACTAGTAACGGTAAGCATATTGAACAAAATCAACACCCACAACTACTTTGTGTTCTACTCGTGCATAGAAACTACGCATAGACCTAGCTCATGATGCCACTGTTGGGGAACGTAGTAATAATTCAAAATTTTCCTACGTGTCACCAAGATCAATCTATGGAGTCATCTAGCAACGAGGGAGGAGTGGATCTACATACCCTTGTAGATCGTGCGCGGAAGCATTCAAGAGAACGGGGTTGATGGAGTCGTACTCGTCCTGATCCAAATCAACGATGATCCTAGCGCCAAACGGACGGCACCTCCGCGTTCAACACACATACGGAGCAGCGACGTCTCCTCCTTCTTGATCCAGCAAGGGGGGAGGAGAGTTTGATGGAGATCCAGCAGCACGACGGCGTGGTGGTGGAAGTAGCGGGATACCAACAGGGCTTCGCCAAGCGCTGCGGGAGGAGGAAGATGTGTCATGGGAGGGAGAGGGAGGCGCCAGGGCTTAGGTATGGTTGCCCTCCCTCCCCCCCACTATATATAGGGCCAAGGGAGAGGGGGGGGGGCGCAGCCTTGGCCCTTCCTCCAAGGAAGGGTGCGGCCAGGGAGGAGTCCATCCTCCCCAAGGCACCTCGGAGGTGCCTTCCCCCTTTAGGACTCTTCCTTTCCTTATCTCTCTTGGCGCATGGGCCTCTTGGGGCTGGTGCCCTTGGCCCATACAGGCCAAGGCGCACCCCCTACAGCCCATGTGCCCCCCGGGGCAGGTGGCCCCACCCGGTGGACCCCCGGGATCCTTCTAGTGGTCCCGGTACAATACCGGTGACCCCGAAACTTGTCCCGATGGCCGAAATAGCACTTCCTATATATAATTCTTTACCTCCGGACCATTCCGGAACTCCTCGTGATGTTCGGGATATCATCCGGGACTCCGGACAACTTTCGGGTTACCGCATACTTATATCTCTATAACCCTAGCGTCACCGAACCTTAAGTGTGTAGACCCTACGGGTTCGGGAGACATGCAGACATGACCGAGATGACTCTCCGGTCAATAACCAACAACGGGATCTAGATACCCATGTTGGCTCCCACATGTTCCACGATGATCTCATCGGATGAACCACGATGTCGAGGATTCAATCAATCCCGTATACAATTCCCTTTGTCTAGCGGTACGATACTTGCCCGAGATTCGATCGTCGGTATCCAAATACCTTGTTCAATCTCGTTATCGGCAAGTCTCTTTACTCGTTTCGTAACACATCATCCCATGATCAACTCCTTGATCACATTGTGCACATTATGATGATGTCCTACCGAGTGGGTCCAGAGATACCTCTCCGTTTACACGGAGTGACAAATCCCAGTCTCGATTCGTGCCAACCCAACAGACACTTTCGGAGATACCTGTAGTGTACCTTTATAGCCACCCAGTTACGTTGTGATGTTTGGCACACCCAAAGCACTCCTACGGTATCCGGGAGTTGCACAATCTCATGGTCTAAGGAAATGATACTTGACATTAGAAAAGCTTTAGCATACGAACTACTTGATCTTGTGCTAGGCTTAGGATTGGGTCTTGTCCATCACATCATTCTCCTAATGATGTGATCCCATTATCAACGACATCCAATGTCCATGGTCAGGAAACCATGACCATCTATTGATCAACGAGCTAGTCAACTAGAGGCTTACTAGGGACATGGTGTTGTCTATGTATCCACACATGTATCTGAGTTTCCTATCAATACAATTCTAGCATGGATAATAAACGATTGTCATGAACAAGGAAATATAATAATAATCAATTTAGTATTGCCTCTAGGGCATATTTCCAACAATACGTGGCTCCGCTGTGAGGTCCCCGCCCCTCACGGACGACAATAAAATCGAAATAATCCCTCTATGGTTTTGGCGTTGCATGAATATTTTTGAACACTCGGAGCATGATCAATTCATGAAACTTTCACACAGTGTAGACACAGTGTAGACACATGTGAAATAATCGAAATAATCCTCATGTAAAAAACTCATGATTTTATCGCGCTCCGAGTATTTAATAATATTCGCGCCGCATCGTTACCGCAGAACGTCTACTACCGTGTCATCACCGTCCGTGAGGGGGGGCACACCCCGGAGACGCGTGTGGCCTCTTCGGATATGCCACCACACCGTACGGCATGTATGAGGTCCCGGTGCGACGCTCCGGTGGCATTGCTACCCCCAGGACCCTCGTCCCGCCTAACCATGTAGCATTTGACCACGGGATCTAGCCCTTTCACTTTGCACGAACGGGCTTTGACCAGTGGAACTCTCCACCCAGTTGTGTTAGGTCAGCCCATAGGAACACTTTGGAGCAACATCCAGGCCAAAGCCACAGCAAGATCCCCTCCGTGTACACCCGACACGTCCGTTTCCCCCCTCCAGGTGCCATCGGCGGCTCCGTCCGTGAGGGGGGACACACCCCGGAGATGCGTGCCAGGCGTTTGCAACCGCCACAACACTTCCAGACTTGTGAGATGCCGCCTACGCAAGATTTGGCGGCATGCTAGCCCCTGGAGGCCACTGGCCACAGTCGTAGACACGCGAAGAGCAATCCACGTAGAGGGAAGTGTTCAGATACTTCTCCATCACCAAAAATTATGAAAAATTACCATCAGTCCTATAGCACATGTGCCCACGTCGTGTAAAAACCTCATGATTTTATCGCGCTCCGAGTATTTAATAATATTCATGCCGCATCGTTACCACAAAACGTCTACTACCGTGTCATCGCCGTCCGTGAGGGGGGGCACACCCCGGAGACGTGTGCCGCCTCTTCATACATGCCACCACACCGTACGGCATGTATGAGGGCCCGGTGTGATGCTCCGGTAGCATTGCTACCCCTAGGGCCCCCGTCCCGCCTAACCCTGTAGCGTTTGACCACGGGATCTAGCCCTTTGACTTTGCACGGACGGGCTTTGACCAGTTGAACTCTTCACCCGGTTGTGTTGGTTCATCCCATAGGAACACTTTGGAGCAACATCCGGGCCAAAGCCACAGCAAGATCCCCTTCGTATAGATCCGATGCATCCGTTTCACCCCTCCAGGTGCCGGCGGCGGCGCCGTCCGTGAGGGAGGCCACACCCCGAAGACGCGTGCCGAGCGTTTGCAACCGCCACAACACTTCCAAACTTGTGAGAGGCCGCCTATGCAAGATTTGGCGGCATGCTAGCCCCCGGAGGCCACCGGCCACAGTCGTAGACACGCGAAGAGCAATCCGCATAGAGGGAAGTGTTCAGATACTTCTCCATCACCAAAAATTATGAAAAATTACCATCAGTCCTATAGCACATGTGCACACGTCGTGTAAAAAACTCATGATTTTATCGCGCTCCGAGTATTTAATAATATTCATGCCGCATCGTTACCGCAGAACGTCTACTACCGTGTCATCGCCATCCGTGAAGGGGGCACACCCCGGAGACGTGTGCCGCCTCTTCGGACATGCCACCACTCCGTACAGCATGTATGAGGGCCCGGTGCGATGCTCCGGTGGCATTGCTACCCCCGAGGGCTCCCGTCCCGCCTAACCCTGTAGCGCTTGACCACGGGATCTAGCCCTTTGACTTTGCACGGATGGACTTTGACCAGTGGACCTATCCACCCGGTTGTGTTAGGTTGGCCCATAGGAACACTTTGGAGCAACATTCGGGTCAGACCCACAGCAAGATCCCCTCCGTGTAGACCCGACGCGTCCGTTTCCCCCGTCGAGGTGCTGGCGGTGGCGCCATCCGTGAGGGGGGCACACCACGGAGACGCGTGCCACATCTTCGGACATGCCACCATACCGTACGGCATGTATGAGGTGCCGGTGCGATGCTCCGGTGGCATTGCTACCCCCCGAGGGCCCCCGTCCCGCCTAACCCAGTAGTGTTTGACCACGGGATTTAACCCTTTGACTTTGCATGGACGGCTTTGACCAGTGGAACTCTCCATCCGGTTGTATTAGGTCAGCCCATAGGAACACTTTGGAGCAATATCCGGGCTAAAGCCATAGCAAGATCCCCTTCCGTGTAGACCCGACGCGTCCGTTTCCCCCCTCCAGGTGCCGGCGGTGGCACCGTCCGTGAGGGGGGGGGGCACACCCCCGGAGACGCGTGCCAGGCGTTTGCAACCGCCACAATACTTCCAGACTTGTGAGAGGCCGCCTACGCAAGATTTGGCAGCATGCTAGCTCCTGGAGGCCGCCGGCCACAGTCGTAGACACACGAAGAGCAATCCGCATAGAGGGAA
Organism: Triticum dicoccoides; assembly: GCF_002162155.2. Lineage (NCBI taxonomy): Eukaryota > Viridiplantae > Streptophyta > Magnoliopsida > Poales > Poaceae > Triticum > Triticum dicoccoides. The sequence goes on along the minus strand of NC_041382.1, from coordinate 710,508,045 downwards.
GTGTTCAGATACTTCTCCATCACCAAAAATTATGAAAAATTACCATCAGTCCTATCTCACATGTGCCCACGTCGTGTATAAAACACATGATTTTATCGCGCTCCGAGTATTTAATAATATTCACGCCGCATCGTTACCGCAGAACGTCTACTACTGTGCCATCGCCGTTCGTGAGGGGGGTACACCCCGGAGTTGTCAATTCAGCTGAGTTCTCATGAAGGCGCCTCACCTGAGCCTGATGCAGACGAACCTCCACCGGAGAGACCCTCCGTCGCCGCGTGCAAATCAGTCGACCGCCATGGCCGCAGCTCGCCGCTGCAGACCACCCTCGCAGAGGCCACGACAGGCCCCTGGCATCATATATGATTTAACAAATCACTTTGCGTACAGTTTCTCAAATGACTGTAGGCAAAATGGGTTTATAGATTTTTTTAATTCTAAAAAGTTCATTTTTTAAAAAATACATGAAATTTGGCAGAATATTGGTTTATGATTCGTAGAGGGTGTGGAAAAAGTTTGAAAAGATTTCATAAAAATCTAATAAATCTAGCAAAACAAATATGTAAAGAAGCACACAAAAATGAAGACTTCCTATTGGGTGACCACCCGGTCATGCGGATCGGTGATGTGGATGGCTGGCCACACGCTCCTCTGCACCTCCAAAAAGAAAAGAAGAAAAAGAAAACGCACGCACGCACGATACAAAATCAAATGAAATTTTGGGCCTTCCCGCGCCACTCAACCCGCTTCCCTCCCACCCACCAAAATTAACAAAAAAGAAAGGAAGAGAAGCGAGAGAGAGAGCCCACCCAAGACCCAACACAACCGCACCACTCCCCACCCCACCACGCAGCCCTCGACCTCTCTCTCTCTCCCCGCGAGCCTTCTCCGCCGCCGCCACCCACGCCGGCGATTCCGGCGGCTGCCGGCGACGCCAAGCACACTCCCATGATCGCCTCCGCCCGCTCTGTCGTCCCCTCCAAGCAGATACGTCGCTCGCGTCCTCTACCGGTCACCCGCGGCCGTCCCCTAAGCTAGGGTTTCGGCCACCGTGTCGCCGGTGTGGCTCCGGCAGCACAGGTACATCTCTCCGTTGAGATCCCCCGCAACCCACGCTCTCTTACTCACCTCGTATCCTCTCCCTCCCAGATTGAGCACGCCACCGTCGCCGTCGTTTAGCTCGCGCTGGAACATCAAACGGAAGGCCATGGACGACGCCGCTCCAGCCCTACTCTGACCCCATCAAGGTCAGCCCCTCCCTCTCCTATTCGATCTGTTCCCCTACCCTTCCCTGATGTGCCTACCTTCCTCACCCACACGCAGCAGTAGCAGCAACTCGATGCAGGGACGAGGGAGAGGAGGAGTCCTGCTTCCCCCGCGTGCATTCTCTCTCTCGGAACGACGCCCAACCTCAAGCGAGAGGTTTCCCTTCCCCTCCACGCCTCCCTTGTCCTCCTCGATTTCCTAGGCTTGCTCTCAATTTGCTTCTGCTCTGCTCTGCTCTGCATTTTTACTTGCACACATGCTTGACTGAATTTTGAATGGGTGCTACTGCTGTCACACTCCACTGCTGGGTCCTCCTAGCTAGCTAGCTCTCAGTTTGGATTGCCCTTGTTGGTTGCTGCAGCCAGGCTAGGCATATCTTGCATACTATCGACCGATTGAAACTTGTTTGCATATATTGCAAATTTGCATGCCTAGTGAACTAGCCCTATACGCATTTTTTTGATAGCACAGTCTAACTGAAGTTTGTGTTTGTGCTAAATGGAACACCTGATGCACTTGTCTTGGTACTGCTTTTGTTGCTGTGACGGTGTGGTGTTCAAACAGTTAATGCCACTCATCCATTGATGAACTAGAGTCCATCTCCGGTTTGAATTGACTCTGCTTTTAGTATATTTTGCTTGCTACCCCAAAAATGCAGTAGAATTTAGCTTATGAATTGGTCTGGTTGGATTTCTCAAGTTATCTCAAGATGCTACAAAATAAATGGTTGTTGTCTCTCCCTTTGATGTTTGATTTGATTTGATTCGGTTTCCTCACGCCTCTCTGTTTGCTCTGTTCGTGCCGCTGCCGGATCTAGGAAGGTCTTTGAGAACCTGAAGGTTCTTCTTTTGATTGATAGATGCATGTGTGGGTGGCAGCAGATCAACCTCCTTCTCAACCCATGTGTAAGCCCAGCCCCTGAGATACTCACCTTCTCAACCCAAATTTTTTTGTCTATCTTGTTCCTTGACAAGAAAATTTTTTAGGCCAAAACTTTTTGTTCCATTACTACCATCTTGCTGCGCTCGATGTCCATGCCCTAATTCATACCTGATCCATTCTTAGATGCTAGTAAGTAAACATGACATGTGGTAGAAAACATATTAAGCCACCATTACGTGTGAATTACACCGGCTCATGTCAGCATATGTAGTTTGGATGAAAATTTCTTTTTGGAAACAAATGCATCAACACTGACATAACCATTCATGATTAATTCTGTCCTGTGCAAAATGTAGTGCTAGTTTTGTAGTTCGTCATATGTACACATGTGCTCTGCAATTTTAGTTCTTCTTGTGTTGATGCACTTGGTCTAGAGATATAACAACATTAGTTAGGTCCATGCATGGATGGATGGATCAACACATACAACTAGCAGTGCTAGTAACAACAAAAAAATAACCTTGTGATTGATTCTGTTGAGGCTAGCATTCTCTGTTTGTTTTGGAGCCCAACCATGTACTGTACGTACTAAGCTACCTCACGCACATGCATAGCCAGCTCGATTGATTTCTGTAGATACTAGCACCAGCACACCTGTGTCTCCTATACTAGCTTGTTTAATTTTTGTACTAGCTCAACAACACTAGCTCTGACTTGTTCGTTTGATTCGGAGCAGCAGGCATCCTCCGTGGATGATGACGACAACCAGGGCATCCACCGCCACGACGACACCACGCGCGCACATGGTCCAACTCGGCTACAACCTCCTCTACCGCGTGACCGTGGACGCGTTCGTGTTCGGCATCGACTACAACCTCCTCTCCGGTGAGTCCATCTCCCACCTCTAGCTCCCTCTCTTGTGCTGCTATAGCAGTACCTTGCTCTGTTTCATGCGCATGGGTGATTTTGTTTGTGCTTGTGCCATGAGAAAGATCATTCCTATTTATAGTGATGATGATTCAGAGTAGCACACTTGTTAAATTCTGCTCTTGTACTACCTCATTTGTGGTTGTTGGTTACTGCAGCTAGGTTTTGTTAACTGTTGGTGTTTAATCTAGCTAGCTAGTAGTGTTGGCAGCTAGCAAGTAGTGTTGGCAGCAAGCTACTCCTGTACTAGTAGTTCATCCATATGTGTAATTGATCCTTCCCAGTAATTGAATAATGTGAAGAAATCCTATTGTATCAGCTATGCAGTGCGAACATCAGATCATTTACAACGGAAATCTTTGTTTGCCTCCCGGTAGAAGTGTTTCTTGTAACATTTTGGTGATTTCCTTTTGGTAGATGCAGTGTATATACTACATATTCATCCTTATGTGTAGGATCCTTGGTTCATTAAACTGACTGCATGCCACCTCTATCATCGCCGCCCCGTCTCCCGCACCATCGGCACCGCCCCTCTGCCTTCTCGTTTGATGCTGTACTGGATTCTTAAAATGAAAATGTTGTGTACATCAAAAATATTTTATGGTCTGTGTTTGCAAATTCATGGTTGTTGAATCATGTCTTATAATTGTATTGGAAATTGCTAGCCTTTTAGGCTAGTATTTTTTTAGTGGATTCTTAGAATGAAAATGTTGTGTACATCAAAAATATTTTATGGTCTGTGTTTGCAAATCCATGGTTGTTGAATCATGTCTTATAATTGTATTGGAAATTGCTAGCCTTTTTGGCTAGTATTTTTTTTGGTTTTGGTTCGTAAGTATGCCTACGGTTAAACTGTCAGCATAGATATGCACAGGGCTACCCAGGGTCTGCCATGTGGCAGGGATATGCCTACGGCAGCATAGGTGGAAATCTATGCCGACGGCTTTGCCGTAGGCATAGCTCTGCTGCCAGGAGTCACCAGAGGCCGCCACGTGGCAGAGGTATGCCTACGGCAAAGCCGTCGGCATAGATTTTCACCTATGCCGACGGCAAAGCCGTAGGCATACCTCTGCCACGCGGCGGCCTGTGATTTGTTAGCGCTTTTGACGGCGCCGTCCATTGCCGTCAGGTGAAAATCACTGCCGACGGCTAAACTATGCTGACGGCCAGACGGAAGCCATCGGCATAGGCCCCTATGCCGACGGCTAAACTATGCCGACGGTCTGACAAGACTACGCTGACGTGATCTATGCCGACGGGGCTATGCCGACGGCAGCCGTAGGCATAGATGTATGCCGACGGGAAATGGCCTATGCCGACGGCCCTGGGCCGTCGGCATAGGTGGCGAGTCCGGTAGTGAATTGAATATTTTTATGTTGTTCAGTTTAATAATTTAATGAGATCCAGTAGGCCAGTCTAAGTGAGCGGGAGGTCTCCTCCTAAAAAAGTTTCAATCGGGCAAACTCTTTTTATTGCTAATGAGGTAGGACCTGGCTGTGTCATGAGTTTTTATTTGACGAATCTCAACGGTTAAATATCTGAATTTTCTGTGTATAAATCTTAACCATTCGTTTTCTATCGTTTTTAAGTATATAATAGATGGAACAACTCTGGACTTTGGTGGGACTTGTGATCAATGTGACAAAGTAGTATAGCAATGATGCAATCTGTTGATCTGTCTATCCAAAAGAAGGCGATCACGTCGACAAATCCTTTATTTATTCCGTTGATGATGCATGTAGCACATCAAGGAGGTCATTAAGTAGGGAGAACATACTTACGTGGACCGAAAGGAAATACATACGATAATTTTAACTGAAAGGAAGTACACACGCCAGGATAGTTGGTACAGACGCTTGAGCGAAACGCCGGTGATTTTCTTCCGGCCGGTGCGTGCTAGCTGCAAGTCTAAACCCACAAGTAGTTGAGCTTCAGCCATGCATGTTAGCCAGCACGTAGTACACCATAGACGATCATGGAGACTTATTGGTGGCGGTGGATTTGGGAACGGGAGGGAGCCCAGGGAGCCCCGGCAGGCCAGGGAGCCCAGGGAGCCCAGGCAGCCCAGGGAGCCCAGGGAGAGGGAGGTCCACCCCGGGCACCAGAGCCTTCTTCTCGCCGACGCCACTAGCAGCACGGGCAGCAGCACCGGCGTCGCTGGACGCGAGCAGGACCAGCAGCAGGAGCGCGACGGCGAGGCGCTTTGCCATTGCTAACTTGGTCCGGGAGGTTCAGAGTTGCTGGCCACTGGGGAGTAGTTGTGTTTGCGTGAGCTTAGTTGGGAGTAGCATGGTGCGATGCTGCTTTTTATAGGCGCCGAGCTTTGGTGGCGCTTCCACGCAGGTGCACTGGGTGTCACGGCAGTGCGTCGTCGGCGCAGGGACGTGTTTGGAGATGGCAAACAAATCAGCTGCCGTCGATCGCTACTGTATAGGCACGGGTGTGCCGTTGAAGAAAAGAAGCCCCTGATACGCTGATACCCACTGATTTTTTTTAAATAAAAATAAAAATTGGGAGCTTATTAAATTGGGAGCTCCATGAAGGCAGGCTATATATTTCTAGACCCAACTATGGTATTAATTATAACCTTGATCCATAAAACCAAGGATGCCAAACAGAGTTAGAAGTTCGGGGCTACCTGTCTTTTGAATGTTAGCTTTAAAACTTCCACTAAGATTCTGATGCATAGACTGAAAACTGTAGTCAATCCTATTATTTTCCATTTTCAATCTTTCATATCTTTTGAACAAGGAATATGTTTATTCTAAATCGAATGGTAACATCCAAATGCAAGCCTGGTCCCTTGATGGACACGTGCCATGTGGACCCATCAGCCACCGCTGCTTTTTTCGGTCAAGGCTTATCTCCCCACCTTTTCGCACGAGCTATCGTCCATTCATCTCTTTCCCCTTCCCACTCCGGTCCTCATGCTGGGAGGGAGAGGACAGAGCTCCCATGGCGACGCGACCCCCCACCCACCATTGTTGTGAAGTGGGAGAACGACGGCGACCACGGTTTGCTTCATCTCCCCTGCACACCGCTGCGATGTAACAAGCAAACCGGGAATCAGAGCTGCTCGCGAATTACTGCAACACAGTTTTTTCTCTTTCGAATACGCACAAATGTGCGTACTATATATTAAAGAAGAAGAGTCAAGACGGCTGATACAACGCCTTTCGGCAACGTATTACCCAGCGAGGTTAGCACCCACATCCACCGTGACAACATAGACAACTAACCCCCCTTGCCTGTACTCAAGCCAAACAATGATGAAGAGGACGGACACAAAACACATAGGCCGCGTCCTCCTGAATCAAACACCTCAAAACACGACAAAAACACCTAACCAAACTACATCAACACACTCTCCACCCTCGATGCCTAGAGGATCGGCAGGCAGAAACCGAGAGCTAGCCTGACTCGAAGACGCCGTCGAAGAGGTGCCGATGATGGAGTACATAGTGCCCCGGATGCTCCTGTCCACACCAACAACCCGCAAATGACAACTTGGCACCCCAAGACTCGCCGCTGAGGCGATCGAGGCAGCCCACCAGTAGCTCCTGACGCACCCCGAGAACCTAGGCAGCGCCTCCAAGAAGGGGATGGCGCCGAGACGTCGCCGCTGCCCGGCCCGACGAACCGAGCCTAGGGTTTCCCCGGTGACAAAACAGGGGATGGACATGGCCATGAAAACGCCCCCAAGGAGGAGACGGCGCCCACAGGCGTCGTCCTTGCCCGCAGCCGCAACCATGTTGAATTTCTCCTTAGCCTTGTCCATCAAAATCTGAAGCGCGGCAAACTGGAAGGTAGGGCAAAGTTGCCACCTTGGGCCATCACCATGGAGAAGGGGGGGGGGGGTCGGATGCCGTCGTGCCGCCGACCGGCGAGACCACCGCAGCCCCTGGTCGAGGAAGACCAAGACCTGCATCCACCCGCTACAGCCCCGCCACCCTCACGGCCAGGGAAATGCAGAGCCGCCGCATGATGTCGACCATCCACCTTGTCGTGCCTCCGCTCCGAAAAGAGGAGGGCGAGTCCACCGCAGCCTGGGGCCGCCGCAGCGTACCAGCATCGGAGGAATGACGGGAGTCCCCTGTGCCACCCGCAGCCTCGGCGGCAAGATCTGGCCAAGCTAGAGAAGCCCGACACGGTGGCCACACACGGCTCATCGCGCCAGCAGCCGCGCTGCCAGCCCCACGCCGCTCCCGCGCCCCTCTCGACCACCGCGGAACCGCCCTCCACGCAGTTGCCAGGAGGGGCTGCCCGCTTCACCGTCGGAGCTGTAACGCAACGGGTAGATAAAAGGCCCGAGGCGGGCGCAATCCCCGCACGGTGCTGCAACGCATCACAAAGATGCAATCTCTAGAGAGCGGTCGCCGGTGCTGCGATGGGAGTTGCGATGACGACCAGACAGCATCGAAGCTGCAATGGAGCACCGCCGCGTGGGGACACCGGCGTTGCGATGGGAGCTGTGACGGCGACGTCGATGCTGCAATGGAGCACCGCCGCGTCGGGACGCCGGCGCTACGATGGAGTTTCGCCGGGGGCGCAGGTGTTGCGATGAAGCTCCATCGAGGTCGTTCAATGCTGCAATGAAGGTTCGTTAGGGGCCAACCAGTGCTGCAATGGGCTTCGCCGGAGGCCGCCGAGGTTGCGATGAAGCTTCATCGAGCTGTCGGTGTTTCAATGGAGCGCCACCGTGCCGTTGTTTTATCACTGCACTGAATGTCGCCGGCGCCGCAGGGTGTTGTGTCGGAGTAATTGAACACGGATACCCCGAAGACGGCGAGACAAGAATTCAAGACATCGGGGCTAGCAAAGCCCCTCAGTCCAACTGCCTGGCTGGCGGCTGACTGCTGGCTGCTGACTGCTCCACCAGGCCGACTGCTGGCTGCCGACTGCTGGCTGCTGACTGCTCCACCCGGCCGACTGCTGGCTGCCGACTCCTCCACCAGGCCGACTGCTGGCTGCCGACTCCTCCACCAGGCCGACTGCTGGCTGCCAACTCCTCCGTCAGGCCGACTGCCCGAAGTCAACTGCAGTCTGACGAGACACCGACGGGACGACCATACCGCGACGCCATCTACAGTGTACTGTGTCCTCTGGGTACTGATTTATAAAGTGCCCCAGGGGACAAGCATGACATGCACCATGCCACTAGCCATGCCTACATAGCTTGGCTTGTAAGCTACCCAAGGTAGCTTACAACCAAAGCCACTACCACCCATGCCAACTCCTATATATATAGGCACACATCCATCCATCAGGGGATGGACTCACACACTCACGCACACGCACAAGCAAGCTAGCTAGCAAGCCGTCCACACACCCGCATGAGCATACACATGCTCACGGACATGAGCCATGAGCATGGTCGGCCACTAGAGCATGCCACATACTCGCATATATGAAACCAGATGCCTGTGGCACTGCTTTCAGATATAGCTCCATGAGCACTCTGTACCAGATATACCAGATATACTCAGACATGCAGGAGTAGGGGTGTTATCTCTTCGGAGAGCCCCGAACCTGGGTAAACTAGCACGTGATACTCGCATACCCGTCCCTGGATATTCCGGCAGCAGTCTTGCCCTCACACGAAGCTACCTTGTGGCATATGTCGTCTTGCACCCCCCCCCTCCGTGAGAATACCACGACATGTTGCGAGACTGAAGGACGAAGGAAGCTGTTGTGCGGTGTGAGGAGAGGATCATGTGCGCGTTGACACTTCAAAGTGTCTGACGGAAGGGATCCAATGGTGCGATCGGGGCTGATCAAACGGCCAGCGAGGCGGCTTAACTACCCGTGGCATCAGCTGGTTGATTTGTAGTACTGGCCTTTGAATAAAGTGTAAATCAAATTTTGTTTGCATATTCGTGTTTCTCACAACGAGGCTTTGAAATGAGATCCATTTTGTCTTGATGAATTTTACAATTTTGTTAAGTTCCAACTTCTAAAACTTGGTATGAGTGAGCGACAAAATCATAAGTTTCTCCCTTGTGACCGACAAAAAGAAACCGAAGCTTAGAACTGACCGTGACCTCGTGCGGGATCCAACGACTTTGTGAATTGCGAGGCAATCGAGCGACCGACACGGCTGGGCAAGTGCGTGTGATTATCTTTCATGAAGTCCTTAACACTATACATAAGGAGAAATGAATGCATGGCTTCTCAAAGTTGACTTTGACAAAACATATGATAAAATAAAATGGTCTTTTTGTTTATTGAATGCTTTCTCTTGAATGATTCCCTGATTTACAGTGTGATTGGGTCATGAGCACTATGAGAAGGGGTTATGTTGGGATCAAAGTAAATGACTTTGTTGGACCATATTTTCTAACTCGATCATAAGGGCCTAAGACAGAGGTATTCTGTTAGAATTCTGCCCACAGGATCGATCACATCAAATCACGATGAACACATGCGCACAAAACTTTTATAGCCAAGGGCTCTTGTCGTGCCCTTTGTTTCTCCTCTTTTTATTTTCTTTTTCTCTTTTTCCCATGGTTACAAAACTCACGGCTTGGTTATGTTTATATACACAACCAACGCAGCCTTACTAGACCGTGTCCTACACCTACACGGACACACATGATACAGATCCTGACCGGACTCTCCTATGACTTGGACATGTACCAATGCTTGTGCAGTTGTAGTACTACTAATTATCCTATAGCCTAACTACAGCCGGACCCAATCAGCCAAACTAACCTTGCTAACGTACTAGTACTTGGACCTCACGTATACATCTTATCAATCAAGATTACCTCTAACAATCTCTTCCTAATCTTGACTTTATGTCTTCTGTGCTTCTCCAGTCTTGGCTCGTTGTAGATCACCCCTTATCGCTCATCCGCTCGCACCACGACAAATCAAATTGATGATCCCGATTGCTCGCAACAATCTCCCCTTCAATTTCGACTTGGCGAATTTACGGACCACCTCAAATATGCTTTGGACTACCCAGCCTCGCCAGTAACCTGTGGAAAACCCCACCCGGTAGACTGCACCATCCACCCTAGCGAGATACATGCCGGCTCCTTGTGGATCACACCACCCCGTGCACTACACCATGCACTCCAGCCGCATGTAGAGACATGGCATCATTGAAGAGACTCACCTTCACTAGTTTACCATCCCCACATACTTGAACTTGATCCTCTCGTCGAGACACACAGACGACCTGGGCACGCTTCATCTTCAACGCCTCCTCAAAGAGACAAGCACTTGGACATGACGACGACGATGACTGACCAACCGACCGACCGTGCTAACCCGCACGACTCCTTGACTCATCGAACTCCCATGAAAGACGATCTTGACGACTTTCCGGCACCGCACCTCGGCACCACCGCTCCCGTCAACGATCTTCTTCCACCGCCTTGCCGACGACAACCCGCCGTCTCCCTCCATGTCGCTCCGACGAACGACGATCACTTGTTCCTCCTTGCCGCTGCATCACCCAGCGACTCCATCGCCTGCTCTTTCTCGCCGCTGCACCACCCAGCGATCATATCGCCCACCCCGAGGCACTAGCAGATCGCCACCCCGGGGCAAGCGCGGCTTCAAATCGACCTAGCTCTTATACCAATTGTTGGAATTCTGCCCACAGGATCGATCACATCAAATCACGATGAACACACGCGCACAAAACTTTTATAGCCAAGGGCTCTTGTCGTGCCCTTTGTTTCTCCTCTTTTTATTTTCTTTTTCTCTTTTTCCCATGATTACAAAACTCACGGCTTGGCTATGTTTATATACACAACCAACGCAGCCTTACTAGACCGTGTCCTACACCTACACGGACACACATGATACAGATCCTGACCGGACTCTCCTATGACTTGGACATGTACCAATGCTCGTGCAGTTGTAGTACTACTAATTATCCTATAGCCTAACTACAGCCGGACCCAGCCAGCCAAACTAACCTTGCTAACGTACTAGTACTTGAACCTCACGTATACATCTTATCAATCAAGATTACCTCTAACATATTCTCTGTCAGCTCTGCTTTTTTACTTGATTGTTGATGCTTTGAGCCTCTGACCATGATTATGGATAGAGCTAAACACCATGGAATAGTTAAAAGGCTTTTTGGATGGCGCTTTAGATGTTATGTTGATGATGCAAAAAAAAATGGTTACCCGATGATATTGATACTGCAAGGAATGTTAAATTTATCTTATGTGCTTTCGAACTAATGTCTGGATTGACTATAACAAAAACGAGCTCTCGTGCAAGAAACATTTCCAAATCCTCTCTACACAGGGCGTGCTTCCTCTGTATGTATACATCTCATCTCCGAGCTTCTCGTTGCCACACGCGTCCAGGCCGGGCGGCACGTCGTCCTCTCGAAGAAGACGACGTCGCGAAGGGGTGCAATCGCTGCTTCCCGTCTCGATCCTCGCGCCGAGATCGACGCGTCACGGGTGGGCAGATGGCTTCATTCCTTTCTCCGTGCTGACGTGCTGCAACTTTGGAATGAGTGCTCGATCAGTCCCTCGTAACAGTTGGCTACGCCAAGGTCCTCTCCACATAGGGGAGTACTACATGCTGGAAACAATCCAAACTCCCGAGTCACCATGCGACCCCGAGAGCTCGAGAACGGAGAAAAAGAAGCTGCGTGATGTGATCGTGAGGCGAGACGTGACCAGAAATTATCCAAGCTTGCGAGTGACTCGCGAGACAGTGAGAGGAGACCTGCAGGCTTTCAACCGTCGCGTCGTTTTTGATCTGTTTGAGTGATGTGCTCGGTTGATTCCTTTCCAACAATCCGTAGATTGTCGGCACTACGGCACCAAAACCTACTCCTGATAAACTACTAGTAGACGCCATTTTAGTGTATGGGAGCACGGGTCCCAACTGGCGCGTGAGAAAGGAAGTCAAGTACGAAAGGGTTACTCTAATCATGAACAAGTGTTCCAACATCGTGCAATTCCCCGTGAAAATTCATCCGTAGTGGTCCGTGCAAAAATTAAAAAAAATGAGTGCTCCAAATGTGTCTTTTTGAGTCATGAATTTTGTTTTTTACGGAAAGTATCCTTTTGAGATCGAGCTCATTTGAGCCTGGATGAGCAGTAAATTTGTAAAACAATTAAAAAAATCTGAATTTTTTTGTAGTATACTTAAGTTCTAAGTGTTTGCAAATTTTCATCAAGAGATCATATTCGTGGAAGGCATGGCCAAAAAAAATCAATGTAAAATCAGTGTTCCAAATGCTTTTGAAAGTAACATTTTCAGAACTTTGTTTTTGTTTTTTTGTCACGCCTTCCTCGAATGTGATCTCATGATGAAAATTTGCAAGCACTTAGAACATTTGTTAAAGTTTATCACAAAAAAAAATCAGATTTTTTTGAACTTTTTTTCAAAAAAAATTCTGATTTCTTCAAGCTCAAATACTCCACGTCTGTTTTTTTACAGGCTTCTATGGATGTCTATTCTAGGTGAAATTTTACAGATTGTTAGTGATGTATGTTATCAACATAAATAAGTAATTAGATTGCTGTTTTTTTTTCTTTGAATATTATTGTGCATGCAGGTGTATTTGAGCTCAGGAGCAGAAAATCCATGTGAGAGTCATGTATACACCATAAAAGAACCTATTTCCGTGACATCATAAAAGATATCAATTTTGAAAGAAACTGACTGATGCAATAATTGTTTTTATCACGACCAAAAATTGGGTACATTATCTTCAAGCATGCAAAATCCAAACTTGCGAGCTTCACATAGATACCACATATCTAGCACCACTCCTCCAGTTGGCGTGACCCATAACTTTGCATCTACATACCTTGATATTTTCTTCCTAGATAGTGGTGCACCTTTGATACTTCCTGAGTTGTTAGGGCATTTACAATTGGGCAAATTTGGCCCCTCAAACGTCTACACATGTGTCTGCACTAGTAGAAAAAGGGTCAAATATGAAACACATTAGTGCCGGTTTGAATTTGAGCCGGCACTAATGTGACCATTAGTGCCGGTTCCAACGGCTAGGCGGGCGGGCATCATTAGTACCGGTTCGTGGGTAACCTTTAGTACCGGTTCATGCCACGAACCGGTACTAATGAGGCTGTGTCAGGCTATGGTCAGTCTGGGGCCCCCACGAAGACCTTTAGTACCGGTTCATGCCATGAACCGGTACTAGAGTTTCTTTGTAAGCTGATTTTTAGTCCCACCTCGCCAAGAGAGAGGCAGTATGAGCGGTTTATAAGCCATGAGTGCACAGACAATGACGAAGAGTTGAAATGCTCACCTACATGTTGATTAGTTTCAAGCCTTGCGGAATAGCATAGATTGCACTGAGCTATGTGCAGTGCAGTCTACACTATTCCGAATGGCTTGAAGCAAATTAACCAGCATTGCACCTCTTTTTTATTTTTAATAATTTATTTGAACTCCGGACTTCTTTTGTGTTCAGTATGCAGCATTCAAAGCGACGTCATCAATTTCCAACATGTTCTGACATTATTTGTTGTTTTACGGTCATTTACCTAATTGTTCAGTATGCAGCATTCAATTTCCAGAAGAAAATAAATAGAAGAAAATAAATAATGCAGAAAATAAAAAAACTATACAAAAAAATTACTCAAAAATAAATAGAAGAAAATAAATAATGCAGAAAAGAAAAAACTATATAAAAAAATACTCAAAAATAAATTCAATTTCCAAAAGAAAATAAATAGAAGAAAAGAAATAATGCAGAAAATAAAAAAACTATACAAAAAAATTACTCAAAAATAAATAGAAGAAAATAAATAATGCAGAAAAGAAAAAACTATATAAAAAACTACTCAAAAATAAATAGAAGAAAATAAATAATGCAGAAAAGAAAAAAACTATATAAAAAATTTGTTGGCGCGCTGCCCAGTGGGCCTGCCAGACCTAGGGTGTGCAAATGCAGGCCCAGAAGGGCCAGCAGGCTCACAGGGCAGCGCGCCCTAATTAATTAGGACCAGAAGTCTGCTATATAGAGGAGTTCGAAGAGGTAGCCGCGGCTGGGTTTATAAACCAGTGCGGCTGCACTTCGCCCGGCGAGGTGGGACTAAACTTTGGGTTGGCAGCGCGAGGCCTTTAGTACCGGTTGGTGGCTCCAACCGGTACTAAAGACCATCCTTTAGTACCGGTTGGAACCACCAACCGGTACTAAAGGCCTCTCCTATATATACAACACTTACGAAAATTCAGTTAGATCTTCCCACTTCTTTCGTCTCCAACCTCTGGCGCGCCGCTCGAACCCGTCCTCGCCGCCCGTCGCCCGTCGTCCGTCGTCATCGTCGCTGTCCCCGCCGCCGCCCGTCGTCGTCGCCGTCTCGCGCCGCCGCCCCGAACACCGCGCGCCGCCGTCCGTCGTTGTCCCGCCGCGGTCCCGTACGTCTCTCGCTCTCGCGTATACCCGCCGCGCCGCCGTCCATCGTCGTCGTACCCGGCCCGTACGGCGGCGCCCCCGCCCGTACGTACGCCGCCGCCCCCGTCCCGTATGTCGGCGCCCCCGCTCGTACGTACGGGGCGGCGGCGTACGGGGCCGCACACATACACACACATATATACGTACACACTACACACACACATACACACACACACACATTTTTTTTACTTATTTTCTGTATTTTAGAAAAGTTAATTAGATGATCTAATGTTTGATTAATGTCGAATGTTAGATGAATTAGCTAGATAGAAAATTGTCGAACTATAGAGATTTGAACTAGTTGAATAATTAATATAACTAGTTTATTTTTAGTAAGAAAATTATCGAACTAGTTTATTTAGGTATATGAGATTTGAACTGGTTCAATAATTAGTATAACTAGTTTATTTTTAGTAAGAAAATTGTTGAACTAGTTTATTTAGGTATATGAGATTTGAACTAGTTCAATAATTAATATAACTAGTTTATTTAGGTATATGAGATTTGAACTAGTTCAATAATTAATATAACTAGTTTATTTTTAGTAAGAAAATTTAGGTATCTGAGATTTGATGATCTAATTAAAATATTATTTGTTAATGAGTTTTTCTGTTTATTTAATTTTTTATATATTTTGATTTTATATAAATGTTAGATTAATGTTGAATGTTAGATGAATTAGATAGAAAAGTTAAATATATAGTAATGTCAATTGTTAGAGATGAATATAATTAGATATATTAATGTCAAATGTTAGATGAATATATATTTGGCTAGATATTAATTAATGTTAGATAGTAATAGGTGTTTAATGTTTCACCTATATGAACATAGGAAATGTCATCTGACGACGAAAAAGATTTCATTATGTGCGAACACTGTGAAGACCAGCGCGGTCTGTGCGACAGAAATTTCCTTGTTGATGTTAGGCGCTTCAGCATCAAGCTGGATGAGACATTCGAAGTTGATACAGTAAGTCACTTTGTCAATTATTATTTGAATGCAAAACTTATGCTTCATTTGCTTCAACTTATAATTTTAAATTTTCACTATTCTACTAATGCATCCCCTGCCATGCAAGAATTTTTGTCTTGGATAAGATAGGTTTTAGTGCTATAGATGGTATGGAGGTAAAGAGAGTTTACTTGAAGACGGAACATGGGTATACTTTCAACGTCAAATTATATAATGGAGACACATACACCCATTTTGAATGCAAAACTTGGCAAGCACTATGCAAGGCTTATGCATTTGAGCCTGGTATGGTTGTCACCTTTGATATTCGTCCGAAAGATGATATTGAAGGTAATATAGACATCTGGGTCGATGTGCAAACGCCTTCAGTTCTACCATTATGTGTGTTTTTCTCAACCATGCATGCATATGTTTATGTCTTTGATACAGTTTATTCAAAAATAGTTGACAACTAATTTGTATTGTCAGCTTATTTCGGTTCAAGCAAACATGTCCGGCGCTTGGTAGACAGGACCTACTACTGCCCCGGGGCTCAACTAAACTGCGAGGAGATAAGTCATTATGTTTCATGGCTTGAGGATCTTAATACTGTCAAGACAATTTTTTTCCTGAACTTAGAAATGTTAGTACTCAAAATGTGCGACCAATGGTGATCGTATTGAACTACGGTCACATCTATAATCGAAAAATGGTAAGATTTTAACTATTTGTCCTTAATTAGTGCATCTTTTGCATACATTATTTTTGAAGCTAAATTTTCATTGCTTAGTATATTAATTACTATACGATGTTCTTCAACAGGGACTTCCGATGACAGTTGTGCCTCACTGGATCGAGACTAAAGGTGACATGTCAATGGTTAGCTTACGGCCAAGATATCCTACATTGCACATGAGTGCATTCAGGATTTCTGAAAGCGAAGAATGCTTAATAGTGAAAGTTGGAGCAAAATTGTTAACGATCGCAGAGAAGTACTAGGGGGCAGTAAGGAGAAGCGCAACCCAAGATTAGGAGACAGATTAATCTGCATGCTCCAGTATGATGAATCAGGAGAGCTATACATGTTCTATGCTATTCTACCTGAGAGGGAGCAGCACTAGTTCATGCTCTTAATTAGTGTCTCATGTCCGTGTCCTGAACTTCGATGTTGGTGATGATTATGTTGAACTCGATGATATCTTTGCTTCTGTTACAAAGTGAATGTTTCCTCTTTAAGCTAGCCAGTGTTGGTGATGATTAGATAGCTAGCGGTAATGACTATGATGATTAAATAGTGGTAATTAGACGACTATGATGATTTTTAGCTAGCTAGAGTTTATTTATTTATTAATATGCGATGATGATGATGATGATGATGACGACTACAATTCATTATAACGTAAAAAAATCCTAAATTAAATTGGTAACACAAATTTAATTGAAAAATACAAAATAAAACAAAAACCTACAAACATTTAGTACCGGTTGGTGTTACCAACCGGTACTAAAGGGCTCCCGGCCCCCGGAGCTGGCTCGTGCCACGTGGTTTCCCTTTAGCACCGGTTCGTGCTGAACCAGTACTAAGGGGGGGGGGCTTTAGTGCCCACACTCTAGTGCCGGTTATGGAACCGGCACTAAAGGGCCTTACGAACCGGTGCTATTACCCGATTCTGCACTAGTGCTGGTTAATGTCTGGACATGTTCGATTTGAGTCCCTATTTGTCCATGCACACAGTCATGTCTCCCACCTTTTCTCCATATGTTCGGTCAATTTATGGAGAGGAAGAGGGAGAAAAGAAAGAAAGAATGAAGAAACAGAAAAGGTGAGCTGTGTGGGCCAAATTCTATCTGGCGCATGTGACTGAACATTTCGGGACAGTTTGAGAGGTCTGATTGTAGATGCTCTAACTCTTGACTAGATCAGGAGAATCTAGTAGCACATCCTTAATTTGTAGTGGTGTGTTTCACTATAATTTCAAAAGATGTGGTTAGGCTTAGCAGGAACAATTTTTTTTTTACGAGAAGCAATGGCGTTGCATGTCATTCATGATGAAGAAGAACACAACACAGTACAAAGTCCAGACTGATCACACAAACACATAATGGCACCACAACAATGCCACATCAACACCAGTAAAACACCACAACCTAGAAGATTAGGAACTTGGAATCAAGGATAACAAGACTCAACAAGGGGAAGAAGGTTTTCAGCTTCCATCATCATCTAACCAAGCAAGGCGGACACCTTCAGTGTTGGTCGTTTGGTTGCCACCCTACAACATCCCTCAAAGAGAGAGAGAGAGGTGTGTTGTATGGGAACGAGGTAACCCAAGAAGGACCACACTCGCTAACCTGGCTTCAAATGAAAACAGCATGCCTGCCAACCACTCGATAAACACTGTCAACATCGACCATGGCCTACCACTTGTCCCTCCAACCGGTAGCCACTCCTAAGACGATGCCCTAAGAGGATTGACACACTCGTTGTCATCATCTTATACCCTAGAGGATATGAGGTTTCTTCGGAGTTGAGTGAGCATGTCGCCTCAATACCGCCTTCAAGAAGGAAGCAAATGCTTGCGAGCATCGTCATCATCCACCCCTTCCCTCACCCACGCGCCCGATGAAGCTACAACCAACTGCAGATCTAGGCGTTGGGGCCCAAACCCTCTGCACCGCCACTCACAACCTGTCAACATGCACAACCGCAACAGGACACCACCTCCACCATCTTGTATTTGTTACCATCCCAGTGAGCACGCCAGCTAGGATCACCATCTCCACCACCGTACTCTGCCACGCCTCGGGCCTAGATCTGGCCTACCTGAGTGTGCGCTAGAGGCACTTGTGCTACTGCACGGTGACACGATGTGGTGGCCGTGTGGTGGATGTCACGGGAAGCGCAAGCTATTTGGGCCCGATCTGGGCTCGGACGGGCCGGCTAGGGCAAAAACCAAGGACTTGGCCTTGGAGCTTGTGGCAGGCAAATGACCAACAATGGTGTCGCCAGGTCGTGGCTGCACGTCGACCATAATAAAAATATCCACAAATTTGGAAAGGTGTTTGAAAGAAAGTAATGTTCATCAACTTAATTGTTTTACGTATTTGAAAAAATGTTGGCAAATTTTAAAATGTTCCTCAATTAAAAAAAGATAGACAAATTTTAAAAAGTATTCAGAATCTAAGAAATGTCTACTGATTTGACAAAAGTTCTCGAATTAAAAAAATGTTCCCTGTATTTCCCAAAATGTTTATGAGTTTTTAAAAATATTAATGAATTTAAAATGGGAAAAAGGAGAAAAAAATAAAAAAAAGTAAAAAAACGGTAGAAGAAAACACTGAAAAATCCGATCGAGGAAGGTCTAAAACCTTCCCAAGACCTGTGAGGGTGGGGGTCACCTTCCGTTGTAGACTTGAGATTGATGCAAAAGTTTTGCGTGAGTGCAGCCCTGTCTAAAGGTTTGTGATTTTCGAAGTCCACAAAAAATATTGGTTATGTGGACAAGGGATTTGATAGGTTTTTTTTCAGGCAATAATGAGAGCTTTTATTCAAACAAAAGCATTCGCTAGATCATCAGCCAATAGGATGCTCACCAGGAAGCTGGGGATCTCTTCTAGCTAACTTTCAGTCATACTCAGTGTGCAAGCACGCTTGGCACAAAGATGAGATGGGTAGTTTACTGACCGGATTACATGATGAATATCAAAAAAAGAAAAAACAACAACTGGCTCTCCTATTTCAGAAAGCAAAGGTGCCACAACCGAAAAGGAATTGTGCAGATTTTTCCATAGTTCCATAACCTCTAGGCAATCTATTTTTATGATCACCTCTTGAAAGCTTCGAAGCTTCGCAAAGCGCACGCCTTCCCGAACAGACATGGCTTCGGCTATAAGAGGATCCGTGACACCCACTAGGGGTTTGCTCCAAGCTCCCAAGAGATGACACGCTGAGCGAGCCACCCCGCCCGCTCCACCACTACCGCCATCAAAATGAATTGCTGCATCGGTGTTTATTTTGATGATCGTTCCATCAGGGGGCCGCCACCCATAACCTGGAAGAATTTTTAGGTCTTGCCGAGGTATATCCAAGATCGCGAGATCTTTGATAGGTTGGGACTCCTCGGAATAATGACCCTACTCCTGCATGTATTGCAATACAAAGGTTTGCTTTACTAGAGCATCTCTAGCAGACCCCGTATAACGTCGACCTGCAAAACGCGTTTGCAGTTCGCGGAAAAATGGCTTTGCGGGCCGACGCGAGCGGCCGCAGAGACAGACCCCGCAAAACGAACCCGTATAAAAGGATATTCGCGGATGCTCTTTTATGGGTCGGTTTTGCGGGTTCTGCTCTTGCGTCGCTGTCGCAAATCTGAAATTTGCACTTCAATTTGACACAAGATAATACATTCCTTTGTTTTTTCAACGGAATTGGATACATAAGACACTAGTAGAAAAAGGGCCATTTGTCCCGGATCGTAAGGGCCTTCTGTCCTAGTTTTGGAACCGGGACTAAAAGGTCGTTACTAATGCCCTTGGCCTTTAGTCCCGGTTCTTACACGAACCGGGACAGATGGGCCTCCACGTGGCCGCTGCAACAAGCCCAGGCAGGGGGGCCTTTGGTCCCGGTTGGTGGCACAAATCGGGACCAATATGCGTCCACGCGTCAGCAGCTGGCAGGAGCTGAGGTTTTTTTAAAGGGGTGGTTTAGGGGTTTTGGGGGGTTAATTTAGGTGTTTCATATATTGTGTTATCTAGTTAATTAATAGAGAGAAGTGTCCTCTCTTATCGCCGTGCTTGGTCGACGTACGCTACGTATTATACGTATAGAGAGGACTCGACACACTAGCTAGTAAGCAAATGAAGGAAACAGAAGATCGTCATGAACATATGCATACAGAGAGAAGTGATCGATCACCTCTCCTTCTCAGAGAGATTGGTCGAACAACAAGTTCTCGTATATCTATCCGACACTACTGGCTACATATATACAATATAATTATCTCTTACAATATAATCTCCTAATTATATATGTTCTCAAGGTCCACATGGTATTCTCCGTCTTTAGCGATCATGTGGTCAAGGAAGAATGCCGCCAATTCCTCTTGAATTGCTCGCATACGATCTGGTGGTAGGAGTTCATCCCGCATCCGAAAGATCTAATTTGAAGAAGGGGGTCAATACACACACACACACACACACACACACACAGATATATATATATATATATATATATATATATATATATATATGAATAAATCAAACTCAACACAAATGATGGTAATAAAATAAAATTGTGAATATTATTGCTTACGCACTTCATATTGTTCGTCAGAGTAGCCCCGCTCACAGGTCGTGTGGCGGATGAACTCGCAAACGTAGTATCCACAATAATTATTCCCGGCTTCCTGCCACAACAACTTTACAAGAAATAGAGGTCAATCAAACTGATAAGCAAGCATGCTATAAATGGTATTGATGAAACTAGCGCTTGAATCACTAGGAGATGCGCGGAACATGCTAGTAGTACTTACTTTCGGATGTCTAAATTGCAGCTTCTTCGGCAGTCCCGGAGCTTTTTTAGTGAATTTTGTCCAAACCCTGCTAGACAAAGAAAAACAATTACTTGATATCAGGAAATGAACAAAGTTGCTGATATGGTGCGATAATGATCGATTTAACTTACTTCTCGAGCATTTCAGTCATGTCCGCACATTTCAGTCATGTCTAGACATCACCAAATCTTTGCTAGAATAGTAAGACCAAAAAAAACAAGAACCACAATTATGCATTTTAGAAGATATCCAACTTACATAACTGCTCCCACTAGTTGGACCAATATCTTCTCCATGCATTCATTGTTGATCTGCGGATTCTTCATTTTGCATTCTTCATTCTTCTTCTTTGGTTCCAAAGAAGTAGACGTTGCTTCCCCTCTACTTGCTTCTCTAATTACACATGCAGCTGCATCATTAGCTTCGATTCTACTAAGGAGTGCTAGAACATCTATTATGTTTCTTTCTATCAATAAATCAATGTATTCTCCTTCCCAACCAAAATGAGCATCCATCTTCCTACACACATGACGATGTTCGAAATGAGCTATCGCAATTGAACCAAAGAATACGGTGCCAAAGCCGCATGAAAACAATGCATACCCAGTCATTTTCGCATTTGACGAACACCCACCCGGGGTGCTTCGGCGTGCCCGAAGTTAGTCGTAGCATTGTCCGCGTGCAGTTGTCGCACCGTATGAGCGGCATCGGCGAGCTGCAGAGCCGTTGGGCGAGCACCGAGCCCGGCGGCCGGCCGGCCGAATCCACACCGGCAAACCGTCGGCGGCGACGACAGGACGAACTCGTACCTGCATGCAGGGATGGGGCTTTGCCAGGGCTACTAGGGTGCTTCGCTTGGCGCAGCCACCGGCGGCCGGAAAAGCCAAATCCTGCCACCCACGATGACCGGCCACAGATCTGCAACTTTCTGGCCCGCCGACGCAGGAGGGGGTGGCGGAGAGGGCAACCTCGGGCGTGTGGCGGCCTTTCGGCATGATCCCGCATGCTACTGTCGCCGGATTTGTGGGCGGCGGCCCGGCGGCGGGGCGAGGGGGAGAGGGGAGGTGGTAGGTGGGGAAAAGCGCGGGTTGAAATGTCCTCATGACCAACCTCTCTTGCTATATACAAGGCGCCGACGGGCCGGGGGGGCGTTTATTCGCGGGTTGGGGTCGAAATTTTGGCGCGCCCCGCAAAAATATTTACGTGCCGGACGCGTTTGCGGGGCCTGTTCGGATGGAATTTTCTGCGCCGACCCACATTTTGGCGGTTATTTTGCGGGTCAGGGCTTTTTACAGGGTCTGCTAGAGATGCTCTAACCCCCTCCCCTTTCAAAGTTTATGGATCTTAAACCATGCTTTAGGCCTCTTGCCCTCTTTTGATTTATAGGAACTTTGTATGAATTCTGAAGGATAGGTGGAGGAGAAGTAAAAATGAGAGATAAGGAGAGATATAGAGGGAGTGATAAACAATTGAGAAGACAAAAAAATCCTGCCACTATGATAACCCACAAGTATAGAGAATCGCAACAGTTTTTGAGGGTAGAGTATTTAACCCAAATTTATTAATTCGACACAAGGGGAGCCAAAGAATATTCTCAAGTATTAGCAGCTGAGTTGTCAATTCAACCACACCTGGAAACTTTGTATCTGCAGCAAAGTGTTTAGTAGCAAAGTAATATGATAGTGGTGGTAGCGACAACAAAAGTAAAGACAGGAAAAGTAATGTTTTTGGTATTTTGTAGTGATTGTAACAGTAGCAGCGGAAAAGTAAATAAGCGAGAACCAGTATATGGAAAACTCGTAGGCACCAGATTAGTGATGGATAATTATGCCGGATGCGGTTCATCATGTAACAGTCATAACATAGGGTGACACAGAACTAGCTCCAATTCATCAATGTAATGTAGGCATATATTCCGTAAATAGTCATACGTGCTTATGGAAAAGAACTTGCATGACATCTTTTGTCCTACCCTCCCGTGGCAGCGGGGTCCTATTGGAAACTAAGGGATATTAAGGCCTCCTTTTAATAGAGAACCGGAACAAAGCATTAGCACATAGTGAATACATGAACTCCTCAAACTATGGTCATCACCGGGAGTGGTCCCGATTATTGTCACTTCGGGGTTGCCGGATCATAACACATAGTAGGTGACTATAGACTTGTAAGATAGGATCAAGAACTCACATATATTCATGAAAACATAATAGGTTCAGATCTAAAATCATGGCACTCGGGCCCTAGTGACAAGCATTAAGCATAGCAAAGTCATAGCAACATCAATCTTAGAACATAGTGGATACTAGGGATCAAACCCTAACAAAACTAACTCGATTACATGATAAATCTCATCCAACCCATCACCGTCCAGCAAGCCTACGATGGAATTACTCACGCACGGCGGTGAGCATCATGAAATTGGTGATGGAGGATGGTTGATGATGACGACGGCGACGAATCCCCCTCTCCGGAGCCCTAAACGGACTCCAAATCAGCCCTCCCGAGAGGTTTTAGGGCTTGGTGGCGGCTCCGTATCGTAAAACGCGATGATTTCTTCTCTCTGATTTTTCTCTCTCCGAAAGTGAATATATAGAGTTGGAATTGGCGTCGGAGGGTTTCCAGGGGGCCCACGAGGTAGGGGGCGCGCCCTGGAGGGGGGGCACCCCCACCCTCGTGGACAGGGTATGGGCCCCCTGGTCTTCATCTTTGGTGAGGATTTATTATTATTTTTTCTAAGGTGTTCCGTGGAGTTTCAGGACTTTCCGAGAATATTTGCTTTTTGCACATAAAACAACACCAAGGTAATTCTGCTGAAAACAGCATCAGTCCGGGTTAGTTCCATTCAATTCATACAAGTTAGAGTCCAAAACAAGGGCAAAAGTGTTTGGAAAAGTAGATACGACGGAGACGTATCAACTCCCCCAAGCTTAAACCCTTGCTTGTCCTCAAGCAATTCAGTTGACAAACTGAAAGAAAGAAAGAAAAACTTTTACAAACTCTATTTGCTCTTGTTGTTGTAACTATGTCAAGCCAGCATTCAGGTTTTCAGCATAGATCATAACTAACCATATTTGCAATAATTCTCAGGTCTCATAATTACTCATATCAATAGCATAATCAACTAGCAAGCCATAATAATAAATCTCGGATGACAACACTTTCTCAAAACAATCATAATATGATATAACAAGATGGTATCTCACTAGCCCTTTCTGAGACCGCAAAACATTAATGCAGAACACCTTTAAAGATCAAGGACTGACTAGACATTGTAATTCATGGTAAAAGAGATCCAATCATAGTCATACCCAATATAAATTAACAATGATGAATGCAAATGACAGATGCGCTCTCCAGCTAGTGCTTTTTAATAAGAGGGTGATGACTCGACATAAAAGTAAATGGATGGGCCTTCGCAGAGGGAAGCAGGGATTTGTAGAGGTGCCAGAGCTCGGTTTTGAAATAGAGATAAATTGCATTTTGAGTGGTATACTTTCATTGTCAACATAGCAACTAAGAGATGGCGATATCTTCCATGCTAAACAAATTATAGGCGGTTCCCAAACAGAATGGTAAAGTTTATACTCCCCCTCCACCAACAAGCATCAATCCATGACTTGCTCGAAACAACGAGTGTCTCCAACATACATCAGGTCCCAGGGGGAGTTTTGTTTGCAATTAATTTTGATTTAGTTTGCATAAAGCATGGGACTGGGCATCCCGGTGACCAGCCATTTTCTCGTGAGTGAGGAGCGGAGTCCACTCCTCTTGAGAATAACCCACCTAACATGGAAGATAAGGACAGCCTTGGTTGATACATGAGCTATTCGAGCATACAAAACAAAATATTTATTTGAAGGTTTAGAGTTTGGCACATACAAATTTACTTGGAATGGCAGGTAGATACCACATATGGGTAGATATTGTGGACTCATCTGGAATAACTTTGGGGTTTAAGGGATTCGATGCACAAGCAGTATTCCCGCTTAGTACAAGTGAAGGCTAGCAAAAGACTGGGAAGCGACCAATTAGAGAGCGACAACAGCCATGTACATGCATTAAAATTAATAAACATTGGATGCAAGCATGAGTAGGATATAATCCACCATGAACATAAATATCGTGAAGGCTATGTTGATTTGTTTCAACTACATGCTTGAACATGTGCCAAGTCAAGTCACTCAAATCATTCAAAGGAGGATACCACCCCATCATACCACATCATAATCATCTCAATAGCATGTTGGCACACAAGGTAAACCATTATAACTCATAGCTAATCAAGCATGGCACAAGAAACTATGATCTCTAATTGTCATTGCAAACATGTTTATTCATAATAAGCTGAATCAAGAACGATTGGCTCATCATATTTACAAAAACAAAAGAGGCCGAGTTCATACCAGCTTTTCTCATCTCAGTCAGTCCATCATATATCATCATAATTGCCTTTCACTTGCACGACCGAATGGTGTGAATAATAATAAGAGTGCACGTGCATTGGACTAAGCTGGAATCTGCGAGCATTCAATAAACAGGAGAAGACATGGCAATATGGGCTCTTTGGTTAATTTCAAGAATAATACATATAAGAGCCACTACAACAATTTAATCATGGTCTTCTCCTACTGACCCCTAAAGAAAAGAAAAGAAAATAAAACTATTTACACGGGAAAGCTCCCAACAAGCAAAAGAAGAACGGGAAATATTTTTGGGTTTTCTTTTTAATTACTACCACTACAGCAGAAAAGTAAATTACTACTAATTTTTTTGGTTTTCTTAAGGTTTAACAAACACACAAGAAGAAAGCAGGAAAAAGAAAATAAACTAGCATGGATATTACAATGAAAGAGTATGAACACCGACATCTAGCAATGAGTGTGTGTGAACATAAATATAATGTCGGTGAGAAATATGTACTCCCCCAAGCTTAGGCTTTTGGCCTAAGTTGGTCTATTGCCAGGGATGGCCTGGCGGATACCCGTAGGTGTAGCTAGGGTCGTACTGTGATACAACAGTTATCGCCTCCTGAGCTGCAGCGTGGAGTCGGGCTGCCTCCGCTCTCCTCTCGTACTCATCTGCCTCCTCTCTAGTAATAGTATATCTTCCTTTTGTCTGTGAATCAAAAAGAGCAGGAGCAGGGAGAGTAATATGGACAACATGCCGTTTGTTAAAAATTAAATGGTATAAAAGAGGTGATTCGGGTCGCTCAACAAAATGATGTGAAGCCATGGAGTCATAATCTAAATATGCAGTGGGCAACTCCGTATCACCCTCACGGATGTCTATCTCAAGAAAATGAGCTAAACGGGTTGCATAAATTCCTCCAAAGAAATCTCCATTATGTCTATTATGATGCAACCTACGAGCTACAATGGCTCCCAGATGATAAGATTGGTCTCCTAACACAACACTCCTAGGAATGCTAAGGTCAGGGACACACATGTGACATGCTTCATCCTTAGCATTTATGCATCTACCGATGAAGAAAGCAAAATAATGTATAGCAGGAAAGTGAATGCTCCCTATGGTAGCTTGCGTTATATCTCTAGATTCCCCCACAGTTATATCAGCAAGAAAGTTTCTAAATTCAGATTTAGGGGGATCCCTAATACTACCCCATGATGGAAGTTTGCAAGCAAGATTGAAATCCTCTAAGTCCATTCTATAAGATTTATCATAAAGATCAAACATGACTGAAGGAGAATTACGCGAAGATGAATACTCAAACCTCCTCACAAATGAACTTGTGAGATCATGATACTGGGGGCATTTGTTGGCCTCAAATTCCTCAAGACTGGCATTGCGCAAATATGCTTTGAATTCTCCTTTGATTCCCGCACGGTCCATAAAATTCTCCGATGGCCATTCTCAAGGCCGTACCGGAGCGTCTCTTGGTGGATCCTCGTCAGCATTGCGCATAGCAATCCTGGGTCCTTGCTTCTTAGAGGAACCACCTTGGAACATCTTCCTAAGCATATTGTTTTTCTCTGAAAAATTCTGAAATTTTTAGTAACTTCAAACAAAAGTAAGCCAACTTCATAAAACTGATAGCAACTACTCCTACAAGTGTCTAGAGCTTATATCAAGCATTAGAACTACTTGGAACCATAGAAATATGACATGCAAGCTCAAGAACATGGTCACCTATGCAGCACAAATTTGCAGAGAATAAAGCACTAGAACAAAAACTAATTGGACCAATGGAGGAGTCACATACCAAGGAACAATCTCCCAAAGCAGTTTTGCGAGAGGTGCTTTGAGCAAGGAGATCGAAAATCACAGCAAAAGTGGCTGGAACTCGTGCTTGAGTTGGTTTTTCAGGTTTGTGTGAGGCAGAGGAAGAAGATGGGTGCTGGGATAAGTGGAGGAGGGCCACCGTGGGCCCACGAGGCAAGAGGGCGCGCCCTAGGGAGGGGGGCGCGCCCACCACCCTCGTGCCCAGGTGGCAGCTCCTCCCGTGGTAATTTTTGCACAGTAAATCCTCAAATATTCAAGAAAAAATCATATTAAATTGGCATGTCATTCTGAGGACTTTTATTTTCGGGATATTTTTATATTGCACGGATAAGTCAGGAAACAGATAGAAAAATACTATTTTTACTTTATTTCTACTAAATTACAGAAAATATAAAGAGGGTACAGAAGTTTGTGCTTCTAGTTTCATCCATCTTATGCTCATCAAAAAGAATCCACTAACAAGGTTGATCAAGTCTTGTTAACAAAATCATTCCGATAATCATGAAACAGGAGAAATTTCGAATAACACTAAGTTACCTCAACGGGGATATGCACATCCCCCATAATAAGTATATCATATTTCTTTTTGAGCGTAGGAAGAGGAAATTCAAAACCTCCAATTATAATCGATGGAATTTTTCCAATGGAGTTGATACTATGAACTTGAGGTTGTTTCCTCGGAAAGTGTACCGTATGCTCATTACCATTAACATGAAAAGTGACATTGCCTTTGTTGCAATCAATAACAGCCCCTGCAGTATTAAGAAAAGGTCTTCCAAGAATAATAGACATACTATCATCCTCAGGAATATCAAGAATAACAAAGTCCGTTAGAATAGTAACGTTTGCAACCACAACAGGCACGTCCTCACAAATACCGACAGGTATAGCAGTTGATTTATTAGCCATTTGTAAAGATATTTCAGTAGGTGTCAACTTATTCAAGTCAAGTCTACGATATAAAGAGAGAGGCATAACACAAACACCGGCTCCAAGATCACATAAAGCAGTTTTAATATAATTTCTTTTAATGGAGCAAGGTATAGTAGGTACTCCAGGGTCTCCAAGTTTCTTTGGTATTCCACCCTTAAAAGTATAATTAGCAAGCATGGTGGAAATTTCAGCTTCCGGTATCTTTCTTTTATTAGTAATGATATCCTTCATATATTTAGCATAAGGATTTGTTTTGAGCACATCAGTTAATCGCATACGTAAAAAGATAGGTCTAATCATTTCAGCAAAGCGCTCAAAATCCTCATCATCCTTTTTATTGGATGGTTTAGGAGGAAAAGGCATGGGTTTCTGAACCCAGGGTTCCCTTTCTTTACCATGTTTCCTAGCAACAAAATCTCTTTTATCATAACGTTGATTCTTTGATTGTGGGTTATCAAGATCAACAACAGGTTCAATTTCTACATCATTATCATTACTAGGTTGAGCATCATCATGAACATCATCATTAATATTTTCATTAGGTTCATGTTCATTACGAGATTGTGTTTCAGCATCAGACATAGATATATCATTTGGATTATCTGGTGGTTCATCAATAGGTTCACTAGAAGTTTGCACAATTCTATCATTTTTCTTTTTCTTCTTTTTAGAAGAACTAGGAACATCAATATTATTTCTTTGAGAATCTTGCTCGATTCTCTTAGGGTGGCCTTCAGGATACAAAGGTTCCTGAGTCATTCTACCAGTTCTAGTAGCCACTCTAACAGCATAATCATTTTTCTTACTATTCATTTCATCAAGCACTTCTTTTTGAGCTTTAAGTACTTGTTCTACTTGAGTGGTAACCATAGAAGCATATTTCATAACAAGTTTAAGCTCACCTTTAATATTAGCCATATAATCACCCAAGTATTTAAGCATATCGGAATCATATTTCAATTGTCTACCAAAATAAGCATTAAAATTTTCTTGTTTGACAATAAAGTTATCAAACACATCAAAGCATTTCCTAGCAGACTTATAGTGAGGGATATCACCTTCATCAAATCTATAGAGAGAATTTACCTTTACTACCTGCGTCGGGATATCGGGAGGTTCTTCAATAAATAAAGGATTCAAATCGTATACTTCTTCAACAGGCGGTATATTAAGACCATGTATTTCTTCAATAGGAGGTAAATTCTTAACGTCTTCAGCTTTAATACCTTTTTCTCTCATAGATTTCTTTGCTTCTTACATATCTTCGGGACTGAGAAATAGAACACCTCTCTTCTTCGGAGTTGGTTTAGGAATAGGATCATTAACTGAAGCAGGAGCTGGCTCAGGAGGTGCCCAATTATTTTCATTTGTCAACATATTATTCAATAGAATTTCAGCTTCATCCGGTGTTCTTTCCCTGAAAAGAGAACCAGCACAACTATCCAGGTAATCTCTGGAAGCATCAGTTAGTCCATTATAAAAGATATCAAGTATTTCAGGTTTCTTAAAAGGATGATCAGGCAAGGCATTAAGTAACTTGAGAAGCCTCCCCCAAGCTTGTGGGAGACTCTCTTCTTTAATTTGCACAAAGTTGTATATTTCCCTCAAAGCAGCTTGTTTCTTATGAGCAGGGAAATATTTAGCAGAGAAGTAATAAATCATATCCTGGGGACTACACACACAACCAGGATCAAGAGAATTAAACCATATCTTAGCATCACCCTTTAATGAGAACGGAAATATTTTGAGTATATAGAAGTAACGCGATCTCTCATCATTAGTGAACAGGGCAGCTATATCATTTAACTTAGTAAGATGTGCCACAACAGTTTCAGATTCATAGCCATAAAAAGGATCAGATTCAACCAAAGTAATTATATCTGGATCAACAGAGAATTCATAATCCTTATCAGGAACACATATAGGCGAAGTTGCAAAAGCAGGATCAGGTGTCATTTTATCTCTAAGTGATTCTTTGTTCCATTTAATCAATAACCTTTTAAGCTCATATCTATCTTTGCAGGCTAAAATAGCTAAAGAGGAATCTTTGTCAAAAAGATAACCTTCAGGAATAATAGGCATATTTTCATCATCACTATCATCATCGTATTCAGTTTCATCAATTTCTCTTTCTCTAGCCCTAGCAATTTGTTCTTCAAGAAATTCACTAAGGGGCACAATAGTATCAGGCATAGAAGGAGTTTCATCATAAGTATCATGCATAGTAGAAGTGGCATCATCAATAACATGCGACATATCAGAACAAATAACAGAAGCAGGTTTAGGTGTCGCTAGCTTACTCATAACAGAGGTGAATCAAGTGCAAGGCTAGATGGCAGTTCCTTACCTCCCCTCGTAGTTGAGGGATAAATTGTTGTCTTAGCGTCTTTCAAGTTCTTCATAGTGTCCAGCAGATATAAATCCCAAGTGACTCAAAGAATAGAGCTATGCTCCCCGGCAACGGTGCTAGAAAAAGGTCTTGATAACCCACAAGTATAGGGGATTGCAACAGTTTTCGAGGTTAGAGTATTTAACCCAAATTTATTGATTCGACACAAGGGGAGCCAAAGAATATTCTCAAGTATTAGCAGCTGAGTTGTCAATTCAACCACACATGGAAACTTCGTATCTGCAGCAAAGTGTTTAGTAGCAAAGTAATATGATAATGGTGGTAGCGGCAACAAAAGTAAAGACAGTAAAAGTAATGTTTTTGGTATTTTGTAGTGATTGTAACAACAGCAGCGGAAAAGTAAATAAGCGAGAACCAGTATATGGAAAACTTGTAGGCACCGGATTAGTGATGGATAATTATGCCGGATGCGGTTCATCATGTAACAGTCATAACATAGGGTGACAAAGAACTAGCTCCAACTCATCAATGTAATGTAGGCATGTATTCCGTAAATAGTCATACGTGCTTATGGAAAAGAACTTGCATGACATCTTTTGTCCTACCCATCGTGGCAGCGGGGTCCTATTGGAAACTAAGGGATATTAAGGCCTCCTTTTAATAGAGAACCGGAACAAAGCATTAGCACATAGTGAATACATGAACTCCTCAAACTATGGTCATCACCGGGAGTGGTCCTGATTATTGTCACTTCGGGGTTGCCGGATCATAACACATAGTAGGTGACTATAGACTTGCAAGATAGGATCAAGAACTCACATATATTCATGAAAACATAATAGGTTCAGATCTAAAATCATGGCACTCGGGCCCTAGTGACAAGCATTAAGCATAGCAAAGTCATAGCAACATCAATCTTAGAACATAGTGGATACTAGGGATCAAACCCTAACAAAACTAACTCGATTACATGATAAATCTCATCCAACCCATCACCGTCCAGCAAGCCTATGATGAAATTACTAACGCACGGCGGTGAGCATCATAAAATTGGTGATGGAGGATGGTTGATGATGACGATGGCGACGAATCCCCCTCTCCGGAGCCCCGAATGGACTCCAGATCAGCCCTCCCGAGAGGTTTTAGGGCTTGGCGGCGACTCCGTATCGTAAAATGCGATGATTTCTTCTCTCTGATTTTTTTCTCTCCGAAAGTGAATATATAGAGTTGGAATTGGCGTCAGAGGGTTTCCAGGGGGCCCACGAGGTATGGGGGCGCGCCCTAGAGCGGGGGGGGGGGCCCACCCTCGTGGACAGGGTGTGGGCCCCCTGGTCTTCATCTTTGGCAAGGATTTTTTATTATTTTTTCTAAGGTGTTCCGTGGAGTTTCAGGACTTTCCGAGAATACTTGCTTTCTGCACATAAAACAACACCAAGGTAATTCTGCTGAAAACAACGTCAGTCCGGATTAGTTCCATTCAAATCATACAAGTTAGAGTCCAAAATAAAGGCAAAAGTATTTGGAAAAGTAGATACGACGGAGACGTATCACACTACCATTTTTAGTTAAAGGGCAAGTATTTTATTCACATAACAAAAATAGTTCGATACTCACCAAATATCTCTTAATTTTTCTATATACATACTCCTACCTTTTAAAGTTCGAATACTATTCATTTTACCAATCGTCTACCTTGGGATCAAACTTTGTCACGCAATTCGCCCCGGGCACCGCCTCGAATTCTATTCTGATCAATGGATGCTTGATCAAGCGGACATGGATTGCTACACTGCTCGGTTTAGTGACTCAAAATACATCATAGAAGAACATGAAAGGTTGTTAAAACATGTATTTAATTTCATAGAACCTGTATCATGGAGTTTCCCTTATTTTCGTGGTTTTGGATATGTGCACATAAGCCCTACATCTCTACTGCTCGTTTGATGCTGTTGGGATATTATTATTGGAAAAAGTCTAAAACAAACCCTGAACTCGTGGAGAAAAGCTAAATGGAACCCTGAACTCCTAATCCTTGAAATCAGCACACTCAACTCACTAATCCCGGTCTAAATTAAACCCTGAGACCGTTCCAAACAGTCTGGCCGGGATTTCATTTTTTTTTGGCGAAACAGAGAGAGTTGGCGCTTGGGTCCGATCAAGTTGGGCCGGCCCAATGCGCCAGATCGAGCACTTTACCAGTTGAGAGAGGAGGAGTCCAGCCCATCCACCGTAGGAGTCGAGGAGCCGCCCCTTGTCTTCCTCTCTGCTCTGGCGATGGTAATGGCGACAGGCGGTTGATCTGCTCCAGCGACGATGATCTAGCCGGCGCGCTATTGCACGCAACGGGTTAAGGTATGTCCCCGAAGACCTCCTCCTATGGCGCCGCATTTGGCATTTTGACCTCTCTGAACATGGATGAGTTAGGGTTTTAGGGTGAAAAGGATCATCTTTTAAGTGGGAAAAAGTAGGTTCTGATGTTTAGATTAGTTTCTAATTTTAGTTCGTACTAGCACAAGGTAGTGATCTGTGTGTTCTTTTTTCTTCTTTTTTCAGTTACAACATGGACCCAACAGAGATACTAAATGTTAGGTTTCATTTTGGAGGGGATTTCATCCGAATTGGTCGACAGTTGGACTATGTTGGGGGTGATGAGGGGTTGTCAGAGATTGAGAGAGACAAGCTCTCTTTGCAGGAGGTCAAAGGGCTTTTGAAAGATCATATGGAACTGAAGGAATCAATGAAATTCTACTTTCATATTCCTGGGACTGAATTGGTTGATGGTTTGGTGTTCTTGGATGATGACAGTAAATGTCTGAAGATGGGGGATTATATTTGTGTTGGTGCTGTTGCACATATTTATGTTGAGTACCATGGGGAACAGGACAGTGCAGACAGCAGCAGTTGCAGTGATTTTGAGGATGAACTTGTGCAGTTAAGTGATGCTCCACCTGCCATTGTCACTGCTGAAGCTACTGACAGTGAAGAAGAAGTGCAAGTTGTTGAGAATGTCGCTGCTGAAGCTACTGACAGTGAAGAAGTGCAAGTTGTTCAGAATATCATGGTTCCTGATGACACAGGGGTCATCTCCCAAATCATTGTTAGTCCAGTGAAGCAGAGAAGGGGAAGAACTAATGTAGTTGACAGTGAGCTAGTTTAAGATGAATTTGCAGTGTCACAAATTTGCAATCCAAGTCAAGCTGGTCCTGCTACTTCACAGCATATGCCAGCTACTTCACAACATGTGGCTGGTACTTCACAAGCAATTGCTGCTCCTCCACAAACAAATCCAGATGTTGACAGTGAAGGTTCAGATGATGACACTGACACTGAATATATGCCACACAGTGAGGACAGTGGTGAAGATTCAGAAGTGGTAGAGCCTAGAAGGCATGCAAGAAAATTCAAGAAAAGGATGAGAGAAACAAAAGGCTGGATTGAAAGAGATACAAGTGAAGCAGTTCTAATAAATTTGATTGCAAATATGGAGAAGCTAGAAGGAGAGGAGAAGGAGTGGAACTTTGATTCATCTAATGAGGATTACTCCTATGGTGAGGATTCTGATGGAGAGCCAGAGAGGATGAAGAGCCAGTTTCCTAGATTCAACAATGACAGTGAAATTCCAAACTTCTAGTTGTCAATGGTCTTCAAAAGCAAGAACCAGCTAGTCAAAGCTTTGAAGAGATATGGGCTAGTGACAAAAAGAAGCATTGTGTTCCAAAAGTCAGAGATAAATAGAGTTAGAGCCAAGTGTGGATGGCCTGGATGCCCTTGGATGATATATGCAGCAAAAACCAGCAGGACAAGCAGATTCAAAGTCATCACATATAATGATGAACATCACTATGCCCAAAACAGAGAGAATAGGCTAGTGACTGCAAAGGTTATTGCACAGAGGTATGAGCACTTCATTCTTGCAAATCCCATGTGGAAGATAGAGAGTATGAAAGCAACAGTATTGCAAGATATGTTTGCAGATGTGTCCACCTCAAAGTGCAAGCATGCAAAGAAGCTTGTGATGGATAAATTGCTAGATGGCATGAAGAATGAATATACCAGAGTGTTTGATTACCAGCTTGAGCTTCTTAGAAGTAATCCTGGAAGTACAGTGGCAGTTTGTTTGGATCCAACTGACAATATCAACAATGTATTTCAGAGCTTTTATGTTTGCTTTAATGCATTCAAGCTAGGATTCAAAGCTGGCTGTAGAAAAGTGATAGGATTAGATGGTTGTTTCTTTAAAGGGGTTGTGAAGGGGGAACTGTTGTGTGCTATAGCTAGGGATGCAAATAATCAAATGTATCCACTGGCTTGGGCAGTAGTTGAGCAGGAAACAAATGAGATATGGAAATGGTTCATTGGTTTGCTCATTAAAGATTTGAACATTAACAACAATGGAGATGGCTGTATGTTCATATCTGACCAGCAAAAGGGAATTCTCAATGCCATGAATGACTATCTTCCAAAAGCAGAGCACAGGATGTGTGCTAGGCACATCTATGCCAACTGGAGGAAGAAACACAGGGCACATGAGTGGCAGAAGAAATTCTGGGTTGTTGCCAAAGTAGCAAATATCCAAGATTTCAATTATTATAAAGCCAAGCTTGCACAAGAAACACCAGAGGGTGCAAAAGATATCATGAGAACAGAACCAGTGCACTAGGCAAGGGCATATTTTGCAGTTGGTTCTAACTGTTAGTCAGTGGATAACAACTTGTGTGAATCATTCAATCATGCAATTGTGGATGCAAGGTTTTATCCAATAATTTCCATGCTAGAGAAAATAAGGAAGAAAATATTTGCTAGAATTCAAGAACAAAGGGCCAAAGGTGTGAAATTGCATGGGAAAATATGCCCTAGCATATTCAGAAAGTTGAAAGCCAGCATAGCAAGAATACAGTTCATGGAGGTCCTTTGGAATGGCAAAGATGGGTTTGAAGTGAGACTGGTAACTAAGAGAAGAAGGCAATACACTGTAAGTCTTGAAAAAAGAACTTGTTCTTGTGGTTATTTCCAACTTTCAGGTCTTCCTTGTTCTCATGCCATAACAGCAATACACAAGTGTGGGAAACAAGTGGAAGATTACATTGATCCTTGCTATAGCATTGACACATTCATGAGCATTTATGAGCATTGCTTGGAACCTGTGGAAGGTGAGGAGATGTGGCCTATTTCTGAAAAACCTAGGCCAGAAGCTCCTGATTATGTTAAAGTTAGAATGCCAGGCAGGCCCAAGAAAAATGCTAGGAGGAGGGAATACCATGAGAAACCAGTTGGTAAAAAAATGAGCAAACATGGCACTGTTATTGTTTGTTCAATGTGTGGCACTGAAGGCCACAACAAGTCTGGTTGCAAGAAGAATCCAGAGAAGGGCAAGAAAAAATGCACATCTTGTAAAGGCAACCAAGAAAAGAAAAAGCACTGAGGTAATTTAACTTGCCTTCAAATAATTTTAGATGAGTTTAGTACCTGTCAATTAATACATGGATCTACTGCAGGCTGGTACTACACAAGCTGGAAGTGCACCTACTTCTCAACCAGCAGCAAGATCAGCCCCAACTTGTGGAACTGCTGGAACTGCTTCAAAGTTTAAACCTCCCAAGAAAACAACTCCAACTGCACAAGCTGGAACATCTGCTGGCAACGAGGAAGAGAGCTGCAACATCTTCATTACCAATCTATAAGTACTTCAATGCTAGTGGCAATGAGTAGAGCATGTCTTCTATGCTAGTGACCATGTAATGAAAACTACTTTTGGTGATCATAGATCATTTCCTGTTAGTATGCACTGAACTATGTGCTTGTCATGATCATAGATCATTTCCTGTTGCAAACATTTGAATCCTTTTGGTGTTGTTGCAAACAGGAATATTATGTCTGAAATGAAAATGCCTGAAATATTTGGTCATTTGTCAACATATCCAGTTTTGTGTTGTTGCAAAGATGCTCCTGCCAACATATCATGTCATAAATTGTGTCATTTGTCAACAAAACTATGCTCATTATTCAAGATAGGAATCAAGCAACAAGGCAAATGCACAAATTGGATGATAATGCCACAATGGCCACATACTTCATTACTAGGATGAACATAGATCATCATGTCATACATAGTTCCAGCCACATACTTCATTACTAGATCAACATAGATCTACATAGTTCCAGCCACATACTTCATTACTAGGATCAACATAGTTCCAGCAATAACTGACACTAACCAACCATTCTCCTTCTCCATACAAGGATCAACCTGACCATATATTCAGTGCACTAGAAATTTTCCTAGCACTAAACCTAGCACAAATACAGCAAACACAACCAGAATTGTCTTATATTTGCTCTTCACTGCATCTATCTCAGCACTTTTTTCTTTCAACTGTTCCTGCAGAGCCAGAATCACACTTTCAGTCATTGTTTGCTCTTCAACTTCATCTTCAGTCCTAGCACCCTTCAGTCTCCAAACTTCATCTCTTAAATCTCCAATCAGATCAGAAAAAAACTTGGGCAGTGGATCATCATGCCACTCAATAAACCAACAACCACCATTCTATCAAAATGAACACAAAGGAATGAATCAGATTAACAAAGCAGTGGCAGAAGAAAGACACTTGCAGATGGAAAATGGAGGGGAAAATGGAGCTCACCAGCGCATGGACGCAGGCGTAGTACCTCCTGCCGGGGTTCTGCCGGCTCCACGATATCCACCTCGGCGCCTTCCTTGGCGGATTGCAATGGCAGAGCTTCGGTGGCTCGTAATCCATGGCGCCCTCGCGGTATGGAACCGGCGACCTCGTCTCAGCCTCCCTCCTTCCGCTAGCTCGACGGAATCCGGGAGCGGAA